>NC_041381.1:466264399-466442844 GCF_002162155.2 Triticum dicoccoides
TCGCCCTTGTACGCCGCCCGCCGGCCTCCCTCGCCCACCGCGCCGCCTCTCGCCCGCCCTCAACACCGCCGGCCGGCCTCGCTGCCACGCGCGCACGCGCGCGCCTCTCTACAGAGAGCGAGATCGTGGAGAGAGAGAGAGATTTTTTGCTTTTTTTTCTTTTTTTTGTTGTTTTTAATTTTAACTAGTTAATTAGTTTAACAAAAACGGTAAAATAACTTAAAACTTGATAATTAACAAAAAAACGTAAAATTTGATAATTAACAAAAAAACGTATATACGGAGAGGGGGCGGCGAGGGGGGCGGCGATGCGTGCGGTGTTTTTTTAGGGATCGAGAGGGGGCGGCGAGGGTTATACATGTGTGTTGTCCTCGCCTCCCTCTCCGTGACGCCGTCGTCTGCCGCCCCGTCTCGTGCTCTACCGCGACACCCTCTCCCACCCCTTCCTCGCCCCCTCCTTTTGCCACCGCCCTTTCGCCACCGCCACCGCCACCGCCCCCCTTCTTCACTTAATTAATTTGTTTTTACTACATGTTTTCAGGACTGACATAATGGCGGACGATAGAGCTGACCCGATTATGGACAACTATGATCCGGACGGTGAAGCACATATGTTCGGCATCATAAACGGCGATATTCTATATGTGTCGACCGGACAAGAAGAAGATGATATCTCTTCTTATCTGAACCTTGACGGTGAAGATGAAGGGCGCCGTCAGCAAGATGATGCCGAACAAACGTCGATAAACGACGATCTTCAAATGGAAGTAGCAACCACCTCCGGCGCCGAGGTATATATATACATTGAGCCTCTGGTGATACAAACTAACTGATTTGAATAAATATGTGTGTACTAACGCGCGCGACTCTCTTTCTTATTTTAGCCCTCGGCCGGATCGTCGAAACAATCGAGTACGTCGTCAAAGCGTGGCGCAACCAAGACGATGAAACAAGGAGAAACACGCACCATCGAGGTTGTCGACAGTGCAACCGGCAGGCTGCTGGAGCCCCGCAAGAACGCCACCAAGTTTGTCAACCAATGCGGAGCCATTGTTAGAGACAACGTCTCGATCACCGTCCAGGAGTGGAATAAGCCAAAGAAGGCACGAATTGCTGGTTTCACTTTTGTCGATAAGAGAACAAAAAAAGATTGCTTCAAGAAGCTTATGGAACATTTCGTTCTACCTCCGGAATACAACAAATTCGATGAGGAGGGTAACAAGATTGAGGAAAACAAGGAGAGGAGGAGGCTAGTCAAACAGTTCGCTCTTCATAAGATGGCCGACGCATTCCGGAAATTCAAGCAAAATCTAGCCCATGACTTTGTCAAGCAGAACAAGACTCCGGATTTCAAAGGACAATATGAGAAACTGAAACATGATTGGCCAGAATTTGTGAAGCAAAAGAAATCGGAGCAGTTCATTCAAATATCGAAAAAAATAAGGAAAATGCGGCTAAGAAGGAGTACAATCATATTATGGGGCCAGGAGGGTATCGCCTTTGGGAGCCTAGGTGGGAGAAGATGGAGAACGAGCTGAGGGCGCGAGGAATCCGTCCAGGTACGGAGGGATGGGACCCAAGGGCCAAAAGCTGGTGGTACGGGCATGGGGGAACGCTGAACCCGGAGACAGGGGGGTGTGTTTACCGGGGCAAAATAATTAAACCCACCCAAGCCCTTATTGACGCAATGAGGGATGCTCAAGAGGGGAAGATCAAGTTCAACAGAGAGAACGACGCGCTGACAAAAGCCCTCGGGAATCCTGAACACGGAGGACGTGTACGAGGCATGGGGCACATTCCGTGGAAAATAGGGTTCCCCCAGAACGATGACCCCGTACGGTTACCGAAGCCGGAAGAGAAAGATGGATCGGGAAGCAGATGTTGTGGCGTGGTTGGCATCGGAAATGGATGTGATGAAGAAAACCGTGAGTGTACTATTAGCCGAAAGAGATGCAGCTCGGGCGCAGCATGAAGATCATCCAGCGGATCTCAGAAGCCAGCAGCGGAGAAGCAGTGTGGCTTCCACGGAGGCCCCGTCGGCTGGTGCAGATGCACCGACGATCGAAATTACTGCACCGGAGCCTCTGGTGGTCGAAATTACTGCACCGGAGCCTCTGGTGGTCGAAATTACTGCACCAGAGCCTCCTCGCTACCCCGTGGACGATATAAAGGAGATGAAAGAATGTCATCTGTATTATCCTATCGGGAACATGTCCATGAAGGTAGCCATCGGCAGTGCTTTACCATGTTTACCTGGAGCACTCCACCACAACAACCCCATTCAAGATGGCTATGCTCGTGTCACGGTGGAGGACATAGTCCAAGGGTTTGAGGACCTGGATATTGACATTGCTACACCTGAAGGGGAGAAAAGACTTGGAGATGTCAAGCGCCATTTCATTCTATGGCAAAAGAAGTTTATCAAGTCTCCAGGCGAGGCGCCAAGGACAACAAGTCCACCCCCCTACGGTGGTGGTGGTGGCGGTGGCGGTGGTGGTGGTGGTGGTGGTGGTGGCGGTTCACCTACACCTCCGTCACGTCAGCCGACGCCCCCCAGTCCACAACGTCCGGCGGGTGATCAGACGCCGCCCCCCAGTCCTCGTCCGGCGGGTGATCAGACGCCGCCCCCCAATCCACCTCCGGCAAAGAAGCAGAAGCAGTCTTGGATTATTAACCCGGACCCTTATGTACCTAAGACCACAAAGGTACCGGAGCCATCACTGAAGCCTCTCCCCACAAGGCCTTGGGAACGTAGTGCCGAGGAAACTGCCGCGGCCGCGGCTGCTGATCATGAGAAATGGAAGGCGGACTGCAAGAAGAAAAGAGAGCCCGAGCCTAAGCCAGTATTTTCTGATGAGCAAAAGAAGTGCGCTAAGTCATTTTTGAGCACACCGTCCCAAGCCGCAAAGAATCTGCCTGACGACTATGCACGTGAACTTCGTAGGCAGGCACTCATGTTGAAGGAGAAGAAAGAGCGGGCGGAGAACCAGGAGAACAAAGCCTTGGAGGAGGCCGAGAAAACGGAATTAGAAAGTAAAAAAAGCGGGAAACGAGTTGCCCAGCTCGGGGAACAAAGTAAACAATCGATTGCCCCGCTTATAGTGAAAGCCGCCGGTCCGGATGACCCCGATATCATAGCAGCTGCGGCAGCACATGGATTGACTGTAACGAGTGCCAGAGAACAAGCGGCCAACTTAGGTATTACTCTTCGTGAACTGTTAGGCCTTGATGAGGCGCCAGTGAAGGAGGTAGTAATTACATATGTGAAGAATGGGCCTCTCGTCAAGCCTGCGCAGGAAGAGGATCTACCTCCACAAATGAAAGGTCTGCTGAAATGGTACAAGGGTTACATAAAAAATAAAAACGCCAAAGAATATATTTATGCGGAAGTTAGATATGAGCATCACTTCAAACATTACTATGTACAAATCCATCTGAGTGAATTGTTCCAGCTTTTCAATCTGCGCGAGCTCGACAAATCTATCATCAGTTGCTACGTTCTGTAAGTGATTTATTTCTACCCCATCTCGTTCATATTGCCTGCACTATATATATGTCCTAACTATATTGTTGTGTCCGCTATTATACATGCAGAATGAAGATTAAGGAATGCAGAGTAAGGAACATCCATGATGTTGGGTTCATTGACCCACACATCGTTAATGGATATGTGTTGGAGCATCACCCCGCCGACATGGAGGCAGACCTGTGGCAGTTTCTTACAAAGCAGGAACTCAAAAGTGATATTCTATTTCCTTACCATTTTGGGTGAGTGTTTCTGTCTTGAGCACATTCTCTTTTGTTTACTCCATGCATGGTATGTGGCCGGCTAATCGATGAGTTATGCATGACGTACTGTGCATGTATCGTGTCCGCAGGTTCCACTGGATTCTGCTAGTAATTAAAGTTGACACCTCAGAATGTCTCGTCCACGACTCTCTGAATAAGGATCCAAAGCTTTGGGGCAGCATGAGAAGAATGGTACAGAAGTAATTATTTTCATTCATTTGCGCTCTATATCGATCGGCCTATTTCGTTCATTTCCTAATATCAAGTAACTAATAACTCTCTTGTTCATTTAATTTTCTTTGCCTCGTAGGGTTTGGAGACGGTTCGTAGATACAAAGGTC
Organism: Triticum dicoccoides; assembly: GCF_002162155.2. Taxonomy (NCBI): domain Eukaryota; kingdom Viridiplantae; phylum Streptophyta; class Magnoliopsida; order Poales; family Poaceae; genus Triticum; species Triticum dicoccoides. The sequence continues at coordinate 466,268,530 of NC_041381.1, forward strand.
GGTGAATTCAAAAAAGAGCTAGAATTCCAAAGGTCAAAGGCTAAGAATGGTGAGGATATTCAGCCAGCGGGGACCAATCTATGTGCATACTATGTCTGTGAGATGATCCGGAGATACACCTCTGAGCGGCGGGTTCCGAGTGATACCAATGCTCAGAGGAATAACCTCCGGATGATGCTTAGTCCAGAAGCTCGCTTCCGACCACTTCAAGAGGAACTAGCTGGATGGTTCAGGAGGGAAGTCCTCCATCCTAAAGGAGAACACCATTACGAGGACGTAGAACTTTATATGCATTAAATTATGTATGGAAACTTGTTCAAAATTGTATATGGTCATCCGATGATATTGAATATATATTGTATATTCCTCTTGAATTCTTTTTGGTTCTAATTTCAAATTTGTTTGAAATTGTACATTCATATGCATGTATGTAGTACCGTAGAATATGTGAAACTCCTTCAAAATTAAAATAAAGCACAAAAGAAATAAAACAATACAAATTAAACAGAAACAGGTTTAGGGGGGGGCTAAAACCCTAAACCTGCGGCGGCCTTTAGTCGCGGTTGGCCAGAAGAACCGCGACTAAAGGTCCTCCGCCCCGACGGCCGCCTGGCGCCCACGTGGACGGGCCTTTAGTCGCGGTTCTTAAGCAACCGCGACTGAAGGGGGGGGGGGCTTTAGTCGCGCCTGTTTGGTCGCGGTTGCGCAACCGCGACTAATGGCAGTTGCGAACCGCGACCAAAGGCCCTTTTTCCACCAGTGATGACAAAGGGAACAAAGTATGTTGTTATGCGGTTTGACCGATAAAGATCTTCGTAGAATATGTAGGAGCCAATATGGGCATCCAGGTTCCGCTATTGGTTATTGACCAAGAATAGTTCTAGGTCATGTCTACATAGTTCTCGAACCCGTAGGGTCCGCACGCTTAAGGTTTCGATGACAGTTATATTATGAGTTTATGAGTTTTGATGTACCGAAGGAGTTCGGAGTCCCGGATGAGATCAGGGACATGACGAGGAGTCTCAAAATGGTCGAGATGTAAAGATCGATATATTGGACGACTATATTCGGAGTTCGGAAAGGTTCCGAGTGATTCGGGTATTTTTCGGAGTATCGGAGAGTTACGGGAATTCACCGGGGAGTATATGGGCCTTATTGGGCCATACGGGAATTGAGGAGAGAGACCGAAAGGAAAGAGGCGCGCAGCCCCCCTCTGGTCCGAATTGGACAAGGGGTGCAGCCGCTCTTTCCTTCCTCCTCTCCCCCTCTTTCCCCCTTCTCCTACTCCAACAAGGAAGGAGGGAGTCCTACTCCCGGTGGGAGTAGGACTCCCCTTGGCGCGCCTCTCCCTGGCCGGCCGCCTCCTCCCCTTGCTCCTTTATATACGGGGGCAGGGGGGCACCCCATGGAACACAAGTTGGTCTACGGATCGTTCCTTAGCCGTGTGTCGTGCCCCCCTCCACCATATTCCACCTCGGTCATATCGTCGCGGAGTTTAGGCGAAGCCCTGCGCCGGTAGAGCATCATCATCGTCACCACGCCGTCGTGTTGACGGAACTCATCCCCGAAGCTTTGCTGGATCGGAGCCCGGGGATCGTCATCGAGATGAACGTGTGCTGAACTCGGAGGTGCCGTACGTTCGGTACTTGGATCGGTCAGATCGTGAAGACGTACGACTACATCAACCGCGTTGTCATAATGCTTCCACTTGCGGTCTACGAGGGTACGTGGACAACACTCTCCCCTCTCGTTGCTATGCCATCACCATGATCTTGCGTGGGCGTAGGATTTTTTTTTTGAAATTACTACGTTCCCCAACAAAGACCCTCGAGGGGATCGGCCTCCTCAGGCTGGCTCCCGAGGAGCGGAGAGTTCTATGCAAGGTGCACCTCACGAGGCTTAGCTGACGTGAGCCATGACGACCAAGGCCAGACGGGCGCCAATGGGCGCAGAGTGCCAGTTTCCCCTTTGGTGCAAAGGAGGCAAGCGGTAGGTGCGGAGTCCCAAGGAATCAACCAAAGGTTTCCATTCTGGTGCAACAAGACCAAGACCGTCCGGACGGCAGGACGGAGGTCATTATCGAGCCCACCGCAGCGTCACGACCCAGAGGCTTTTTGTAGGAGAAGACCACTTTAGTAAGGATAGGATGTACTACTTGTCCCCCTTCGAATCTGGCTGTTTTGGGATTCCTTCCCGCCAACATTTGGGAAGAGGACCAAAGCCACTATAAATAGAACTTAGCCACCACCAAAGAGACGGACATGTCAGATCTCTTCTCATCCAACCACCTCACCAGTTCTCTTGAGCTCAAGAACACCTCACCTCCTGAGGCCAGTTCATCCACTTTACTAGTTCATCATCAGCCCTTCGAGGCAATCCACCAAAACGCTGGAGTAGGGTATTACACCGCAAGGTGGCCCAAACCAGGATAAACTGTTGTGTCTCTCTGTCCCTTTGAGCTCGACGCGTGTCGGAGTAATGGGCCACGGGTAGGCTGACCCGAGCCCCAGAACCTTTCAAGACATCGGGGCAGGCCGCGCCCCTCAAAGCCGAGTCTCACATGATGACTCCCAGATGAGCCGAGTATCACATGACGACTCCCAGATGAGCCGAGTCTCAGATGACGACTCCCAGATGAGCCGAGTCTTAGATGACGACTCCCAGATGAGCCAAGTCTCAGATGACGACTCCCAGATGAGCCGAGTCTCAGATGACGACTCCTAGATGAGCCGAGTCTCAGATGACGACTCCCAGATGGGCCGACTCATGGCCGGCGACTTCCGGAGGAGCCGGCTATGGAGAGTCGGCCCACGACTCTACACTCATTGCGATAGGCGGGGCGGGTACGACCACGGCGTGGCCGTCACCTCCTGCTTGCGAGGAGCCGGCGTGGCTACAGTGTGCCGTACCGCCGGAGATCTCCGGCGTGGCCCGGCACTGTAGCCATGCCAGACCTGACCTCAACCATAGTGCGCGGCGCACTGTGGCCACGATGGCCTACCTATACGGCTCAGAGACGGTGGACCTGCCGGTAGTGAGAGCATAGAAGACGGCGGATACGCCCCGAAGGCGGCCCCGTGGGAGTCAGCTCCTCGGAGTCGACCAGCCTCTCCCACGGGTCCCCCGCGCCATTAACCAGACAAGATGGGGAGTAATGACAGTGACCGCCCGATAGACGGTGACACTGTTGCCATGACCCAATGACCAAGCCTGCGTCACCAGAAGCACGGCTACAGTGCCGGACTCGTCGGCGGGCCCCATCAGTCGGCGGAGAAGACGGCGGCCTGTGAGACAGACGGCTGGGACCCATGCCCAGCCGGATTACCATTGTACCCCCGAGGGGTAGGCCTATATAAACCCCCCGGGGCACCCATGCAAAGGGTTCACATCCATTAGCCTTAGACCAGATCATATAGGAAGAAGAAAGCTAGCCTTGCCTCCTTCCACCTCCAGAATACAGCTCTAGGAGCAACCTTGTAGTCACTACGCCTTAGTGATCATGCGGAGACCCCGCAGAGCAGCAGTAGGGGTGTTATCTCCCCGGAGAGCCCCGAAGCTGGGTAAGATTCGCCGGCGTGCATGCCTTCGCCTAATCCCGTTTCCTGGCACCGGCGACGTTCTACTCGCTCCCACCATGATAAGCCATCCTTTGGCATATGTCGCACCCAACCCCCGACATTTGGCTCCCACCATGGGGTGAGGTGCACCATCGTCCGGAGACCTGCTTTGGATGGGAACCCTTTTCCTCCCCCGCGAGCGTAGCCAGCCCGGCACGCCCGATGGCGCTTTCCCTGACGCACTGCAAAACGTCGACGACGCCTGCGCGGCGAGCTGCCTCGCTGACCTTCTCGGCGAGGTTAGCATCTCCGACGAGCCTGCATCCGATGCGGGCACGGGCGGCCCCGAAAGCCTCCTCGCGGGCCTCCTCGACCATCTCCACATCGCCGGCGAGCCTGCCGTGGACTTGGAGTCCGTAGGCTCCACCGACCCGATGCTGGTCGACTCCGACGGCGTGTCGCTCGACACGTTCCCCTCTAACGTGGTGATCTACGACGAGCCGCTCCCTCGCGAGGCGAGCGGCGGAAGCGCCATCACGGAAGTGCTCGTCATCAGTCATGGCGAGCACTCCGGTGAAGGAGCTCATGACCCGCTCGACGCGGCTCTGCGAGACCTGACGGCGCCCATCCTGGAGGACGCTGACGCCGAGACGCTGGAGGCACGCCGCCTTCAGCTTGTCGAAGGCGCAAAGAAGCTGGCAAGCATGAGATGCTTGTCGAAGGCCTACCAACGTGAGATGGATCGCGCTGTGGGCGGCTCGCCAGCGCCGACTGGGCCTAGCCGCCAAGGGGCGGTCCGACAACGCGGCGCGGCCGTCGCCAACCTGTTCGGGGCCGATCGCCCCGTATATGCCACGCCTGGGGAGAACATCCGTGCCGCCCAGGCGGCAGTAGACGAGCTAGACAACTTCGAAGGCGAAGAGCGCCGCCTAATGACCGAGCGAGTCCAGCGACTCCTCAAAGTGGCTGCCGCACGGAGGCGCCGCAGCGACAAAATGATGACTTACCTCCCTGCCGAGATCAAGGCACGACGTCTCGGACGCCGACTGGCGGAGTCCGCGGAAGAAAAGAGAAGGATCCGGCTGTCAGCCATAGTCGGACTCGCATCACCATCGAGCGCGACCAAGACGGCCGCCCAAGAGCAGTGGAGCGGCAGGGCGACTACCTGCCTCCCCCACCACGAAGGGAAAGACGAGTCTCCCCACCGCCTATCAAGCATCTGACTCTCGGCGACCGCCTCGGCCGTCAAGAGGGAGTCGGAGAGAATGACGCTCGCCACCGGATCGACCGACTCCACCGATCCCTCGCGCTGGAAGAAGAAGACGAGCTGGGTCCACCCTGCTTTGGGCCCCACATCCGAGATGAGCCCTTCCCCAAAGGATTCACGCTCCCCCAAGACACGCCCAAATACACCAGCTCCGTGAAGCCGGAAGATTGGCTAGTTGACTACTCCACATCCGTCAACATAGCAAACGGCAACAAGCGTGTTGCCGTGAAGTACGTTCCGCTCATGCTCCAGGGTACGGCCCGGACCTGGCTGAACAGTTTGAAGCCCCGCAGCATCAACAGTTGGGTTGACTTCACCGAAGCTTTCATCCGCAACTTCACCAGCACGTACAAGCGGCCCCCCAAGCCACGACAACTCTCCTTGTCCATGCAAGGCCAAGACGAGTCGACACGCGACTACCTCACGCGATGGGGCGAGCTTCGGAACTGCTGCGAGGGCGTGCACGAGGTGCAGGCTATCGAGTACTTCACCGCCGGGTGCAGAGAAGGCACCCTCCTCAAGCTAGCGGCTCCTCTGCGACGAGCCCGAGACCCTCGACGAGTTGCTGGTCATTGCAGACAAATATGCCACAGCCGACTCCTCCATGAAGACAGACATTCAAGTTAGTGCGACTGGCAAAGTGGCCCCTCAGGCTCCCAGAACTCCGGCTGGAGATACCAGTCGGCGACAGCAGCAGAATGATCACAAGCGCAAGGCCCCGTAGCCGACTTCCAGCAGTCGGCAGGTCGCGACAGTCGAAGACCAACAGCCTGAGGGGCAGCCTCCGGTGAAGCGGCAGAAAGGTGGCAAGTCCAACTGGTTGCCGGCCTTCTCTTATGAGCAGACTCTGGATGGTCCCTACAAGTTTCACAGCGGCACGAAGCCATCAAACCATACCACCCGGAAATGCCACTAGCTCACCAGAATTGCCAAGGGAGACGGCCTCCTTCCTCCACCGCCTGCTGGGCCGCCGCCTCCACAGCCGCCCCAGCAGCCGACGGCCAAGCCAGTCGGCGCCGTATAAGATGAATACCCCGAAGAACATGGAGCTTATGTGGTGTTCACCAGTATGGCTGATGATCGACGCAGCAGACGGTTGCCGTAGCAAGAAGTAAATGCAGTAGCATCAGATACTCCGAAGTTTATGCATTGGTCCGAGAAGCCTATCAGTTGGAGCAGAGCAGATCACCCAGAGGTGATGCCGAATCCGGGCTCCTATGCTTTGGTTCTGAGTGCTACCTTGGCCACTGATAGGCGGGCCTCTCGCTTCTCGCGAGTGTTGATAGACGGAGGCAGCAGCATCAACATCCTGTACAAGGATACCATGGAGAAATTAGGAATCAAGCAGAAACAGCTTCAAAGTAGCCGAACTGTTTTCCACGGCATTGTGCCTGGCCTTTCCTGCTCCCCAATCGGCAAGATCCAGATAGACGTCCTCTTCGGAGACAAAGATCATTTTCGCCGAGAGCCAGTCTAGTTTGAAGTGGTGGAGCTTGAAAGCCCATACCAAGCGTTGCTTGGCCGACCTGCTTTAGCCAAGTTCATGGCGGTCCCCCACTACGCCTACCTCAAGATAAAGATGACGAGTTCAAAGGGGATTCTGACCATGGCTGGCGACTACAGGAAGTCGTCCGCCTGCGCGGCCGAGAGCAGTCGGCTGGCCGAGTCCCTGGTGATCGCAGCTGAGAGGCAGCTCCTTGACCGGGTTGTGGCGATGGCCGGCAAGCAGCCAGAGATGTCGCCCGACCCCAAGGAGTCGGAAGCTGAGGGTTCGTTCAAGCCGGCAAAAGAAACAAAGAGGATACCTTTGGACCTGGAGCACCCAGAGAGGCACGCTGTCATAGGTGCAAACCTGGACATCAAATAGGAAGGCGAGCTCGTCGATTTCCTCCGTGAGAATCGAGACATCTTTGCATGGTCCCTTAAAGACATGCCAGGTGTACCGACGGAATTCGCCGAGCACAAGTTACATGTCCGATCTGATGTGAAGCCCGTCAGGCAGCCCTTGCGCCGCCTGTCAGAAGAGAAAAGAAGAGTTGTTGGAGAAGAGATAGCCCGACTCCTAGCGGCCGGCTTCATTATGGAGGTGTTCTTTCCAGAATGGCTGGCGAACCCGGTCCTAGTGTTGAAGAAGAACAAGCAGTGGCGGATGTGTATCGACTACACAAGCCTCAACAAAGCTTGCCCCAAAGATCCATTTGCTCTGCCAAGAATTGACCAGGTGATAGACTCCACAGCCGGATGCGAGCTGTTGAGCTTCTTAGATGCATATTCAGGATATCACCAGATCAAGCTGAACCCGGCAGACAGACTGAAAACTGCTTTCATCATGCCATTTGGAGCCTTCTTCTACCTGACTATGACGTTCGGCTTGAGGAATGCCGGCGCCACCTTTCAGCGTTGCATGCAGAAGTGTCTCCTCAAGCAACTCGGCAAAAATGCCCATGTCTACGTGGATGATGTGGTAGTGAAGACGGAAAAGCGGGGAACATTGTTGGAAGATCTCCAATAAACCTTTGAGAATCTGCGCCGATTCCAGATCAAGCTCAATCCAGAGAAGTGCGTCTTCGGAGTACCAGCCGGCCAGCTCCTTCGCTTCCTGGTCTCTGAACGCGGCATAGAGTGCAACCCTGTAAAGATCAAAGCCATCAAGAGGATGGCAGTCCCCCGCCGGCTGTTAGATGGGCAGAAGTTCAACGGCTACTTGGCGTCCATCAGCCGATTCATTAGTTGGCTGGGCGAGAAGGCTCTCCCTTTGTACCAACTAATGAAGAAGACCACCTTCTTTGAGTGGAACCACAAGGCGGATGAAGCATTTCTCGAGTTGAAGAAGATGTTGACTACTCCCCCTGTGCTGGCGGCTCCGACTCCCAAAGAGCCCATGCTCCTATACATTGCCGCCACCAGCTGGGTAGTCAGCACAGTTATCGTAGTCGAACGCAGGGAGGAAGGCAAGGTGCTCCCTGTCCAGAGACCGGTATATTACCTGAGCGAGGTACTATCGACCTCCAAGCAGAACTACCCCCACTACCAGAAGATGTGCTACGGCGTGCATTTCGCCGCCAAGAATTGAAGCCTTACTTTCAAGAACATCCAATCACTGTGGTTTGCACCGCTCCACTGGCCGAGATCATCGGAAGCCGTGATGCTTCAGGCCGAGTAGCCAAGTGGGCCATAGATCTGGCTCCCTACACCATCTACTACCAGCCCCGCACCGCCATCAAGTCACAAGCACTGGCTGACTTCCTTGTCGACTGGGCCGAGACCTAGTACCTGCCGCCAGCACCTGACTCCACCCATTGGCGAATGCATTTCGATGGCTCCAAGATGCGCACCGGCCTGGGAGCCGGCATCGTCCTCACTTCCCCCAAAGGCGACAAGCTCAAGTACGCACTGCAGATCCACTTCGCCGCCTCCAACAACGTTGCCGAATACGAGGCACTCGTTCACGGGCTACGGATTGCCAAAGAACTCGGCATCCGCCGGATCCTGTGCTAGGTCGACTCCGATTTGGTGGTCCAGCAGTCATCTGGCGACTGGGACGCCAAAGACGCAAACATGGCGAGCTACCGCTTCCTGGTGCAGCAACTTAGCGGATATTTCGAGGGGTGTGAATTCCTTCACATTCCAAGAAATGACAATGACCAAGCGGATGCCCTGGCACGAGTCGGCTCCACCCGTCAAGCAATACCATCCGGCGTCGCCCTTCAGCGCCTCCTCAAGCCGTCTATCAAGCCTTCGCCAGAATCAGACTCCATTTTTGTTCCAGCTCCCCCCGAAGAAGTCGGATCCGACTCAAGAGCACCAGCAGACGGCACAAGAATCCTCACAGACGGCTCCAAAAATACTGCAGTCAAAGCCGGTCCGAGGACTTCAGAACCCGGCCCAGGGACTGCGACAGTCAGCCTGAAGACTTTAGAACCCGGCTCGGGGACTGCGACAGTCAGCCTGAAGACTTCAGAACCCGGCCCGGGGACTGCGACAGTCAGCCTGAAGACTTCAGAACTCGGCCCGGGGACTTCATCAACCCAGCAAGCGGTCGTGGAACCCAGCCCGCCGCCTCCCAGCCCAGCCACCCTTGTCCAAGTCGCAATAGTGGCAATCGAAGAAATAGCAGCACCCTCATGGGCCCAACCCATCCTCATGTTCCTAGTAAACAGAGAGCTGCCAGCTGATGAAATCCTGTCTCGGCAAGTGCAACACCGAGCGGCAGCCTATACCATAGTCAACAGAGAGCTGGTCAGGCGCAGTGTCACTGGTGTCTACCAACACTGTGTCGAGGCAGAACAAGGCCAAGCAATTCTCAGAGACATGAAGGCGAGTGTGGCCATCATGCGGCTTCAAGGGCACTCGTCGCCAAAGCCTTCCGACAGGGATTCTTCTGGCCGACTGCCCTGGAAGAGGCCAAGGAATTTGTCCAAAACTGCAAAGGGTGCCAGATGTTCCGTTCTAAGCCGCTCCAGCCGGCTTCGGTGCTCAAGACCATTCCCATCGCCTGGCCCTTTGCGGTTTGGGGCCTGGACATGGTGGGACCATTCAAGATGGCACGAGGCGGCCTAACTCACCTACTTGTCGCAGTGGACAAGCTCACCAAGTGGATAGAAGCAAAACCCATCAAGAAATTGAATGGTCCGACTGCAGTAACCTTCATCGCCGACATTACGACTCGGTACGGCATACCACATAGCATCATCACCGACAATGGCACAAATTTTGCCAAAGGAGCCTTGGCCCGTTTCTGCGCTACACAGGGCATCCGACTGGACTTTGCGTCCGTCGCCCATCCGCAGTCAAACGGCCAGGTAGAGCGAGCAAACGGCCTCATCCTATCCGGAATCAAGCCCCGCTTGGTTGAACCACTGGAGCGCTCGGCCGGCTGTTGGCTTGAGGAGCTGCCAGCCGTCCTCTAGAGTCTGCGCACGACTCCAAAAAAGTTAACCGGCTTCACGCCTTTCTTCCTCGTCTACGGTGCTGAAGCCGTCATCCCGACGGACATAGAATTCAACTCCCCGCGAGTCACCATGTACACCAAGGAGGAAGCAGAAGAAGCATGTCAAGACGGCGTCGATCTGCTGGAAGAGGGCCGGCTATTGGCACTCAGTCGGTCCGGCATCTACCAGCAGAGCCTGCGCCGATACTACAACAGGAAGGTCAAGCCAAGATCTTTCCAAGAGGGCACCTTGTGCTCTGACTGATCCAGCGGACAGCCGGCCAGCACAAGCTGTCGGCACCTGGGAAGGCCCCTTTATTGTCAGCAAGGTGTTGGGCAATGACTCCTACTACCTGATCGATACCCAGAAGCCCCGAGCTCGCAAGAGAGACGACTCCGGCAAAGAGTCGGAATGACCATGGAATGCAAACCTCCTCCGAAGGTTTTATAGTTGATTCAGTATGTATCACGCTACCCCTTTGTATTAAAGTACCGAGACTTCGGGCCCCCCGAGACGAGCTCGGGGACTGCCCCTTTTGATTATCTGTATGCTAAGAATTATGCCTTCAAGTATGCTACTTCTTGCTATGCCGCTTGGCGCCGGGTTCGACTAGTCGGCCCGGGGACTCGCCGTCTAGCACTATGAAATGTTTCCTGAAGTCGGACAAGTAGTGTGCGGCGCCTAAGCCGTCTCCTGCCAGAAGCCGCAGCTTGCAGAGCGACTGTTTGGTAGGCAGGAGTAAGGATGAATGGGCGTCCACACGAAAAATGGCTAAGGACCCAAAACATCAACATAGCCTAAGCCGGTTTCCAGCCCCCCTTTTTAACAAGCCGACTCGCGAATATTCGGCTTACTGCTTTCTATCCAACTTGTTAAATAAACTCCAAAGAAAGGCAAGTACTTGCTTTCCCCAAAGTAGCCAGGCATTTGGCCCAGCGGCAGTCCGTAGAGCGGTTTGCCGGCTGGCAAAGCGGCAACTAGGGGAAGGCAGCAAAGGAAAAAGCCAAAGGAGCAATGATAAAGGAAAGATAGAACTCGGATTAATATTTACATAAGCATAGGCCCATTGGCCGAATCTTCAGACATAAGTTTAAAATACACCCCGAGGGTGGAATTGTGCAAATCAACAAGTTCATCAAAGACTTTCTAGAACAGATAAATAAAGCCAGAAGGCAGCCTAAGGAGCAGCTGACGGGTTCAGAGGGTCGGAGGAGACAGCGGTGTCAGGCGCCGAGGGAGTCGGCTGGGCAGTCTCGGCTTGATTGCCGCCAGCGGCAGTTGGCCCGGTCGGACGTGGCTCGTTGCTAGAGGCGCGGTCGAGATGAGGCTGGTCGCCCGCTCCACCCTTTGGCACCTCCGTCTCGCCTTCGTCCTCCGCCTCGCCTTCTTCCTCGGTACTGGAGTCAATCACCTCCGCCGAGTCCTCGCCATATTCCGGGTTCATCCCGAACCACTCTGGCGGCACTTCCTCGCCGCCTTCAGCCCGCTCGGGGACGAAGACACTGGTGTCCATGTACTCGGCGATGGCCGCCGCACGCTCGACAAGGGCTCCCTCCACAGCCTTCAGCTCGGCCTGGGCCTCTGACCGGAACGCGGCCAGACGGTCCAGGTCCAGCCCCGGATACCACGCCTTGACGAACTCCAAGGCCCGGCGCACTCCGGCCCGGGCCGAGGAATCCTTCCAGGCCTCAAGACGGCCAGCTACGACCTCCAACCAGTCGGCAGTTCAGCTGGCGGTGCGCAAAGCCGGCATGTCTGGCCACAGGGCAACAACCGCCTGGGCGCCGGCACGCTGAAGCCGGCGCATCCGCCGGTGGGCCGGACGAAGACGGGCCTCGATGCTCAGAAGCTGCTCATCAACGGTCAAGGGAGAGTTGGCGGCAATCACCTCACCGTTTGCCCTTCGCGCCTCACGATCAGCCTCGATGGCCAGAGGGACTGCCTGCGAGTGGCCAGGGAAGAAGTCTGCCAAGACAAAAAAGAAGCAAGTCGAAAAATCAGCAGTCAGCCTGACACATAGTCGGAAATTCAAAGAAAGAAAGCTCACCATCGACGATATCCTCAATCTCGTGGAAGCCGGAGGTCAGCATCGCCTCCTTGTCGGTCCAGGAGGAGCGCTCGCTCTCGAACTCGGCCAGAAGAGCGGCCTCTTTCTTCTTGGCCTCGTCCTGCGTCTTCTTGAGTAGCTCCTTCTACTCGGCCAACTGCACAGTAAGCAGATCGCGCTCCGCAGCGAGTTTGCTGCACTCCTCCCCCTTGACGCGCAAGGTGGTGTTAACTTCACCCAGCTGCCCCTGAAGAGTAGCGTTGGCCCCGAGAAGAACGAAAGAAATAGACAAATAAGTCGTCAGCAAAGAAGGTCGCCGGGAAGATCCAGCCCGACTGCTCAGCAGTCGGCCCGAACCTCGGGGACTACAGCCCGCGGGTGCGCCAACGCGCCCCCGCGAAGAAAGAAGAACAAGAAAGGAAACGTCGAAGTCATCAGCAAACAAGATCGCCGGGAAGATCCGGCCCGACTGCTCAGCAGTCGGCCCTAATCTCGGGGACTACAGCCCGCGGGTGCACCAGCGCGCCCCCGCGAAGAAGAGGGAAAAAACTTACTCCGGCTTTCTGTCAAGTCGGCAGTCTGCTTGCTCAACTCCTCAACATTGCGGTTGAAGACAGTGGCGCGGAGGTTGTGATACTCCTACAAACAAAGATTTCAGACAAATTAAGTACTTGGAACTCGCCAGAGGGAGTTCTGAGCCGCCCGCTCAGCAGCCGGCCCGGAACTCGGGGCTACACCCAGTGGGTGCGCTGGCGCGCCCTCATAGAGAAAAACAAGATTCAAAAAGAAGAAGGAAACGTACTCGGACGGCCGTCCCGCGCTGCCAGATGCGCCCTGGTGCAAGTTTGAAGGGTGTCGCCTTCAGCGCATAGATTCGCCTGAACGTCCAGAAGCGCTTGATTCAGCGGCCCAGTGCCGCCTCCGCGCAACCACCCGATGGGCGCGGCGCTTGTGGCCTTAGCGTCTAGGGTTGCCGAGCTGGCGGCACCGGTTTCCCGAGGTCGCGGCGCCGAGGTCGCCCTCTCAAGACGGCAGCGCACCAGCGAGGCGACTTGGAGAAGCAGCCTCACCTCGGACTCGTCCGTGGTCGGCGGCTCCGGCGGACCCGCCGGCTGTTTGCCGTGCGGTCTCCCAAACGGCGGTGGAGGCGGCGGTGGCGGCACGAGAGTGTCCGACATGGAGGCCACGCCGCTCTCCTTCTCCACGACGGGGTTCTCGGTGCCGGCCTCTCCGGTCTGCCCTATGAACTCTGGAGGCGGCGGTGCAGAGGACAGTGGGGGGACGAGCATCGCCGATCGGCGACGCGCGGCCTCCTCGGCTCGCCATCTCGCCGCAAGGGCGGCTTCGGCATCCTCCAGCTTCTTCTGGGCGGAGGCGGCCGCCTTCTCGGCCTCCACCTTCTCCAGACGGTCGGCCTCCTCCTCGTCGCGCTTCTCCCGCGCGTTTTGCTCCGTGGCCTCCCGGAGGTCGGCGGCGGGGTCGACCCGCCGAGTATTGGTGGACGTCTCTGCCGACCCCATGACGGAGGGGACGGCGACTTTCTCAAGGGAAAGGAGGGCCCTGAAGAAGAATGGGAGGAGGATAAAAGAAGACTCGGACAAGATTCACCAAAGGAAAATAAAAAAGCGTAAAAACTTACGCAGAGACTAGCGGCGGCCTTCTCACTTCCCTACGGAAGCGGTTGGCCTTCGCAGCCGCCTCTTCCCATTTGGTCGCGGCGACCGCCCCCTTGAACTTCTTCAACTTGCCGCTGCGCACACTCGGCCCGGCATGACGCCTCTTCGCGCCGCCTTGGCCAGCCAGGCCGGCGGAGGAGCCTGCGCCCGAGGGGCCGACCCTTAGCTAATGGCGCGGGGCGACTTCCCCTTCGGCGTCGTCCTCGGGCCAATCGGCGAAAGTGGCCGAGAGCCTGAGGCCGCTACCCGCTCCTCTTCCTCCGCCTTCGGCATCGGCTTCCATCGCCGCCGCCCCCAAGTCGGGGTCGTCGACGTCGCTCTCCGCACGATCGGGGACAAACTCGCGGGGCTGTCTCGCGGCGCCGGCTGCAGGCTGCATGAGGGGGTTCTAGCTCAGAAGAAACCAACGAGAATCAGAAACCGGATTCGGCCGCAAAGAAGACAAAGCAATAAGGAGATGCGACTTACCACTGGTGGGGGGTTGTCGCGTGAGTACGGCTCCTTGCCGAACTGCCAGTCCTCCCCGAACTCGCAGTTCGCGATATGGTTCACCATGTTTGCCACCTCCGCGCGGAGCATCTTCTTGTTGCTCATCTGACTTGGGTCTCAGAGGCCGCTCATCTGACAGATCAGGTGAGGCCGGCCTTGGAGCGGGAGAACTTGGCGCGCCACAAAGGCGGCCAGCAAGTCGGCCCCGACGAGGCCCTCCGACCGCGTCAAGACTCGGAGTCGCGCTACAGCGGCGGCTCCGGCAGGAGTCAGCGTCTTGACTCGTTGAGACCAGCTATGGAGCCTCCCAGCTGGGGGGCCGGCTTCGTAAGGCGGCAGATTAACCCAGTCACCATCAGAGGCGAGGTTCTTCACGTAGAAGTATGAGCGCTGCCACATCCTCACCGACTTGATCAGCGAGACGGAAGGGAAGGGGTTGTCGGCCGTCGAGCACCGCATCGCGATGTAGGCACCGCACTGAGCCGGCACGCCGGCAACGTGCGTGCCGAGATTAGAAGAGAAAAATTCTCCCCATAGCTCGATGGTGGGGAGAACGCCGAGGAAACCTTCGCACAGAGTGGCAAAGGCAGAGAGCAGCACCACCGTATTCGGGGTGAGGTGGTGCGGTTGGAAGCCGTGAAACTCCAAGAAGGAGCGGAAGAAGCCGCTCGCCGGTAGCCCCAGGCCGCGCATGAGGTGCGAGCGGAAGATGACCCGCTCGCCCTCCTCCGGCGCCGGTGATATCTCCCTCGCCAGCGCGGTGCTGGCTCGCACGAGGTGTGTGCCAGGGAGGCGGCACGTCTTGCGGAGGAATTCAATGAGGTCGTCGTCGACCTCTGAGCCGTCCCACGCGCCGGAACGCATGGCCGGAGCCGCGGCGACGGAGGAGGAGCTCATCGCTGGCTGGTGCGGTGTGGTTCTGCTCGCCGGCGACAAGAAGGAGAGAGGAAGCAAGAGTACGCGGGGGTCGGGGGAGATGGGCGCGCGTGCTATGCCGCTCCACTCCCCCCCTACTTACAGCCTTGGAGGCTGAGAAGCCGAGGGGGCGGGCGTGGGATTAACTGCGCCCAAAGCCCCATGCCGCCCCACGATTTACCCGACGAAGTTACTGCACGCACTAACGGCGTGAGAAGACTAACCATTCGCGCGGCCACAGCGGATCCGTTCGCATGCCGAGGCGCGGTAGTGGCGGGCCCAGCCTGACACCCCGTCCCGTCGCGCGCGTGGGTCGGCAGACTGTCCCTGCCGCGTGGCGCCATGCGATAGGGCCGCGGTGGGCGGCAGCAGGGAAGCGTATCAGGCACGCCGCCTGGTCTCCCGCCACGACTTTTGAGCTCTCCACAGAGCAGGACGGCCCTCTACGAATCCGAGTACGGATAGTCGGCCCAGAGGAAGACGGTAAACGAAGCCCAGATTCCACCACCGGAAGAATGAAACTGTTGAGGCCCCCCAGCGAGTCACTCTCGGAGCCTCACCAGCTTCGGGGACACTATCGGAGTAATGGGCCACGGGTAGGCTGACCCGAGCCCCAGAACCTTTCAAGACATCGGGGCAGGCCACGCCCCTCAAAGCTGAGTCTCAGATGATGACTCCCAGATGAGCCGAGTCTCAGATGACGACTCCCAGATGAGCCGAGTCTCAGATGAAGACTCCCAGATGAGCCGAGTCTCAGATGCGACTCCCAGACGAGCCGAGTCTCAGATGACAACTCCTAGATGAGCCGAGTCTCAGATGACGACTCCCAGATGAGCCGAGTCTCAGATGACGACTCCTAGATGAGCCGAGTCTCAGATGACGACTCCCAGATGGGCCAACTCATGGCCGGCGACTTCCGGAGGAGCCGGCTATGGAGAGTCGGCCCACGACTCTACACTCATTGCAATAGGCGGGGCGGCTACAACCACGGCGTGGACGTCACCTCCTGCTTGCGAGGAGCCGGTGTGGCTACATTGTGCCGTACCGCCGGAGATCTCCGGCGTGGCCCGGCACTGTAGCCATGCCAGACCTGACCTCAGCCACAGTGCGCGGCGCACTGTGGCCACGATGGCCTACCTATACGGCTTAGAGACGGCAGACCCGCCAGTCAGTGAGAGCATAGAAGACGGCGGATACGCCCCGAAGGCGGCCCCGTGGGAGTCGGCTCCCCGGAGTCGGCCAGCCTTTCCCACGGGTCCCCCGCACCATTAACCAGACAAGATGGGGAGTAACGACGGCGGCACTGTTGCCACGACCCAATGACCAAGCCTGCGTCACCAGAAGCACGGCTACAGTGCCGGACTCGCCGGCGGGGCCCGTGAGTCGGCGGGCCCCATCAGTCGGCGGAGAAGACGGCGGCCTGTGAGACTGACGGTTGGGACCCGCGCCCAGCCGTATTACCATTGTACCCCCAGGGGGTAGGCCTATATAAACCCCCCGGGGCACCCATGCAAAGGGTTCGCATCCATTAGCCTTAGAGCAGATCATATAGGAAGAAGAAAGCTAGCCTTGCCTCCTTCCACCTCCAGAATACAGCTCTAGGAGCAACCTTGTAGTCACTACGCCTTAGTGATTATGCGGAGACCCCGCAGAGCAGCGGTAGGGGTGTTATATCCCCGGAGAGCCCCAAAGCTGGGTAAGATTCGCCAGCGTGCATGCCTTCGCCTAATCCCGTTTCCTGGCACCGGCGACGTTCTACTCGCTCCCACCATGATAAGCCATCCTTTGGCATATGTCGCACCCAACCCCCAACAACGCGCTAGGCTTAGGAAGATCACGAGTAGGCAGGCTGGGTAGGTTGAGATTTCCGCATGCACCCTAGAGTTCGAACCTATCAAGGGTTTGCGGAACCCGAAATCTGACACCGAGGAAGAGGCTGAGGATGAGATCATTGTTTCTGCACCCAATGAAGATGAAGACAATGCTCAGTCCGAAGCTAATGCTGAAGATGAAGACAATAGTCAGTCAGATTAAAATCTTCGTCCAGCTCATCCTCGAGTAGCAAATGAAGTCTAGATTGAAAAGATCATTCGTAGCATCAACGCTCCTGTCCCTCTCACTCGATCAAGAGCTACACAACTAGCAAACTTCATTGGTCACTTTGATTTTGTCTCTATATCTGAACCCAAGAAAGTCGAAGAAGCCTTCATGGAACCTGAATTGATTCAAGCTATGCAAGAAGAGCTTCAATAGTTTGAGCTGAATAATGTATGGGAGCTTGTCAAACATCCTGATCCTCGCAAGCACAATGTCATTGGCACAAAATGTATCTATTGCAACAAGCAAGATGAACTTGGACAAGTTGTCAGAAACAAAGCTCGCTTCGTTACTCAAGGTTACACATAAGTGGAAGGAATCGACTTCATTGAAACCTTTGCTCCTATGGCTAGGCTTGAAGCCATTCACATCATGCTGGCCTATGCTAACCATCACAACATTCTTCTATACCAAATGGATGTGAAGAGTGGCTTTCTTAATGGCAAAATCGAAGAAGTGTATGTCACTCAACCGCCTGGTTTTGAAGATCCTAAGCATCCTAATATGGTGTACAAGCTCAACAAGGCACTGTATGGCCTCAAACAAGGACCTCACGCTTGGTATGACACACTCAAGGAATTCCTAAAGAGCAAAGGCTTCAAACCTGGTTCACTAGATCTCACTCTCTTCACGAAGACATATGATGGTGAATTGTTTGTGTGTCAAATATATTTGGATGACATTAACTTCGGTTGCACAGATAAGAGATACAGTGACGAGTTTGGATACATGATGCAAGAGCACTATCAGATGCCCATGTTGGGGGGGCTGAAATTCTTCCTGGTCTTCAAATCCGTCAACAGCGCAAGTGCATCTTCATATCGCAAGAAAAGTACCTCAAAGATTTCCTGAAAAAGTTTGGAATGCAAGACTTCGAAGGGTACACGACGCCAATGCCAACCAAAAGTCATCTCGGCCCTGACGACAATGGTAAAGAGTTCGATCAAAAGGTATAACGCTCCATGATTGGTTCTTTGCTATATTTATGTGCATCTAGGCCTGATATTATGCCTAGCATTTGCATGTGTGCCCGATTCCAAGAGGCACCAAAGGAGTCGCGTCACCTTGCGGTGAAGCAAATACTTTGATATTTGGTTCACACCCTAACACTAGGATTATGGTATCCAAAGGGCTCAACATTTTATCTAGTTGGATATTCTGATGCTGATTATGCTGGTGACAAGCTTGATCGCAAGTCCACTTCAGGAACATGTCACTTTCTTGGACGATCTCTTGTCTGTTGGTCTTCAAAGAAGTAGAACTCCGTATCACTCTCCACTTCTAAATCCGAGTACAATGCTGCTGGATCTTTTTGTGCCCAGCTTCTGTGGATGAAGCAAACTCTCAAGGACTATGACATCAACACGGAGAATGTGCCACTCTTCTGCGTCAATGAAAGCGCCATCAAGCTTTCCAAGAATCCAGTTTAGCACTCAAAGACAAAGCACATCGAGATTCGTCATCACTTTCTCAGAGATCATGTCAACAAGGAAGACATTGATATTATTCACGTCAACACTGAAGAGCAACTGGCAGATATTTTCACTAAGCCCTTGGATAGAAGAGGTTTTGCAAGCTGCGGTGTGAGCTAAATATCTTAGAATCCTCAAATGTCCAGTAAATGGATACACATCTTAACGCTTATACATGTTGATGACTTAGATGTGCAACACACAGAGTAACGTAATTCTTCAATTAAAGAAGACTTACCCTCTGAGTGTGAATACATTAATACGGAATTAGACTTCAGAGCGCCACGATAATTGTGCACCATCTCTGGGTCTAATACTTCCTATACGGTGGGTAACGCCACCACCACAATTTTACGAAGATTTTCATTTGGCGTCATGATTGCATTATCTTCACATTTGGATTGTCTTCAACATTGATTTATCTTCAAAGTCTATATCTTCGCAATGTTGGTTTATCTTCAATGTTATATATATATATATATAGGGCTGAACTATTCTGTTACCGGTATCAGAATATTATTCTGTTACCCTCGCGCCCTATATAGAGGCGTGTCCGTTTTCTTCCTCCTGCCGCCGCCCGAACCCACCTCTGCCCAGCGCGCCGCCCCGATCCCACCTCCACCCAGTGAGCCGCCGCTCGGATCCAACGCCACCCTGCGCGCCGCTAGCTCTATCCCCCTCCTCCCAGAGCGCCTCCGCCAACCCCCCTCCTCCCAGCGTGCCTCCCGTCGCCGACCCCCGCCCCCAACTTGCCTCCTGCCGATGACCCGCCTCCATCCACCAGCGTGCTTCCCTCGTCGTCCGCGGCGCGCATCCCTCCCTGTCTATCTCCCGTGCGCCACCTGACCCGACGACCTGCGCACCAGTGTACCACCACCCCTACACCGCCATGGCTGGCCGCCGAGATCCAAGGCTGAGGAGGACCTATGAGTCTTGCCCGCCGGAGCTAGGCTGCTCGCCAGCCACCTTCCTCCCCTGCACTCTCCCGTTGCCTTCCTCGTGGCGCTCCGTCCACCTTCCTCCCCGCGCTCTGGCCGCCTTCTCCCGACGCTCCGGCCGCTCCCTCCCATGCACGCCGGCCGACCGCATCCCTGCTTCCATCAGCTCCTCCTCGACGGAACCGTCAGTCCACCGGAGTACAGGTAGCTGGTTCACCCGACTCGATCCAAAAATCTTCTTTTTTAAAAGAAGGAATGGTAAAAATGTAAGTCCGTTCAACTATATAAACCATAAAAGTACGATGGTGATGACATTGACAGTAAGGATAAGGATGAGAAAGCAAATTTAAAACTAAAACTAAAAGAACATCGAGTGATTATTTTTTAAGAAGTACAAACTCTCTAGTACCATAAGTACCATAAATTAAAAATTAAGAATTGCCTAAGTTCTGACTCAAGGAGACAAATTTGCAAAAAAATCATAGCAGTAAAAGTTCAAAGGAAAAAAGCAAATTAACAAATGGAAAAAACGACAATGGATTTATATTATGTTAATCACCGGTGTGCTCTTGTTTATTAGTTCATGTGTGCTCTTGTTATCAGGTCGTGTGCCAACTTGTTATCAATTTTGTGTGTGTGTGAGTTGGTAAACCAAGTGTAGCTGCTGCAGAAAAAAGGCATGGGATGTGTTGCCCTCAGTTCTCTCTCGACAAATCTAGCAGTGCGGGTTTTCTGGTGCGCCAAGTATTGCCGACGGCGATGCTTGCATCATGGCCCATTGAGTAGATGCAATTTTCCTGGTTTTCACAGACAACATGGATTTTAGTTCAGCTACATAAACCACGCAGGTTCAGTGATAATGGTACCATAAGTTCGGACAAGAAAACACATAAGAACTAAAACAGAAAATTTTAAATTCTACAAGTTCAAGTGCTCATCCACACATGATAATTCAAGTTGGTAAAAGTTTAAAATGGTAAAAATTTCAAGTTGGAAAACAAGAGAAATCTAGAACATTCGTTGCAAAAAAAATTGACTAAAAAAAATAAACACGCAAAAAAATTTTGGCAAAAAAATAACATTCAGTTCAACAATAAAAACCATGCAAGTTCGGGGCTAGGATACAGTACACTGTTGAAAACTTATGAGAAAAAAATTACCCAAAAATAGAGCAAAATCTAGTTAGTGAAAACATGCTTAGTACAAACCCGTGCAAATTTCAGTACAAGTATACTTTTTTGGAACCATTCAAAACTACTGTATAAAAAATAGCTCAGTACAAACATACACGTATATCAGTACGACTACTCTGTTTTTCAGACGAGAAAACAGCAGGATCCATCATGCCGTATTCGAAATTACTCTTAAACAGTTGCGAAGTAAAGAAAACGTCCAACATGACTAAGTTTTGCATTTTCGATAGCTATCCAACGGTATATTATTTGCCCCATTTCGACAAACTTTTTAAAAAACCACGTTCGAAACCAATTTTAACCGTATTTGAATTTGTATTTAAACCGTAAGGAATTAGAAAAAAACTTTCTATACGCAAAAGTTGCGCATTTTCCATAGCTTTCCAACGCCGTATCATTTGCGTCAATCCGACAAACCGTTTGCAAAAAATTGCGAAAATACGTTCCGCCCAAAATTTCACTATTTTTCAAATTACTTTTAAATCATATAGAATTAGAAAAAATAATACATATATGGAAGATGCGTATTTTCACCAGCTTTCCAACACCATCTTATTTCCTCAACTCCGACAAACCGTTTGAAAATTGAGTCCAAAATACGATTCACGTTTTCGGTCTTGAAAAAAAACATTTTTTTCAAAACTGCTCTTAAACCATAATGATTTTGCAAAAACGTTCAATATACCTGAAATATGGTTGTCAAGAGCTTTCCAACGATATATTACACGCCCCGTTCCGACAAAAAAATTACAAAAAGTTTTGAACTAAAGAAGACGATCTGTTAAACACAACTGAAAGCATCAGTTCAACCGCTTCGAAAACATCAGTACAACCACCTAAATCCGTCAGTTCAACAAGGGTAACAGAATAATATTCTGTTACGCGTAATAGAATAGCCCAGATGTAGAGAGAGAGAGAGAGAGAGAGAGAGAGAGAGAGAGAGAGAGAGAGAGAGAGAGAGAGAAAGTCTATTAATAACCCTGGGTGAGGAATAAGTAATTCCTCACCCGAATCGATCGACCGAGAAATGGTCTGGCATAATAACCGATGTAAAATTATGTCAATGGAAACAGTTGGGCTTTGGCTGGTCGCTAGGAGCTAGCCCACTCACCCCGTACATGAACCTTTTCCAATCAGGTGCGAGCGGTTTTCACGGGCTCGGGCAAGTGTTCCTCTCTCCCGACCCTCTCGTCTCTGGCAATTGCAGAGGCGACGACAGCAGCGGCATCGGAGGGACCAACCGGAGGTGAGGCCTACTCCCATCTCTCACGCGTGAAGTACTCCACTTTGCACCTTTCATGCGGTCGCAAACCGAGGTGACATAAGCAGTGCAACGATCCGACGCGAGCTGGGCGGCGACAATGGCCTTCTCCGGCGTCGCTCTCCCTCGTCAGCTTTCTTCTTGCCGGTAAGATCTCCCTCCTCTTCCTCCTCCTCTACAAATTTCTTAATTTCCAGGGTTAGGGTTCTTGGTTTTTAGGAGTGAGGCAGAGGAACAGAAGAAAGTAAAATAAACAGAAGAGAGGATCTTGCATAACGAAGAGGTGATTTACTGATGTAGGTTGATGGTGGAGACTGGCGCTCGGAGGTGGGATCAATTCAAGGAGGAGGTGGATGTCATGGTGTAGGAGGAGAAGAAGGATGCGGAGAAGGAATAACAGTACATTATCTTCTTAATTATATCCAGCCAAAGGCGATGGCTCTGTTTCTACTCTATTATAGACAAACTGTCCCTTTTTTCTTCATTGGAGCTCCACCGTTTTGAATGAACTAGACTGTCAAATAGTATTCAGAAATACCATGTTCAGTCATTTACTTGGAATGGAGTTGGGATGCTGCTACTGTATGACAATGGTCATCCCATCATTGTAAATATGCTCTGTTGCAGAAGGCACATAAAGAACTCAGAAAGGGTAAACTACAAGAAAATGTGAAAAAACAAGCCTCGCAGCAAAAAATCATGCCCCAAAAAGAAGCACAAAAAATTCTTGCCCAAGTAACTGTAATCTTAATGCACAATGTCACCGGCTTGGTTAGTTTTTGAGTTAGTTGAGCCACTACCATCTGGGGCAATCATATTTTGAAATAATCGAGATTTAAACCTATTGATTTGCTAATCTCACTAAAGAACAAAAATGTGTCTTTTGTTAAACTTGAATCGTTGTGGTAAAAGTACGGATTTTCACTTTGACCTGTGGCTGTCTATATGTGGTAGGCTTCTTCTCTAGGCGTAGAACTGAACAATAGTGAGACATTGTAGGCGCAAACCTGAATAATAGTGAGACATGGTATCAACTAGCGAAAAGTGCAAGATGCAGGATCAGCTTTTCTTTTTCCAGTTCATGGTACATTTGTTGCTCTTTGTCACCTCTTTGATAGCACTGCATACACCTGCAGTAGACTAAACTTTCTCAGGTGTGTGTGTGTTCTGTCCTCTACAATATTCACTTATAGCTATGTCTTCACATTGCTATTTTTTTTACCTAAGTGAATGTGATCGGACCCTAATCCCTTCTGTGCTACAACATTCACTTATAGCTATGTCTAAGTCATATGCATTATGTTGACACTTGCCGAATATCTTCTCTGTGCCCTTGTCAGCAGAAGATATAGAGAAACACTTTTAAAACAACTTTTAATGTCTTATCCTTTTCCTGAAAACCGGAGAAGCCGAAACGACCAACCGACAATCCAGGCATGCGTGGGAACATAGATCAACTCCTGATAAGTTGCATGCATGCCACATGTCCTTCAAATGTGAACCGCCTGGGGCACCTACGTAATTGCGTTGTGCCGCCATCTGTTGGGGAACGTAGTAATTTCAAAAAAATTCCTACGCACATGCAAGATCATGGTGATGCATAGCAACGAGAGGGGAGAGTGTAATCTACATACCCTTATAGACCGAAAATGGAAGTGTTAGAACAACGCGGTTGATGTAGTCGTACGTCTTCATAGCCCGACCGATCAAGCACTGAAACTACGGCACCTCCGAGTTCTAGCACACGTTCAGCTTGATGACGTCCCTTGAACTCCGATCTAGCCGAGTGTCGAGGGAGAGTTCCGTCAGCATGACGGTGTGGTGACGATCTTGATGTTCTACCGTCGCAGGGCTTCGCCTAAGCATCGCTACAATATTATCGAGGAGGACTATGGTGGAGGGGGGAACCGCACACGGCTAATAGATCTCAAGGATCAATTGTTGTTGTGTCTTTGGGGTGCCCCCCTGCCCTCGTATATATAGGAGCAAGGGGGAGGAGGCCGGCCTTTGGAGGAGGCCGGCCTTTGGAGGAGGCGCGCCAAGGGGGGAGTCCTACTCCCACCGGGAGTAGGACTCCTCCTTTCCTTGTTGGAGAAGAAAAGAGGAGGAGAGGGAGAAGGAAAAGGGGGCTGCCCCCCTTCTCCAATTCGGACCAGAGGGGGGGTGCAGGCCTCCTTCCTTTTGGCCTCTCTCCTCTATTCCCGTATGGCCCAATAAGGCCCATATACTCCCAGGCGAATTCCCGTAACTCTCCGGTACTCCGAAAAATACCCGAATCACTCGGAACCTTTCCCAAGTCCGAATATAGTCGTCCAATATATCGATCTTTACGTCTCGACCATTTCGAGACTCCTCGTCATGTCCCCGGTCTCATCCGGGACTCCGAACTCCTTCGGTACATCAAAACTCATAAACTCATAATATAACTGTCATCGAAACCTTAAGCGTGCGGACCCTACGGGTTCGAAAATAATGTAGACATGACCTAGAACTATTCTCGGTCAATAACCAATAGCGGAACCTGGATGCTCATATTGGCACCTACATATTCCGTGACGATCTTTATCGGTCAAACCGCATAACAACATACGTTATTCCCTTTGTCATCGGTATGTTACTTGCCCGAGATTCGATCGTCGGTATCCAATACCTAGTTCAATCTCGTTACTGGCAAGTCTCTTTACTTGTTACGTAATGCATCATTCTGTAACTAACTCATTAGCTACATTGCTTGCAAGGCTTATAGTGATGTGCATTACCGAGAGGGCCCAGAGATACCTCTCCGACAATCGGAGTGACAAAACCTAATCTCGAAATACGCCAACCCAACATGTACCTTTGGAGACACCTGTAGTACTCCTTTATAATCACCCAGTTACGTTGTGACGTTTGGTAGCACCCAAAGTGTTCCTCCAGTAAACGGGAGTTGCATAATCTCACAGTCATAGGAACATGTATAAGTCATGACGAAAGCAATAGCAACATACTAAATGATCAAGTGCTAAGCTAACGGAATGGGTCAAGTCAATCACATCGTTCTCCTAATGATGTGATCCCGTTAATCAAATGACAACTCTTTTGTCCATGGCTAGGAAACTTAACCATCTTTGATTCACGAGCTAGTCAAGTAGAGGCATACTAGTGACACTATGTTTGTCTATGTATTCACACATGTATTATGTTTCCGGTTAATACAATTCTAGCATGAATAATAAACATTTATCATGAAATAAGGAAATAAATAATAACTTTATTATTGCCTCTAGGGCATATTTCCTTCAGTCTCCCACTTGCACTAGAGTCAATAATCTAGTTCACATTACCATGTGATTTAACACCAATATTCACATCTGTATGTGATTAATACCCATAGTTCACATCGTCATGTGATCAACACCCAAAGGAGTCAATAATCTAGTTCACATCGCTATGCGATTAACACCCAAAGAGTACTAAGGTATGATCATGTTTTGCTCGTGAGAGAAGTTTAGTCAACGGGTCTGTCACATTCAGAGCCGTATGTATTTTGCAAATATTCTATGTCTACAATGCTCTGCATGGAGCTACTCTAGCTAATTGCTCCCACTTTCAATATGTATCCAGATTGAGACTTAGAGTCATCTGGATCGTTGTAAAAGCTTGCACCGATGTAACTTTTTACGACGGGCTCTTTTATCACCTCCATAATCGAGAAGTATTTCCTTAGTCCTCACTAAGGATATTCTTGACTGCTGTCCAGTGATCTACTATTAGATCAAAATTGTATTCCTTTGCCAAACACAGAGCAAGGTATACAATAGGTCTAGTTCACAGCATAGCATACTTTATAGAACCTATGACTGAGGCATAGGGAATGACTTTTCATTCTCTTTCTATTTTCTGCCATAGTCGGGTTTTGAGTCTTACTCAACTTCACACCTTGCAACACAGGCAAGAACTCTTTCTTTGTCTGTTCCATTTTGAACTACTTCAAAAAAATTATCAAGGTATGTACTCATTGAAAAACTTATCAAGCGTCTTGATCTATCTATATAGATTTTGATGCTCAATGTGTAAGCAGCTTCACCGAGGTATTTCTTTGAAAAACTCCTTTCAAACACTCCTTTATGCTTTCCAGAAAATTCTACATCATTTCCAATTAATAATATGTCATTCACATATATTTATCAAAAATGTTGTAGTGCTCCCACTCACTTTCTTGTAAATACAGGTCTTTCCAAAAGTCCGTATAAAACCATATGCTTTGATCAACTCATCAAAGCATATATTCCAACTCCGAGATGCTTGCACCAGTCCATTGATGGATTGCTGGAGCTTGCACACTTTGTTAGCATCTTTAGGATTGACAAAAACTTTCTGGTTGCATCATATACAACTCTTCTTTAATAAATCCATTAAGAAATGCAGTTTTTGACATCCATTTGCCAGATTTCATAAAATGTGGCAATTGCTAAGATGATTCAGACAGACTTAAGCTTCGATACAAGTGAGAAAATCTCATCGTATTCAACACCTTGAACTTGTTGAAAACCTTTCGCAACAAGTCGAGCTTAGTAGATAGTAACACTACTATCAGTGTCCGTCTTCCTCTTGAAGATCTGTTTATTTAACATGGCTTGCTGATCATCGAGCAAGTCAATCAAAGTCCATACTTTGTTCTCATACATGGATCATATCTCAGATTTTATGGCCTCAAGCCATTTCGTGGAATCTGGGCTCATCATCGCTTCCTCATAGTTCGTAGGTTCATCATGGTCTAGTAACATGACTTCCAGAACATGATTACCATACCACTCTGGTGCGGATCTTACTCTGGAAGACCTACGAGGTTTGGTAGCAACTTGATCTGAAGTTTCATGATCATCATCATTAACTTCCTCACTAATTGGTGTAGGAATCACTGGAACTGATTTCTGTGATGAACTACTTTCCAACAAGGGAGAAGGTACAATTACCTCATCAAGTTCTACTTTCCTCCCACTCACTTCTTTCGAGAGAAACTTCTTCTCTAGAAAGGATCCATCTTAGCAACGAATAACTTGCCTTCGGATCTGTGATAGAAGGTGTACCCAATAGTTACCTTTGGGTATTCTATGAAGACGCACTTCTCCGATT
Source organism: Triticum dicoccoides (assembly GCF_002162155.2). NCBI lineage: Eukaryota > Viridiplantae > Streptophyta > Magnoliopsida > Poales > Poaceae > Triticum > Triticum dicoccoides. Next base: position 466,295,488 of record NC_041381.1, read on the forward strand.
TGGGTTCGAGCTTATCAGGTTGAAAACCTTTTTCATATAAGCATCGCAACTCCAAGCTTTAAGAAACGACAGCTTATGTTTACTGCTAAACCATAGTTCATACGGTGCCATCTCAACGGATTTAGATGGTGCCCTATTAAATGTGAATGCAGCTGTCTCTAATGTATAACCCCAAAACGATAGTGGTAAACCAATAAGAGACATCATAGATCGCACCATATCTAGTAAAGTATGATTACGATGTTCGGACACACCATTACATTGTGGTGTTCCAGATGGCGTGAGTTGCGAAACTATTTCACATTGTTTCAAATGAAGACCAAACTCATAACTCAAATATTCGTCTCCACGATCAGATTGTAGAAACTTTATTTTTCTTTTTACGATGATTTTTCAACTTCACTCTGAAATTCTTTGAACTTTTCAACTATTTCAGGCTTATGTTTCATCAAGTAGATATACCCATATCTGCTCAAATCATCTGTGAAGGTTAGAAAATAACGATACTTGCCATGAGCCTTAACACTTATCGGATCGCATACATTGGTATGTATTATTTCCAATAAGTCAGTAGCTCGTTCCATTGTTCCGGAGAACGGAGTTTTAGTCATCTTGTCCAAAAGGCACGGTTCGCAAGCATCAAATGATTCATAACCAAGTGATTCCGAAAATCCATCTTTATGGAGTTTCTTCATGCGCTTTTACACCAATATGACCCAAATGGCAGTGCCACAAATAAGTTGCACTATCATTATTAACTTTGCATCTTTTGGCATCAATATTATGAATATGTGTATTACTACGATCGAGATCCAACAAACTATTTTCATTGGTTGTATGACCATCGAAGGTTTTATTCATGTAAACAGAACAACAATTATTCTTTGACTTTAAATGAATAACCGTATCGCAATAAACATGATCAAATCATATTCATGCTCAACGCAAACGCCAAATAACATTTATTTAGGTTTAACACTAATCCCGAAAGTATAGGGAGTGATCATATCAATCTTGGAACCACTTCCAACACTCATCGTCACATCCCCTTCAACTAGTCTCTTGTTTATTCTGTAACTCTTGTTTCGAGTTACTAATATTTAGCAACCGAACAAGTATCAAATACTCAGGGGCTACTATAAACACTAGTAAAGTACACATCAATAACATGTATATCAAATATACCCTTGTTCACTTTGCCATCCTTCTTATCCACCAAATATTCAGGGCATTTCCGCTTCTAGTGACCTTTTCCTTTGCAGTATAATCACTCAGTTTCAGGCTTTGGTACAGCTTTGGGCTTCTTCGCGGGACTGACAACTTGCTTGTCATTCTACTTGAAGTTCCCTTTCTTTACCTTTGCCCTTTTCTTGAAACTAGTGATCTTGTCAACCATCAACACTTGATGCTCTTTCTTGATTTCTACCTTCGTCGATTTCAACATCACGAAGAGCTCGGGAATCGTTTTCGTTATCCCTTGAATACTATAGTTCATCACAAAGTTCTACTAACTTGGTGATGGTGACTAGAGAACTCTATCAATCACTATCTTATCTGGAAGATTAACTCCCACTTGATTCAAGCGATTGTAGTACCCAGACAATCTGAGCACATGCTCACTAGTTGAGCGATTCTCCTCCATCTTTTAGCTATAGAATTGTTGGAGACTTCATATCTCTCAACTCGGGTATTTGTTGGAAATATTAACTTCAATTCCTGGAACATCTCATATGGTCCATGATGTTCAAAACATCTTTGAAGTCCCGATTCTAAGCCGTTAAGCATGGTGCACTAAACTATCAAGTAGTCATCATATTGAGCTAGCCAAACGTTCATAACGTCTTCATCTGCTCCTGCAATAGGTCTGTCACCTAGTGGTGTATTAAGGACATAATTCTTCTGTGCAGCAATGAGGATAAACCTCAGATCACGGATCCAATCTGCATCATTGCTACTAACATTTTTCAACACAATTTTATCTAGGAACATATCAAAATAAACATATGAAAGCAACAACGCAAGCTATTGATCTACAACATAATTTGAAAAATACTACCAGGACTAAGTTCATGATAAATTTAAGTTCAATTAATCATATTACTTAAGAACTCCCACTTAGACAGACATCTCTCTAGTCATCTAAGTGATCACGTGATCCAAATCAACTAAACCATGTCCGATCATCACGTGAGATGGAGTAGTTTTCAATGGTGAACATCACTATGTTGATCATATCTACTATATGATTCACGTTTTGACCTTTCGGTCTCCGTGTTCCGAGGCCATATCTGTATATGCTAGGCTCGTCAAGTTTTAACCTGAGTATTTCGCGTGTGCAACTGTTTTGCACCCGTTGTATTTGAACGTAGAGCCTATCACACCCGATCATCACGTGGTGTCTCAGCATGAAGAACTTTCACAACGGTGCATACTCAGGGAGAACACTTCTTGAAAATTTTAGTGAGAGGTCATCTTAAAATGCTACCGTCAATCAAAGCAAGATAAGATGCATAAAGGATAAACATCACATGCAATCAACATAAGTGATATGATATGGCCATCATCATCTTGTGCTTGTGATCTCCATCTTTGAAGCACCGTCGTGATCACCATCGTCACCGGCGCGACACCTTGATCTCCATCGTAGCATCGTTGTCGTTACGCCATCTATTGCTTCTACGACTATCGCTACCGCTTAGTGATAAAGTAAAGCAATTACAGGGCGTTCGTATTTCATACAATAAAGCGACAACCATATGGCTCCTGCCAGTTGCCGATAACTTCGGTTACAAAACATGATCATCTCATACAATAAAATATAGCATCACGTCTTGACCATATCACATCACAACATGCCCTGCAAAAACAAGTTAGACGTCCTCTACTTTGTTGTTGCTAATTTTTACGTGGCTGCTACGGGCTTTAGCAAGAACCATCTTACCTATGCATCAAAACCACAACGATAGTTCGTCAAGTTAGTGTTGTTTTAACCTTCGCAAGGACCAGGCGTAGCCACACTCGATTCAGCTAAAGTGAGAGAGACAGACACCCGCCAGTCACCTTTAAGCACGAGTGCTCGTAACGGTGAAACCAGTCTCGCATAAGCGTACGCGTAATGTCGGTCCGGGCCGCTTCATCTCACAATACCGCTGAGCCAAAGTATGACATGCTGGTAAGCAGTATGACTTGTATCGCCCACAATTCACTTGTGTTCTACTCGTGCATATGACATCTACGCATAAAACTAGGCTCGGATGCCACTGTTGGGGAACGTAGTAATTTCAAAAAAATTCCTACGCACACGCAAGATCATGGTGATGCATAGCAACGAGAGGGGAGAGTGTAATCTACATACCCTTGTAGACCGAAAACGGAAGTGTTAGAACAACGCGGTTGTATATAGTCGTACGTCTTCATGGCCCGACCGATCAAGCACCGAAACTACGGCACCTCCGAGTTCTAGCACACGTTCAGCTTGATGACGTCCCTGGAACTCCGATCCAGCCGAGTGTCCAGGGAGAGTTCCGTCAGCACGACGGCGTGGTGACGATCTTGATGTTCTACCGTCGCAGGGCTTCACCTAAGCACCGCTACAATATTATCGAGAAGGACTATGGTGGAGGGGGGCACCGCACATGGCTAATAGATCTCAAGGATCAATTGTTGTTGTGTCTTTGGGGTGCCCCCCTGCCCCCGTATATATAGGAGCAAGGGGGGAGGCGGTCGGCCTATGGAGGAGGCGCGCCAAGTGGGGAGTCCTACTCCCACCGGGAGTAGGACTCCTTCTTTTCTTGTTGGAGAAGAAAAGAGGAGGAGAGGGAGAAGGAAAAGGGGGCTACCCCCCTTGTCCAATTCGGACCAGAGGGGGGCGCAGGCCTCCTTCCTTTTGGCCTCTCTCCTCTTTTCCCGTATGGCCCAATAAGGCCCATATACTCCCCGGCGAATTCCCGTAACTCTCCGGTACTCCGAAAAATACCCGAATCACTCGTAACCTTTCCGAAGTCCGAATATAGTCGTCCAATATATCGATCTTTACGTCTCGACCATTTTGAGACTCCTCGTCATGTCCCCGGTCTCATCCGGGACTCCGAACTCCTTCGGTACATCAAAACTCATAAACTCATAATATAACTGTCATCGAAACCTTAAGCGTGCGGACCCTACGGGTTCGAGAACAATGTAGACATGACCTAGAACTATTCTCGGTCAATAACCAATAGCGGAACCTGGATGCTCATATTGGCTCCTACATATTCTGCGAAGATCTTTATCGGTCAAACCGCATAACAACATACGTTATTCCCTTTGTCATCGGTATGTTACTTGCCCGAGATTCGATCGTCGGTATCCAATACCTAGTTCAATCTCGTTACTGGCAAGTCTCTTTACTCGTTACGTAATGCATCATTCCGTAACTAACTCATTAGCTACATTGCTTGCAAGGCTTATAGTGATGTGCATTACCGAGAGGGCCCAGAGATACCTCTCCGACAATCGGAGTGACAAAACCTAATCTCAAAATACGCCAAACCAACATGTACGTTTGGAGACACCTGTAATACACCTTTATAATCACCCGGTTACGTTGTGACATTTGGTAGCACCCAAAGTGTTCCTCCAGTAAACGGGAGTTGCATAATCTCATAGTCATAGGAACATGTATAAGTCATGAAGAAAGCAATAGCAACAAACTAAACGATCAAGTGCTAAGCTAACGGAATGGGTCAAGTCAATCACATCATTCTCATAATGATGTGATCCCGTTAATCAAATGACAACTCTTTTGTCCATGGCTAGGAAACTTAACCATCTTTGATTCACGAGCTAGTCAAGTAGAGGCATACTAGTGACACTATGTTTGTCTATGTATTCACACATGTATTATGTTTCCGGTTAATACAATTCTAGCATGAATAATAAACATTTATCATGAAATAAGGAAATAAATAATAACTTTATTATTGCCTCTAGGGCATATTTCCTTCACCATCCTCCTTCCTATAAATACTCGCCCCCTCGTGGTCAATATCTCTTCTTCCACCTCGCCATCTCTCTCAAACCCTAGCGCCACCGCCAGCTCGCGTTGACGCTGGAGACGAAGAGCTTAGCTGCCGCGACTTCTTCGACGCCGTCCTCACACCGGCCGCGGACCCCGTCTTCTCTACCGCTGTCGTAGGTGTCTTCCACCACCAAGTTAGGGCGCGGGAGATTGGAAAGCTCGGCCTCCCTTCTACCTTGTCTAGCAGTTCATGTGTGGTAATTAAATCTCACTTTTTATAGCCTTTTCAATCTGTCAAATCCATCCACTTCAACCAAAAGTGGTTTATTCACTTCCAAATCTGGATATACCTCTTTTTGAATCTCATGTATTACATAGTATGTTCACTTATGCGTCAAAACTAGTTAGATTCCTCACCTGTACATATTCGTGGATTCGTACAAATCTGGAACCAACTTCCTTCAATAAGTGAATGTCTTCGCGCTGTGAGGTCATTGTCTTCTAAACTGATTTATCTTCAAAATCTTCTGAGAATGCATATGACCTCTTCCCCTTCCCTCGCATCTCTAATGCTGTTGTAGGTACATGTCCGTGGGCGAATCCCTTGGTTCTCATAGTCTTCATTCATTTGCAGAATACTTACAGTGTCACATTGAATCTCCTAAAGCCAGTTCTTGCTTGACAAGTAGACGGATGCCTTTCACTGTTCTGAAGCCTATCTGTCTGAATATAATGGCTTCTGAGAAGTCTGCACAGAAAGGAGGCAGGCAACACTGTGGCAACACAACACTGGACTTGTCTGCAGATCTATATGAACTCTACAAGTCTGACCCTGAAGAGAGCTACACACAGTGCAAGAACCGGATCCAGTGGATCCAAAGATATTGGGCAGAGCAGTGGTTCAAGTACAAGTTTGTAACACCTGAATATGCTGAAAAGAATGCTATCAAGCGTCCATGGGGTGATTGTCTGTACCGAAATTTGGTACCGAAGACTAAGGCTGAAGCTATTGATCAGGAGTTCTATCCTTGCATGGTTCGAGGACCTTAGCCTGAGAATGCCGACCCATCATCTCTCTTATGGTGCCATGAAAACAATCTCTTCAAGCGTAACTTTCAGTTCGCAAAGGATTCAGATGTTAAGAACCAGATGGAATTTGGCCTCAACTTCAACCCTGACCCCTCTGTTCCAAGGTCAGATGGTACTCGTGAAGCCAATGAAAATAGAATTGGCCCCTTCACCAACTTCGATGGGCTTCTGTCCCATATTGCTGCCCAGAGAGTTGCAGTGGAGCAATTTGCTAAAGAAGAAGACTTTGATGATGCTCCATCCCCACCGAAGCAGAAGAAAAAGGCTAAAGCTTCAAAGCCCTCTGCTCCTGTTGCTCCAAGAGTTTCGACCAAGAAGCCTCTGAAAACTGCACCTCCTGAATCTAGTGTGCAATCTAAAGATTTGTCTCGTGTGTCCAAGAGGACCAAGAAGCCATTGCTCAAGAAGGTTGATGGGCAACCCCTCACACCTGCTGCCATTCTGCAAAACGAGGAAGACACCATTGATCTGTCAAGCGATGAAGATCTTGGTGATGAAGCTCTAGAGATGCTGATCAAGAGCAAGAATGAGATGGAGATCTTCAGTGATCTGCCCCTCTTCGATGTTGATATACTAAATAACTTCATCGATGAATGGTTCAACGACCAGAGCATCAGCATTGACAGTCTGTAGCTACGAGTGGGCATCATCATCACATTCCATGGAGCCATTGCTAATGAGTTGGCCTTGGCTCAAAAAATCGTCGAGCTCAAAAACAAGATAGATTATGAGAAGGGCATTTCAAGAAGCATATGCACAAGCTCAGTGTGGCAGATGTGCAAATTTTCAAGAAGATGTTGCATGACCTCAAGACTGAATTTCACAAGAAGCGTGAAGAAGCCAAAGGCCCTCGAGAACACATGAAGGCTTATGCACAGAAATGTGTGCAAGCACACAATGAAGCTGGAAAGAGGAAATCTCTTGGGCGTCCTGGCATCGACCCCAGAATGGCTGCTAAGAAGAACAAGAAGCCTGCTGGAGCTAATCCTGATGCTCCAAGGCAGGGACTACCCAGCATTGTCTTTCCTACCAGCATGACTGGCTCGAAGCCAAAGGTCCCCTCTGCTGCTTCTGAGCTCAAGAAGACCACACAAGCTGAAGCCGAAGCCAGGAAGAGGAAGCACAAAGATACATCTGATGATGCTCCCTCAAAGAAAAAGTTTAAGACAAAGGGCTCTAAGTCTTCAAGGAAAGAGCATGCTGCTGCCCAGAGCCCCTCATAGTTGAACCCGTTTCAGTTGCCTAGCCTACTTCTGAAAATCGTGAGCACCGACTCGTCATCCATGAGCCTGCTCTACAAAGGCTCCAGAATCTGAAGAAGTTCCAGCTGTTGACCCCAATGCAGCTGAAGACATTGGTCATGAAGACAATTTGCATGATGATGAAGTCCTTCCTCAGCTCGAGCCCCAGTTGGTATCATCGCTTGCTCCTACAAGCAGTGAATACATTAGCATTGGTCGTCCATTGACGTGAATTGCTCAAGATGACTCATGGGCTGAGCGCCAATAAGAAGATACCCCAGTACAAGATGAAACACCCCATACTCCACCTGCTCAAGTCACCTCTTCGGTGCTTGATGATGAAAGTTACATGGAGACCACTCCATCTCCAAAGGCGTCGCCAGCATTTCACAGGCTTCGCAAAGGTCTCGGGCCACCTATCTCCATGTCGACCAATTTAGAAGAAGATTCACAAAAATCTAGCTCAGTGGCACGTCAAGTGTTCCCTGAAGCAAATTCTTGTGTGACTGCTCAAGAGTCTGAAGCTAAAGCTGCTGAAGGCATTCCAGCTGCATCAGCTGAAGAAGAAAGAAGAGAAGAATAAAGAGAAGCCATAGCCCCTGCTACTGATCACATCATTCTTGAAGAGAATGTGATCGTGCCTGACCCTCCTGCCATCGACCAGATGGAGGTTGAAAACACTGAGGCTGCCACCAACAATGCTACTGAAGCCAATGACCCATTCATGGCTGAAGACAATGTGAAGCCTGTAGCAAATGTAAATGTTGAAGCCATTGTGACGCCAATCATCACTGATGGCACTGTTCCTCCACCGCGGCCTCATAGCATGGAAAGGGCCTTTAATCATGAAGGTCAGCTTGTCACTATCCAATGGCCAATTATGGCTCCTCCTACTGCTCTAGGACCCAGTATGATTATCATGTGGAGCAACGGCCTCAAGTTCGGAAGCCAAATCCATGTCTGCCAAGGCTTCCAAGTGTTGTCACTACACAAGGCTCATTCAGTGTGCTCAGCTTCAGAGACCACAACACCTTCTTTGACAGCGCCAAGAACCCATACAAGAAGCCAAAGATCTTGTCTGACAAATTTTGGAGCCATAAATAGCGAAGCTATTACTCTTGCATTCTATACAATCAAGACCGGATTTTTCCGCACAGACGTCTGGATTCTGATGCTATGATTGGGCTGCGATGTCTAGAAGAAGCCCTTGACTGCTTTAGGGATGTTGGTCATTTGGCTTTTGTGATTGATAAAGAACACTAGAATGAAGAGCTTCTCCTGCAGTTCTATGCCACCCTACACATTCGAGGCTACAACAGGGATCTAAAGACTTGGATCCTTGAGTGGATGACAGGTGATGTACATCACGAAGCCAAAGCGCAGGATATCATCAAGCTTACTTCCTTGCCCACTTCAAGTGAGTTATACGAACCTGGTTGTTCGTTTCATCAAAATGAACTTCAAAGCATTTTTCGGAAGCCAGAGCCAACATGAGCCAAATGCTTAGCATGATGAAGCCATTATCCCAAGATGCTAAATATCCAAAGGAGTTCTTTGTTAAGGACCTTGAGTACCAGCGATGCATAGTGTATCACATTCTGAGGCGTACTCTCTGGCCCATCAAAGGCCATTCTTCTGAAGCCAAACTTGAAGGCGCCATGAAGACTTTGGTATTCTATATCATCAATGGCATTAGATTCAACACCCATGATTTCTTCATCAGACAACTTACTGCTTCTAGGATTGATCTATTTGGTCTGAAGTTTTATGCTCCATGGGTGATGCGCTTGATTAAGTGGCATTCAACTATTGACTATCGGCCTTGAGCGTGCAACCACATTGTCTTTCTGCCTGATGTTGATATGTCTGTTGAGGCCATCTACCCCGAGCCTGCCAAATGCTGAATTTCAGAGCTTCACCCAGCCCATTGAAGGTGTTCATGTGCCCAATGCTAAAACTCCTGCTTATCCTGTGGCTGGCAATCTGCGCCTACCGTACCATGCCAATACTAAAGCCACTACAAGCACCATAGCTCAAAGGCCTCAAAAGTGTCCTCGTGTTCTTAATGATCGTGAGCTTCTGGTGGCCTTACATCAAAAACAGGACAGACATCATGACTGGTTGAAGCGTCAGATGCAAAGTATCTTGGTGGATGTCAATCACATTCACAACTTGGCCACTAAGAACTCGTTTGTATCCCATGAATCCTGTTGGCGGTCCTGGGAGAGTCTCAACCTACTTTGCGCTAAAGATGAACTTCGCACATATGGCTTCACTGAGAAGTTCAAGTTTGACTCCAGGCCTACTCAAAATGCAAGTTGGCGTCGCACACCCTCCATTGAAGACTCTGAGTGCTAATCTTCGGCTACAAGTGTTGTTGCGAGAGTCGTCGATGAAGAAGATGACGCCACTTCGCCTGTTTTAACCCGACCTGATTTGTTCGAAATGACCCTGGGTCACTAAGGAACTGACATGTGTCACAACGGTGAGATTTCAAACACACGCGACAGCTTGACTTGGGCTACAAGTAAAGATGACTTATCCGACTCGGGATATGATTTGCGACGAAGATTATGACTCGTGATGATATTCACTTGAATACTATGGAGTGCGAAGACATAGTTGTTTTGTAGTTTCCTTTCTTCTTTATTGAGTCATAGGAACCACCGTACTATTAAGTGGGGTCCAAGTGAACAAATTCAGAGTGACTGAAGTGATGCTCAACCAAATCCTATGTCTTTGAGCAAAGACAATCATAGCAAATATTATCCAGAGCTGGATGAGTCAGCTTTGCTTGTTGCCCAAGCCAAGTTGTCGCGTGTGTTTGAAATATGACCGTTGGACACATGTCAGTTCCTTAGTGACCTAGGGTCATTTCGAACATATCAGGTCAGGTTGCCTCCTAGCTATAAATAGCCCACCCCCTACACCATAAATTAGTGGTTGCTCAGAGTTAGTGCATGGCTTTTGTCGTTTGAGAGCAACCCACCTCTGAAGCATTTAAGAGAGAGATCCTTGCGAGGACAAAGCCCAAAAAACCTAGAGCCAAAGAGTGTTAGGCATCACTGAAGTATTTCTTTCCGCGTGATCTAAAGACTTGTTACACTTGTGGACTGTGAATCCTCCAGCCAGTTAGGTGTTGTGTTCTGAGCATCCAAGAGTCACTGTGGATTGCCGGTGAACGAAGTCTGTGAAGGTTTGGTAGTCTACCTAGAAGACTTACCAGAGTGATTGGGCGAGGACTGGGTGTCCTTAGATCAAGCGGAATAAGGTGAAGACACAGTCTTCTGAGTTAAATCTCAGCCTCCCTAACCAGTCGTAGAGTTGTCACAGCAACTGGAACTAGTCTACCAAATCCTTGTTTTCGCCAAGCTACTGGTTCTATCCTCTACTCTCCTTAGTTTACAGTTTGTCTTCGTGAAGTCATAGCTTGCCTGCCTGATTCATTTGACTTCATTGTGTGAAGACTTATATCTGTTTAGCTTCATACTATCTTCCATTCTGATCCTGTCTACCTAGTTGCAGATAGTCTTCGTGCTTTCACTAATGCTTGCCTAGTGTACTCTTCATTCTGCTGCTTACTATATAGGCTTACTTTACCGGTTTGTCTTCGGAGCCACTGTGTTTTGAATACTTACATAAAAATCGCCTTTTCACCCCCCTCTAGTCAATAACTAGCACTTTCAAGAGCTGATTTGGATCCATATGTTTCATGCTATGGTTAGAATTATGTTAATTCTTCTTTCGTTGTTGCGGATGCTTACGGGAGGGGTTAATCATAAGCGGGAGGTTTGTCCAAGTAAGGACAGCACCCAAGCACCGGTCCACCCATATATCAAATTATCCAAGTAATGAGCACGAATCATATGAGCATGATGAAAACTGGCTTGATAGTAATTCCCATGTGTCCTTGGGAGTGCTTTGCATTATATAAGAGTTCATCCAGGCTTGTCCTCTGCTACAAAAAGGATTGGGCCACCTTGCTTCACCTTAGTTACTCTAGTTACTTGTTACCCGTTACGAATTATCTTATCACACAACTATCTATTACTGATAATTTCAGTGCTTGTAGAGAATAGCTTGCTGAAAACCACTTGTCATTTCCTTCCGCTCCTCATTGGTTTCAACACTCTAACTTATCGAAAGGACTACGATAGATCCCCTATACTTGTGGGTCATCAATACCCCAATTGCCATGTGAGGAGAGCCACCACCCCACGAGTGATACGAGTGACTCCACCTCATGTGACATTGAGTGCATTTCCTATGAGAGAATGAGTGTGATCTCCACTAGCCCCACACATGAGAGCCTACTACACATACTATGTGAGGTTGAGAGCCATTTGAATGACTCCACCAACCATACGAATGAGAGGGTCTTAGTGGGAGTGAGTGAACCACAACACTTAGTGAGTGAGGTAGTTGAGAGGGCACGTGAGGACACTATGATTTCTAACAACTTAACCTCTACTCCGAGTGTGTTTTCTTTAGTGCTAGGTGATAAGTCTCCAACGTATCTATAATTTTTTTTATTGTTCCATGTTGTTATATTATCATTCTTGGATGTCTTAAAATCATCTTATATCATTTTTTGGTACTAACCTATTGACATAGTGCCTAGTGTCAGTTGATGTTTTCTGCTTGTTTTTTACATCGCAGGAAATCAATACCAAATGGAATCCAAACGCAGCAAACTTTTTGTGGATTTTTTCTGGACTAGAAGACAACTTCTAGGCCAAAGAAGTACCAGAGGGGTGCTCCGAGGGGAGCACAACCCACCAGGGCGCGCCCAGGTGGGTTGTGCCCACCTCGGTGGCCTCCCACACCACCTCTTTGCTCTATAAATACCTCAATATTCCAGAAACCCTAGGGGGGTCGATGAAAATCAATTCCAGCCGCCGCAAGTTCCAGAACCACAAGATCCAATCTAGACACCATCATGGAGGGGTTCGTCATCCTCATTGGCGCCTCTCTGATGATGCGTGAGTGGTTCATTGTAGACCTACGGGTTCATAGTTAGTAGCTAGATGGCTTCCTCTCTCTCTCTCTCTTGATTCTCAATACAATGGTCTCTTGGATATCCACATGATGTAAGACTTTTTGCGGTGTGTTTGTTCGGATCCGATGAACTTTGAGTTTATGATCAGATCTATGTTTTTATCCATGAAAGTTATTTGAGTATTTTTTGATCTCTTATATGCATGATTGCTTATAGCCTCGTATTTCTTCTCCGATATTTGGGTTTTGTTTGGCCAACTTGATCTATTTATCTTGCAATGGGAAGAGGTGCTTTGTAATGGGTTCGATCTTACGGTGCTTGATCCCAGTGACAAAAGGGGAACCAACACGTATGTATCATTGCTATTAAGGATAACAAGAAGGGGTCTATTTTTACATAAATAGATCTTGTCTACATCATGTTATCGTCCTTATTGCATTACTCCATTTTTCCATGAACTTAATACACTAGATGCATGCTAGGTAGCGGTCAATGTGTGGAGTAATAGTAGTAGATGTAGGCAGGAGTCGGTCTACTAATCTTGGACGTGATGCCTATATAATGATCATTGCCTGGATATCTTCGTGAGTATTTGAAGTTCTATCAATTGCCCAACAGTAATTTGTTTTCCCGCTGATTCCTATTTTTCTCGAGAGAAGCCACTAGTGAAACCTACGGCCCCCGGGTCTCTTCTTTAATATATTGGCCTTCGCGATCTATTTTTATTTGCTTTTATTTTCAGATCTATTAAACCAAAAATACAAAAAATACTTTGCTGCACTTTATTTTATTTCTAATCTATTTATCCAATCTATTACAACTTTCTACCGTCCACTCGCCAATTTCTGCGCCGTTACCCGAAAGGGATTGACAACCTCTTTAACATGTCGGGTTGCGAGTATTTGTTATTTGTGTGCAGGAGTTGTTTGCATTGTGTTGTGTGGTTCTCATATTGGTTCGATAACCTTGGTCTCATCACTGAGGAAAATACCTACCATCCCTATGCTGCATCATCCCTTCCTCTTTGGGGAAATACCGACGTAGTTTTAGCAGACATCAAAAGGAATTTCTGGCACCGTTGCCGGGGGGACATCATCAATATTTACTAGGTTCCTAATCACAAATCTCATCTCCTTGCAATATTCATCATTTGCCAGTTGCCTCTCGTTTTCATCTCCCCCACTTCACAAATTTGCCGTTTTATTCGCCCTCTTTTTCGTTCACCTTTTTCTCGTCAGATCTCTTGTTTGCTATCTCTACTTGTGTTACCATGTGCCTTCTATTTCCTTGCATCTTTGCTTACTAAAAATATATTGATATGGATCCTCATCCACTTGCTAATCTTTTCAAAAGATCCAATTATGATGAACCAATTGCTAGTGAATTGAGTTCACTAGATTATCTTTATGAAGTTTTGCTTGAGATTTATGAATCCGAAAGTGTGATGAAGAGTTAAACGAAGGAATTTATAAAGTGATTCTTGATAGCTCCTTGAATGAAAATCATGATTGCAATGATGTTACTATAAATTCTAGTAGTGTCAATTGTGTTAGTGATATCCAGAACCTCAAGCTTGGGGCTGCTTGTTATGTTATGTCCACTACTTGTTGCAATGATAATGATTGGGGTGATAATGATTCTTATGATCTTGAAATTTTAATTGTGCCTCATGATAAATATTTTATTCATAAAAATTTTTGTAATAGTATTAAAAGTGGGCTTGGAGAGGTCATGACTTTATTTGATAATAATCCCACTATTTTGGAAGAGTGTCAACTTTTCATGCATTTGGATAGTGAAGAGAATATTTTAGGTGATGGTTATATTGTTGAATCTGAATATGACCCCAGATGGAATTATTATGAGAGAGGAAAATATGGTTGTAGAAATTTTCATGTTACTAAACTACCTCTCGTTCTATTGAGACTGTCAATGTATTATTCCTCTCCTTTGCATATGCTAGAAATGTCTTGTCTGATAATTTGTTTGCTTATAAAATTCCTATGCATAGGAAGTATGTTAGACTTAAATGTGTTTGTCATATGTTTTATGATGATCTCTTTGCATTTCAATTATTATCTTTCGTGTGAGCATCAATAAAATTATGCCTAGCTAGGGGCATAAAACGATAGCGCTTGTTGGGAGGCAACCCAATGAATGAATTTTTTTGTATTTTTATTTCTATTCTTGAGTGTTTGCACAATTATGCCTCTGTTATGATTGTGTTTTTTGTGTTTTAGTTAGTGTTTGTACCAAGCAAGGCCTTTGGGATCATGTTGGGTGATAGTTGATTTGATCTTGTTGGAAAACAGAAATTTTTGGTGCTCAGAAAAATTATTTTCATAAATCACAGAAACCTGATTTTTCTCTGAATTTTTCACACAACATTGACATACAAATTTCCCACGTTGTACTAATTTTTCAGAATGTTTGGAGTTACAAAAGTATACGAAGTTCCCTAATTACTACATATTGTTCTGTCTTTGACAGATTCTATTTTTGTTGTGTTATGTGCTTGTTTTGATGATTCTATGGTTTCCTTTGAAGAGTTTTTGCCATGGAAAAGTTAAAATACAGTACATATAATACAATACCAAAATATGAGTGTGTTTGCAACAGTACTTAGAGTAGTGATTTGCTTTCTTATACTAACGGATCTCACAAAGGTTTTGTTGAGTTTTGTGTGATTGAAGTTTTCAAGTTTTGGGTGAGATTGCCATGGATGAAGGAATAAGGATTAGCAAAAGACTAAGCTTGGGGATGCCGAGGCACCCCAAGGTAATATTCAAGAAGTATCAAGCAACTAAGCTTGGGGATACCCCCGAGTGGCACGCCCCTTCTTCTAACAACCATCGGTATTTTACTTGGAGCTATATTTTTATTCGTCCCATATTATCAGCTTTGCTTGGAGCATCTTGTATGATATGACTATTTGCATGTTTTGCTTTTTATTTTGAGTCTTGAATCCTTGCTGGACACACCTTTTTGAGAGAGCCAAAAATTATGCTATGCTTGCTCTTATGCTTCACTTAAATTTTTAGAGCCTTGGAAATGCTCTAGTACTTCACTTATATCTTTTTGAGCACGATGTGCTTTGTTATTTTGAAGAAATGCTCTCATGCTTCACTTAGATTTATTTGGGAGTTAGTAATTTTTTTAGGAAATTCTCTCTTCCTTCACTTAGATTATTTTGAGACAAAGAAATATTATGCTCATGTTCTTCACTTATATTTGTTTGAGCTTATTAAAAGCAACATATGAAATTAATCTAAGTGAAGAACATGATAAATATCCAAGGAGGATATAATAAAAACTTTCATGAATATCATTGGACAAAATAAACTTGGTTCTTTGTAATGGTTTTGAGATATGACAATATGATATGTGAGTCATGTTGATGAGTATTTATGCTTTAGTAATAATATTGGGGTTAAGGTTTGTGATTACCTATGCAAGCACGAAAGTCAATAGTTATGCAATGAAATTACATCCTACTTGTGGTGCATTACTCGGTGTTAGTTATGCTTAATGCTCACTTATGAGATTTTTTGTTTCTTGGTTGGACGCTTCTCAATCTTTTTGCTAGCCTTCATTTGCACTATGTATGATCACTACTTGTGCATCCAAAACCCTTTAAACAAGTTTTGCCATATGAGTCCACTATACCTACCTATATGCGGTATTTCCATGCCATTCTAAGCAAATTTTTATGTGCCATCTCTAACTTTCAAAATAAATTTCTCTTTTGTGTGCTCGTACCACTCGCGAGGCGGTGAGGGGTGGCCGATATTTTACATGCTAGATGTGTTATTCTTACGATGAGTGTTTATTCACTTGTCATTGCACGAGAGTACGGCAAAGGTATTAGGGATGCCCAGTCCCGAAATGAAAAACGAATTTACTTTATGTTGTCAAATAATTAATTCCTTGGAAAGTTTTGGTATGGAGGGCACCCGTGGATATGGTTAGCCATGGCAAGTGAAAGTATAGTGGAAAAAGGAATAAACTTTATTTTCTGTTTCGGAACCGACTATGATATTTCTAGCATGGAAAGTGTTGGGAACTCTAAGTCATTTTTGTTTCTGGGAAAAGTATGCCTCCCAAAATGTTTTTATCTCTCAATTTTCTCTTGAGCTCTGGCACCTCTACGAATCCCTACTTCCCTCCGCGAAGGGCCTTTCTTTTACTTTATGCATTTTTTATTTTACTTGAGTCTCCATCTTCTCTTATAAAGCAGCAACTAAGGGGCACTATGATCATACTTGAGCATTGGGTATAGCTAGTATTCGAGGGTGTTTCATGAATAGATCAATGATTGAGCATAATGGGCTAGGGATAACTTGCTTTAGCATTGATATTTTGAAAGACATGGTTGCTTGTTGATATGCTTGAGTATTAAAGTCTTCATGTCAAAACTATACTATTGCTTTGAACCATATAAAAGTCCAAATGTCCATGCTACAAAGAAAAGAATATGTGATGAACATGATAGCCAACATTCCACATCAAAAATTCTGTTTTTATCATTTACCTACTCGAGGACGAGTAGGAATTAAGCCTGGGGATGCTGATACATCTCTAACGTATCTATAATTTTTTTATTGTTCCATGCTGTTATATTATCATTCTTGGATGTTTTACAATCATTTTATAATCATTTTTTGGTACTAAATGATTGACTAGTGCTCAGTGTCAGTTGCTTAGTAGGAAATCAATACCAAATGGAGTACAAACACAGTGAAACTTTTTGTGGATTTTTTCTGGATCAGTAGACACCTGTTGGGCCAAAGAAGTATTGGAGGGGTGCTCCGAGGGGAGCACAACCCACCAGGGCACACCTGGGGGCCCAGGCGCGCCTAGCTGTGTTATGCCCATGTCGGTGGCCTCCTGCACCGCCTATTTGCTCTATAAATACCCCAGTATTCCAAAAACCCTAGGGGAGTCAATGAAAATCAATTCCAGCCGCCGCAAGTTCCAGAACCACCAGATCCAATCTAGAGACCATCACAGAGGGGTTCATCATCCTCATTGGTGCCTCTCCGAGGATGCGTGAGTAGTTCATTGCAGACCTACGAGTCCATAGTGAGTATCTAGATGCCTTCCTCTCTCTCTCTCTCTCTCTCTCTCTCTTGATTCTCAATACAATGGTCTCTTGGAGATCTGTATGATGTAAGTCTTTTTGTGGTGTGTTTGTTGGGATCTGTTGAACTTTGAGTTTATGATCAGATCTATGTTTTTATCCATGAAAGTTATTTGAGTCTTCTTTGATCTCTTATATGCATGATTGCTTATAGCCTCGTATTTCTTCTCCGATTTCTGGGTTTTGGTTGTCCAACTTGATCTATTTATCTTGCAATGGGAAGAGGTGCTTTGTAATGGGTTCGATCTTACGGTGCTTGATCCCAATGACAGAAGGGGAACCGACACGTATGTATTGATGCTATTAAGGACAACACGATGGGGTCTATTTCTACATAAATAGATCTTGTCTACATCATGTCATCGTCCTTATTTCATTACTCCATTTTCCATGAACTTAATACACTAGATGCGTGGTAGATAGCGGTTGATGTGTGGAGTAATAGTAGTAGATGCAGGCAGGAGTCGGTCTACTAATCTTGGACATGATGCCTATGTAATGATCATTGCCTGGATATTGTCATGAGTATTTGAAGTTCTATCAATTGCCCAACAATAATTTGTTTTCCCACTATTTTCTATTTTTCTCGAGAGAACCCACTAGTGAAACCTACGCCCCCCGGGTCTCTTCTTTAATATATTTTCCTTCGCGATCTATTTTTATTTGCTTTTATTTTCATATCTATTAAACCAAAAATACAAAAATACTTTGCTACACTTTATTTTATTTGCGATCCATTTATCCAATCTATTACAACTTTCTCCCGTCGACTCGCCAATTTATGGCGCCGTTACCCTAAAGGGATTGACAACCCCTTTAACACGTCGGGTTGCGAGTATTTGTTATTTGTGTGCAGGAGTTGTTTATGTTGTGTTGCGTGGTTCTCCTAGTGGTTCGATAACCTTGGTCTCATCGATGAGGGAAATACCTACCGTCACTGTGTTGCATCGTCCCTTCCTCTTTGGGGAAATACTGACGTAGTTCTAGCAGACATTACTCTATCTCCTACATGACGAAGCGTGAGTCCTCGACGAGTCCATACCTCTAGGGAGACGACGATGGCCATGGTGGACGATGAAGCACCCCCCACATGGTTCCATCACAATGACGATGACCACGAGTTGGTCTTCACCACATCACCTACACCACATGAGTGGATTTCCAAAGGTAACATAGGTGATGGTTATTCACTTGTCCCACTAGTGGACTATCTTGACAATGATTGCTTGCATGATGATGATCACCTTATGGATTCACCACATACTATGTCTTCTACATGCTTAGATGTGTCACCCACTTTATGATGCATATGATGACGACCATGTTGAATTGCCTAGTTGTGATGCTGTGCTCCATAGAATATCATGTGGAAATTCTATTGGTCACATTATGTTCGACAATCCATTAAAATTGTCATATGCTATGAGTGACATCTCCCATATTGCATCCTTTCAATCTCAACATAGTAACTATGCATGTCCCATTAAAATAAATCCCATTTTCACTTTTGGCATAGATGACAAAGTCATGGTTATGGGTATTAGCTTCTCTTGCGATGATATTGCTATGTTACTTTTGCCAAATTTAGGCACTTCATCTCATATGCCATGCCATGCCATGAATATTATTGTATATTGCATGATTTCATCCCTAGTGTGCGCCATATGCATACCATTCATGACAATGCTCTAGATATTACTAGTGATGCATTACACAATTTGAGTCTCCATTATGCTATACATAATAACAAATCTATCATGATGGATGACATGTTTTCCTATCATGAATCTCATTTATTTGAGCATTGGATATTTTGTGCTAACTAACACATGCACGTATCCATCATAATGGATGATGTGTACATATACCACACACACACAATTTTCTCTTTGCCTTTGTTTTGTGTAGGTACTCAAGAATACCGGTCAACTTCACAATTCCATGAGCTGATAAAACGAGATCTTGAGAGCAATGTTGATTTGGGTTCCCGTGGATTACCCTTACCACCGTTCCCTTCGCGCAGGGAGTACACACATCTCTTCTAGTTGGCTCTCACACGGCTATGGACTTTTTACCATTTGCTACTTTATGCCCATCTTAGCGTGTTCACTTTGCATGATACACTTGTTTCCATGCCTTTGCCATGCAATTGTGACCCTTGCTTGCACTTACAAATGATTCACCATTCTTCCACTACTATGTGTATTTGCATGCTTGGTGGAGATCCTTGTTGTTATTTTCATATTCTATACATGCTACATGTTATTGTTGATTCTTGTGTTGGGAGAGTCATGATGTTCCATTGCTATTTTCGTTGGACTTATTGCCAATACAATGGTGGTACATCTCTCATATCTTGTTTTCATGCTTGTGATATGTCATGTGCATTATATATGCCCACTATTTGCACACATGACATGATGACCATGATTACCTCTAGTACGTTGCATCTTCGCCTACTAGCTTGCATGATTTGTTTCATATGATCACTTGCTTGGTTGCATCACCCATGATCCATTCTTGCTCATTTCATTGTGTTGATGACATATATGCTCATGCCTATCACATGATTTACCTTGATCATCGTCACTTGTCTCCAATAGTTGCATCTCTCATGTTCACTTGTCATGAGTGCAACAATACTATGCCTATTGATCATGGAGACATAGACATCTTACTTATGATGCATGCTTGTTTGATTGAGTTTCATCTCTTTAGTTGTTTTCACATCATTTGCTAACGTACAATGCAATGTCCACTTGTCCCTTCTTATGATAAGAATGATGGAAACACTCATTGGGTATTTCACCACACGAATCACTGGTATGCATCGGTGCT
The DNA here is from genome assembly GCF_002162155.2 of Triticum dicoccoides. NCBI lineage: Eukaryota > Viridiplantae > Streptophyta > Magnoliopsida > Poales > Poaceae > Triticum > Triticum dicoccoides. The sequence continues at coordinate 466,315,794 of NC_041381.1, forward strand.
ATACAAATGGTTTTAAACCCCTTTCCGTGACAACATTTGGAACCGTCGCATAGTGAGTGTGGGCGATTAGGGGGTCCTTCCCACACGACCCAAAAACCATCGGGGATACGCCCTCCTGGCACATACGCTCGGCAAAATGAGGTCGCGTGCGACCTGCGAGTGACCAAATATGGTTATACGTACAGTAGTGCTAAAAAATACAATTATACAAGCGAAATCATTTCCGGTCATAAGTACATCCCACACAGTCAGTCCCCGTGAAACGTTTTCGTTCGTATATACATCCCTCACAGTCACTGCAAGCAAAACATTTCTGTTCGTAGGTACATCACACACAATTTTTCCCGTTAAATCGTTTGTGATGGCGTTCCCATCACACAATATTAAAAAAATTATCGTTTGCGTTATTGAATGCATCACGCACGGTGCGTAGAAGAAACTGTGTGGCAAAGGCTATCCATCACACACAATTTTTATGCGGTAAACATTTGCGCAAGGTGGCCTAACGCAAATAGTTTTGAAGAGAATTTCGTGTGTGATTGTTCATTGATCCAACATGGTTTATTCCTAGAAACTGTGTGCGTTTCCTTAGGTCATCGCCCATGGTATTTTCTCAATAACCGTTTGCAATAGCAAAAACCAATTAGCTGGCTAATTTTCCATTAGCAGGCTAATTGCCCTACTATTAATAATCCATTTATTAATCTAATTGACATTCATATTAAACACATAATATATTTCATTCCCATATTAAGGAAGCAGGATTTCATAATTGAAATACATTAGACTACAACATGATAGCTTCAGCACTCAGCTATCCCATTACACAACTGCACCAGCACCAAGTTTCACATGACCTTTCGAAATTAGCATCATAGATGGTCTTTACAACTTTAGGCCGGTGCCTGTGGATGGTTGACCATCCATTCTTCATCCTCTTCAGGAACACTTCAATATTGAACCTTGGGTGTTGTATCAAAAACTTCCTCGCCTCCTGACCATAGAGGTGGTTTGAGAGGTAATCATCAGTGAACTATTTTGGAAAGGCCTGAAAACAAGGATGTGCATAAATATCTTCTCTATATTGGAAATGGGGAAAGGAATAAAAAAAGGCAAGGTATAATAGTTAGTACCATCTTGTAGTGAACTGATGTCTTCTTCATTGTGTAGACAAAGATCTTGTTGTTTTTTGTCGCCAATTTCTTTATCCTAGCAATCTTTCTGAGTTTCTTGACTTGATTGATATTCATGGACAACTCATTTCCCCATATGCCAAATATAACAATTGTATTTGTTTCTCATGTATTTAGTACAGCCAAATTCGATTTACTTCTCACATGGTATACAATAACAGAATGCACCCACAACTATTGAACATTGCATTGCAGAATTGAACCAAACAGTTAACTAAACACCACAACACAAATGAACCAAACGTTAACTGAGCAACACATTGCACAATGTATAACCAAACCAAGCATGCTTGACAACTTGGAAATATAGCAATTGTATTTGTTTCTCATGTATTTAGTACATCCAAATTCGATTTACTTCTCACATGGTATACAATAACAGGATGCACCCACAACTATTGAACATCGCATTGCAGAATTGAACCAAACAGTTAACTAAACACCACAACACAAATGAACCAAGCGTTAACTGAGCACCACATTGCATAATGTGTAACCAAACCAAGCATGCTTGACAACTTGGAAATATAGCAATTGTATTAGTTTCTCACGTATTTTGTAAATATAAATTCAATTTATTTCTCACATGGAAGACAATACAAAATTGCAGCCTGAAGAATTGAACATCACATTTGCAGAATTGAACCAAATAGTTACAAGACGACGACTAATTAACCAAATAGTTAATAAGTGAGCACCACACTGCGCGACATATAGAACATATACACAGGAGCAACATATTGCATGGTAAAATTAGATAGCACAATTCACTAGAATTTGTTAAGGAAAGGGAGGAGCAGCACACACAACGGGTAAACCAAGCATGCTTAACCGGCATAGCTAGCAAATGGCAAGGTGCTCCTCCAAGATCTGGGGTGTCGGTGTCGAAACCGGCGGATCTTGGGTAGGGGGTCCCGAACTATGCGTCTAAGGCTAATGGTAACAGGAGGCGGGGGACACAGTGTTTACCCAGGTTCGGGCCCTCTCGATGGAGGTAATACCCTACTTCCTGCTTGATTGATCTTGATGATATGAGTATTACAAGAGTTGATCTACCACGAGATCATAGAGGCTAAACCCTAGAAGCTAGCCTATGTTTATGATTGTTCTTGTCCTACGGACTAAACCCTCCGGTTTATATAGACACCGGAGGGGGCTAGGGTTACATAGAGTCGGTTATAGAGAAAGGAATCTTCATATCCTAACTACCAAGCTTGCCTTCCATGCAAAGGAGAGTCCCCTCCGGACACGTGGCGAAGTCTTCTATCTTCTATCTTCATAGTCCAACAGTCTGGCATACGCATATAGTCCGGCTATACGAGGACCCCTTAATCCAGGACTCCCTCAGTAGCCCCTGAACCATGCTTCAATGACGATGAGTAGGGAGAGCAAATTGTTTTCGGCATTGCAAGGCGGGTTCCTTCTCTGAATTCTTCAAAGTACCTGTTGTAAAAAGTAGTGCCCGGTCCCCCATTTAATTTTACGCTCATCGGCTTTTGCACCTTAACAGTCTTAGCCTCCATGTGTCGAGAAAATGCGAGAAGTCAGGGCATGTTTACATTTGCCACCCTGACCATGTAAACAAATTGTCTATTAAAGATACGGGGATCTTCAGATCCAATCCACACCATCTTCCCCAAGCGAGGAAGCATCAGAGCATGCCTGCAAAACCACTCCAACATGGCTGGCGCCCGCAGCTCTTCCTCCCTCTCTCGCAACACCAAGCAGGGCGATTGGGAGAAGTGTTTAGTATCCCATGGCCGATTAGTGAAGTTGCAGACCCAAGGGTACCTACCTCCTGCATATCTAGTCCCCGTTCGAGCCGGATTGGCTTCCTTTGATGGCGGGGAGAAGGGGGAGAAATTTCCCAACCCATCCAGGGGGAGCGAGTATGCCTCGTTTCCTACTTACTGAGGGGTGTCCGACTTCCAATCCATCCATTCCTCCACGGGCTTCTGGAGTTCTACGGCCTCCAACTGCACAACTTCACACCTGCCTCCATCCTGCATATCGCAGGCTGCTACGTCTTGAGCTTGCATTGGTTTTCCTTGAAGAGGAAAGGGTGATGCAGCAAAGTAGCATAAGTATTTCCCTTAGTTTTTGAGAACCAAGGTATCAATCTAGTAGGAGGTTCCTCAAAAGTCCCACACACCTACACAAACAAACAAGAACCTCGCAACCAACACAATAAAGGGGTTGTCAATCCCTTCACGGCCACTTGCGAAAGTGAGATCTGATAGAGATAATATGATAAGATAAATATTTTTGGTATTTTTATGATGTAGATTGGATAGTAAAAATGCAAATAAAAGTAGATGATAAACCTATATGATAAAAGATAGACTCAGGGGCCATAGGTTTCACTAGTGGGTTCTCTCAAGATAGCATAAGTATTATGGTGGGTGAACAAATTACTGTCGAGCAATTGATAGAAAAGCGCATAGTTATGAGGTTATCTAGGCATGATCATGTATATAGGCATCATGTCCGTGACAAGTAGACCGAAACGATTTTGCATCTACTACTATTACTCGACACATCGACGGACTCCTGCCTGCATCTAGAGTATTAAGTTCATGAAGAACAGAGTAACACATTAAGAAAGATGACATGATGTAGAGGGATAAACTCATGCAATATGATATAAACTCCATCTTTTTATCCTCGATGGCAACAATACATGCCTTGCTGCCCCTGCTGTCACTGGGAAAGGACACCGCAAGATTGAACCCAATGCTAAGCACTTCTCCCATTGCAAGAAAGATCAATCTAGTAGGCCAAACCAAACTGATAATTCAAAGAGACTTGGAAAGATAACTTAATCACACATAAAATAATTCAGAGGAGATTCAAATATTTCTCATTGATAAACTTGATCATAAACCCGCAATTCACCGGATCTCGACAAACACACCGCAAAAAGAGTTACATCGAATAGATCTCCAAGAAGATCGAGGAGAACTTTGTATTGAGATTCAAACAAAGAGAAGAAGCCATCTAGATAATAACTATGGACCCGAAGGTCTGTGGTAAACTACTCACAACTCATCGGAAGGGCCTTAGAGATGACGTAGAGGCCCTCCATGGTCGATTCCCCCTCCGGTGGAGCGCCGACAAAGGCTCCAAGATGGGATCTTGCGGATATAGAAGGTTGCGGCGGTGGAATTAGGTTTTCGTGGTGCTCCTGGATCTTTTCAGGGTACGTGGGTATATATAGGAGGAAGAAGTAGGTCGGTGGACGCTTGTAGGGGGGATGGACCCCGGACAGGCAACGGAACCCGGATCCCCTTCAAAAACAATGGGGCTGGCACCGCCCCTCAAACCGGCACGCGCTTGGCCGGGTCGCTCGACCCGGCCAAGCCCCGCAACCCGGCCAGAATCTTCAACCCGACAAGACGCGTCGACTTGGCATCAACAACCAGCGCAAGACAGCCGAACCTGGCGTCACCAAAGCTTCCTCAAAAAGCTAGCTCCACTCATGGCATGCTCCGCAATACGGCCACGGGTCAGCTCCCGTTCCATCCAGGCCGTATGATGGGATGAGTCTTCAATCAACAATGACCGAGGCAACAGTGCCCCGCCCATGCCTCTGGTCAGCCGGAGCGTGGGAACAGTGCCCCTCACCTACCCGCTGACCAGGGCCGGCGTGGCTACAGTGCCCCCGCCCTCACCGCTGATGACAACAAGAATCAACCTGACGGAGAGCCACTGTACACAACTCGACTCGGCCACACCCTGACGATCGACAAGACGGCACACAGTCCCCCTAGGCACGCGGGGCCCGCACCTAGGGGAACCCGGCGAACCACAAGCCCTCAGCAGGACCCAGCACGGGTCCCCGGACACCGACAATCCAGACCCACCGACTTATAACATTACCATTGTACCCCTGGGGGTTGGTCTATAAAACCCCCTAGGAGCCCATGATCATAGAGGCATGTGATGTAACGAGAGAAAGGCAAGTAAGCACATGACTAGCCACCGAAACAGCAACACCAGAGAGAAGGAGCAGCCCAAGCCTCGGCCAGCTTCCTTCCTCCCCCATACAGCTCCAGGAGCAACATTGTCCCACGCCTGCTCATGCCAACCTCGCCTTTGGAGCCCACCAGCGCCCTCGATCCTCCTCCTCTCTTTAGCCATCCCTTGGCATCTGTCATGCACCCACCACGACAGTTGGCGCCGACCATGGGGCAGCTCGAGGAGCTGGCCGGGAGCATGATTCAGACGGGGCCCTTCTCCTACTTCGACGAGTCTGTCACGTTGGTGGACGATGTCGTTGGCGCACTCGCCACCTCCTTCGCCGTGCTGCACATCTTCGATGTGTTCGCGGCCGATGAGTACCCCAGCGAGGTGTTCAGCTACTCCGACTCCCCCCTCTCCCTCGGCAGCGGCGTTTCCACCGGGGCAATGGACGTCCATGTGGAGGTCTTCATCACCGGTGATGGTGCCTCCTCCTCGTCGAGCAAGACGAGGAAGGCAGGCAAAGCCAGGGCCGCAGCAGAACGGTCCGAGCTCTCCGATTCGTTGTGCGCCATGATGGTCTCCACATCCCCATCGGCACCAAGGTCGACGCCACCAACGTCGCTGAGGCCCGAAACCAGCTCGAGCAAAGGCGCCAGCAGATGTTGGACCTGTCTGAGACGCTCGACACCACTCAGCATCTCCTGGACACCGCTCAGCTGGAGCACAATGCCGCCTACGGATTCACGCCCACCGCGGCCGAGCCAAGTCGGGTCGCCGACGTGCGTGCCCGGGGAGAAGCGATCGGCCGGGCCCTTGGCGCCGCCCCGACCGTCTACGAGACCCCAACGAAGAACATGCGCGCTGCCCAGGCAGCCGCAGTCGGCCTGGACCAGCTCACGGGAGAGGAGCTGAAGGAGCGCATCGGGCGGATGCGCGAACTCCTCAACGCGACCAACACCCAGCAGGACCGCCTCAACCAGCTCGCCAAGCCGGCGGGATCCGGCACCGCCCGCCTTGGCGGACCCGCTGAACTTCTACACACAGCTTCCTTGCCACCCGGTGAGACGCACTCCGGCCGAGCCCAGACTCGGCGCGATCCGGCCGCCACAGCCACTGGCGGATTGGGTGACGAGCCCATCCCAGAGATCCAGCATGGACCCAGCCAGCATGGCCGGCGTCCGGCTCCAACCGACCAGGCCCCCCCGTGGCCTGGCCGCAAGTCGACTCGGCCCACGTGCCATCAACGACGCCGACGCTCGCCACCGCCTCGATCAGCTCGCTCGCTCCCTGGAGATGGAGGAGAGCGGCGCTATCGGGCCGACGTGCTTCGGCCCACGCATCCGGAGAGCGCCCTTCCCCAAAGGGTTCCTGCTCCCTCGCGACACTCCCAAGTACAACGGGACCGTGAAGCCAGAAGACTGGCTCACCGACTACACCACGGTGATACGTCTCCAACGTATCTATAATTTTTGATTGTTCCATGCTATTATATTACCCCTTTTGGATGATTATGGGCTTTATTTTACACATTTATATCATTTTTGGGACTAACCTACTAACCGGAGGCCCAGCCCATATTGCTGTTTTTTTGCCTCTTTCAGTATTTCGAAGAAAAGGAATATCAAACGGAGTCCAAACGGAATGAAACCTTCGGGAGCATGATTTTTGGAACGAACGTGATCCGGAGAGCTTGGAGTGCAAGTCAAGAAGCTGTCGAGCAAGCCACGAGATAGGAGGCCCCCCTGTAGGGTGCGCCCCCCTATCTCGTGGGCCCCTCGGGCGGCCACCGACGTACTTCTTCCTCCTATATATACCTACGTACCCCGAAAACATCTAGGGGCACCACGAAACACAATTTCCACCGCCGTAACCTTCTGTATCCGCGAGATCTCATCTTGGAGCCTTCGCCGGCACTCTGTCGGAGGGGGAATCGACCATGGAGAGCTTCTACATCAACATCCTTGCCCCTCCGATGAGTTGTGAGTAGTTTACCACAGACCTACGGGTCCATAGTTATTATCTAGATGGCTTCTTCTCTCTTTTTGGATCTCAATACAATGTTCTCCCCCTCTCTTGTGGAGATCTATTCGATGAAAACTCTTTTTGCGGTGTGTTTGTCGAGATCCGATGAATTGTGGGTTATGATCAAGTTTATCTATGAATAATATTTGAATCTTCTTTGAATTCTTTTATGTATGATTGAGTTATCTTTGCAAGCCTCTTCGAATTATCAGTTTGGTTTGGCCTACTAGATTGATCTTTCTTGCCATGGGAGAAGTGCTTAGCTTTGGGTTCAATCTTGTGGTGTTCTTACCAAGTGACAGAAAGGGTTGCAAGACATGTATTGTATTGTTGCCATCGAGGATAAAAAGATGGGGTTTATATCATATTGCATGAGTTTATCCCACTACATCATGTCATCTTGCTTAATGCGTTACTCTGTTCTTATGAACTTAATACTCTAGATGCAGGCAGGAGTCAGTCGATGTGTGGAGTAATATAGTAGATGCAGGCAGGAGTCGGTCTACTTGTAATGGACGTGATGCCTATATAAATGATCATGCCTAGATAATCTCATAACTATGCGCTTTTCTATCAATTGCTCGACAGTAATTTGTTCACCCACCGTAATACTTATGCTATCTTGAGAGAAGCCTCTAGTAAAACCCATGGCCCCCGGGTCTATCTCTTATCATATTTGCTTTCAATCTACTTTTATTTGCATCTTTACTTTTTGAATCTATATTATAAAATACCAAAAATATATTTATCTTATCATATTATCTCTATCAGATCTCACTTTCGCAAGTGGCCGTGAAGGGATTGACAACCCTTTTATTGCGTTGGTTGTGAGTTCTCAGTTTGTTTGTGTAGGTGCATGGGACTTTTGAGGAGCCTCCTACTGGATTGATACCTTGGTTCTCAAAAGTGAGGGAAATACTTATGCTACACTTGCTGCATCACCCTCTCCTCTTCGGGGAAAACCAACGCTAGCTCAAGACGTAGCAAGAAGGATTTCTGGCGCCGTTGTCGGGAGGTCTTCGCTCAAGTCAAGACATACCAAGTACCCATCACAAACCCATCTCCCTCGCATTTACATTATTTGCCATTTGCCTCTCGTTTTCCTCTCCCCCACTTCACCCTTGCCGTTTTATTCGCCCCCTCTTTCCCAATCTCCTCCTCTCTTTTTCGCTTGCCGTTTTTTTCTGCTTGCTTGTGTGTGTGATTGCTTGTTGCCATGGTGCAAGATAATACCAAATTGTGTGATTTCTCGAATACCAATAATAATGATTTCCTTAGTACTCCGATTGCTCCTCTTAATGATGTTGAGTCTTGTGAAATCAATGTTGCTTTGCTGAATCTTGTTATGAAAGATCAATTCGCCGGCCTTCCTAGTGAAGATGCCGCTACTCATCTAAACAATTATGTTGATTTGTGTGATATGCAAAAGAAGAAAGATACGGATAACAATATTGTCAAATTGAAGTTATTTCCATTTTCACTTAGAGATCGTGCTAAAGTTTGGTCTTCGTCTTTGCCTAAAAATAGTATTGATTCTTGGAACAAGTGCAAAGATGCTTTTATCTCTAAGTATTTTCCTCCCGCTAAGATTATCACTTTTAGGAACGATATTATGAATTTTAAACAACTTGATCATGAGCATGTTGCCCAATCTTGGGAAAGAATCAAATTGATGCTTCACAATTGCCCTACTCATGGTTTGAATTTATGGATGATTATACAAAAAATTTATGCCGGCTTGAACTTTGCTTCTAGAAATCTCTTAGATTCGGCCGCGGGAGGCACCTTTATGGAAATCACATTAGGAGATGCTACAAAACTTCTTGATAATATTATGGCTAATTATTCTCAATGGCACACCAAAAGATCTTCTAGTAAAAAGGTGCATGCTATAGAAGAAATCAATGTTTTGAGTGGAAAGATGGATGAACTTATGAAGATGTTTGCTACTAAAAATACTCCTCTTGATCCTAATGATATGCCTTTGTATTCCTTGATTGAGAATAATAATGAATCTATGGATGTGAATTTTGTTGGTAGGAATAGTTTTGGAAACAATGCTTATAGAGGAAATTTTAATGCTAGACCGTTCGCTAGTAATTCCTCTAATAATTATGGAAATTCCTACAATAATTCTTATGGTAATTTTAATAAGATGCCCTCTGATTTTGACAATAGTGTGAAAGAATTTATGATTTCTCAAAAGAATTTTAATGCTTTGCTTGAAGAAAAATTTCTCAAAGTTGATGATTTGGCTAGGAACGTTGATAGACTTTCACTTGATGTTGATTCTCTTAAACTTAGACCTTCTCCTCCTAAGCATGATATCAATGAGTCTCTCAAAGTAATGAGAATTTCCATTGACGAGTGCAAGGATAGAACCGCTAGATTGCGTGCTAAAAAGAAAGCTTTATAAAAGCGTGTTCTTCTAGTTTCCGTGAAAATAATGATGAGGATCTTAAAGTTATTAATGCGTCTCCGATTAGATCTATGTTTTGCAATATGAATTTTGATAATTATGGGACTGATGATGAATCAACTTTTCCTAGAAGGCGTCCCAAGAATTCGGAGTCTTTAGATCTTAATGCAAAATTTGGTAAAAGTGAGATTGGAGAATCCTCAACTTCTAATAATATTGAACCCACTATCTCGGATTTCAAGGAATTTGACTATGATAATTGCTCTTTAAAAGGTTTTATTTCCTTGTTGCAATCCGTTGTTAATTCTCCTCATGCTTATAGTCAAAACAAAGCTTTTACCAAACATATTGTTGATGCCTTGATGCAATCTTATGATGAAAAACGTGATTTGGAAGTTTCTATACCTAGAAAACTTAATGATGAGTGGGAACCTACCATAAAGATTAGAATTAAAGATTATGAGTGTTTTGCTTTGTGTGATTTGGGTGCTAGTGTTGCCACGATTCCGAAAACTTTATGTGATATTCTAGGTTTCCATGATCTTGAAGATTGCTCCTTAAATTTGCACCTTGTGGATTCCACCATTGAAAAGGCTATGGGGAGGATCAATGATGTTCTTATTGTTGCAAATAGAAATTTGGTAGCCGTAGATTTTATCATTCTTGATATAGATTGCAATCTTTCTTGCCCTATTATTCTTGGTAGACCTTTCCTTAGAACGATTGGTGCGATTATTGATATGAAGGAAGGGAACATTAGATTCCAATTTCCCTTAAAGAAAGGCATGCAGCACTTTCCAAGAAAGAAATTCAAATTACCTTATGAATCTATCATGCGTGCTACTTATGAATTTAGTGCCAAAGATGGCACTCGTTAGATCTATCTTCGCTTTTTATGCCTAGCTAGGGGCGTTAAACGATAGCGCTAGTTGGGAGGCAACCCAATTTTCTTTATGTTTTTTGTTTTTGCTCCTGTCTAGGAATAAATCTTGCATCTACTCTCTGTTTAGATGTGTTTTTATCTTTTAGTTAGTGTTTGTGCCAAGTAGAACCTATAGGATAACCTACGATGATAGTTGATTTGATTCTGCTGGAAAACAGAAACTTTGTGCTCACGATAAAAAATTCAATAAATCACATAAACGTGCTTTTACATCGATTCTTTTTGCTGCTGATCGATAAATAAATTGTACAGTACTTCCTATTTTGGTAGGATTTTTAGAGTTCTAGAAGTTTGCGTTAGGTACAGATTGCTAGAGACTGTTCTGTTTTTGACAGAATCTGTTTTTCGTGTGTTGTTTGCTTATTTCAATGCATCTATGGCTAGTAAATTAGTTTATAAACCATAAGGAACTTGGAATACAGTAGGTTTAACACCAAAACAAATAAATAATGAGTTCATTGCAGTACCTTATGTGGTGGTTTTGTTTTCTTTCACTAACGGAGCTTATAAGATTTCCTGTTGAGTTTTGTGTTGTGAAGTTTTCAAGTTTTGGGTAAAGCTTTTATGGACTATGGAATAAAGGGTGGCAAGAGCCTAAGCTTGGGGATGCCCAAGGCACCCCAAGATGTTCAAGTATAGCCAAAATCCTAAGCTTGGGGATCCCCCTGGAAGGCATCCTCTCTTTCTTCTTCGTTCATTGGTAACTTTACTTGGAGCTATATTTTTATTCGCTACATGATATGTGTTTTTCTTGGAGCGTCGTGCATTATATTAGTCTTTGATTTTTAGTTTACCACAATCATATTTGCTGTACACACCCTTTTGGGAGAAGCCTATATTTGAATAGAATTTGCTAGAATACTCTATGTGCTTCACTTATATCTTTTGAGCTTGATAGTTTTTGCTCTAGTGCTTCACTTATATCTTTTAGAGCACGGTGGTATCTTAATTTTGAAGAAATTGCTAGTCTCTCACGCTTCACTTATATTATTTTGAGAGTATTTTAGAACAGCATGATATTTGCTATTATCATAAAGTTGGTCCTAGAATGATGAACATCCAAATTGGGTATAATAAAAAACTATCATATGAAGTGAATTGGATGCTATGATCAACTTGATACTTGATAATTGTTTTGAGATATGGAGGTAGTGATATTAAAGTCATGCTAGTTGGGTGATTATGAACTTAAAGAATGATTGTGTTGAAGTTAGCAAGTCCCGTAGCATCCACGTATTGTTAAAGTTATGTAACAAACTTGAAACATGAAGTGTACCTGGCTTGTGCATCCTTATGAGTGGCGGTCGGGGACGAGTGATGGTCTTTTCCTACCAATCTACCCCCCTAGGAGCATGCGCGTAGTACTAGATTTTTGATGACTTCTAAATTTTTGCAATAAGTATATGAGTTCTTTTGACTAATGTTGAGTCCATCGATTATACGCACTTTTACCTTTCTACCATTGCTATCCTCTTCAGTACCGTGCATTGCCCTTTCTCACCTTGAGAGTTGGTGCAAACTTAGTCGGTGCATCCAAACCCCGTGATACGATACGCTCTATCACACATAAACCTCTTTATATCTTCCTCAAAACAGCCACCATACCTACCTATTATGGCATTTCCATAGCCATTCCGAGATATATTGCCATGCAACTTTCCACCGTTCCGTTCATCATCATCATGACATACTTTACTTTTGTCATATTGCCATTGCATGATCATGTAGTTGACATCGTATTTGTGGCAAAGCCACCATGCATTATTTTTCATACATGTCACTCTTGATTCATTGCACCATCCCGGTACACCGCCGGAGGCATTCATATAGAGTCATATCTTGTTCTAGTTTTGAGTTGTAATTGATATGTTGTAATCAATAGAAGTGTGATGATCATCATTTTTAGAGCATTGCCCAAAGAAAAAAAAGAAAGGCCAAAAGAAAAAAAAGAAAGGCCCAAAAAAAGGGAAAAAAAGAAAAAAAGAAAAAAGAAAAAGAAAAGGAAAAAAATATTTTTTTTAAAAAAGGGTAATGCTACTATCTCTTTTTCCACACTTGTGCTTCAAAGTAGCACCTTGTTATTCATGTAGTGAGTCTCATATATTGTGCTTCAAAGTAGCGCCATGTTTTTCATAAAGTGAGTCTCATAAGTTGTCTTTTTCATACTAGTGGGAATTTTTCATTATAGAACTTGGCTTGTATATTCCTACGATGGGCTTCCTCAAATGCCCTAGGTCTTCGTGAGCAAGCAAGTTGGATGCACACCCACTAGTTTTCTTTTGTTGAGCATTCATTTATAGCTCTAGTGCCTCCGTTGCATGGCAATCCCTACTCCTCATGTTGACATCAATTAATAGGCATCTCCATAGCCCGTTGATTATCCTCGTCAATGTGAGACTTTCTCATTTTTTGTCTTCTCCACACAATCCCCATCATCATATTCTATTCCACCTATAGTGCTATATCCATGGCTCATGCTCATGTATTGCGTGAAGGTTGAAAAAGTTTGAGATTATTTAAGTATGAAACGGTTGTTTGGCTTGTCATCGGGGGTATAGAAGTTGGGAACATCTTTGTGTGACGAAAATGAAGCATAGCCTAACTATATGATTTTGTAGGGATGAACTTTCTTTTGCTATGTTATTTTGAGAAGACACGATTACTTTGATTAGTATGCTTGAAGTGTTACTATTTCTTTTATCAATATGAACTTTTATTTTGTATTCATTTGGATCTGAACATTCATGCCACAATAAAGAAAATTACATTATGAATTATGCTAGGTAGCATTCCACATCAAAAATTCTGTTTTTATCATTTACCTACTCGACGACGAGCAGGAATTAAGCTTGGGGATGCTCGATACGTCTCCAACGTATCTATAATTTTTGATTGTTCCATGATATTATATTACCCCTTTTGGATGTTTATGGGCTTTATTTTACACATTTATATCATTTTTGGGACTAACCTACTAACCGGAGGCCCAGCCCATATTGCTGTTTTTTTTGCCTATTTCCATATTTTGAAGAAAAGGAATATCAAACGGAGTCCAGACGGAATGAAACCTTTGGGAGCGTGATTTTTGGAACGAACGTGATCCAGAGAGCTTGGAGTGCAAGTCAAGAAGCTGCCGAGGAAGCCACGAGATAGGAGGCCACGCCCCCCCTGTAGGGTGCGCCCCCTATCTCGTGGGCCCCTCGGGCGGCCACCGACGTACTTCTTCCTCCTATATATACCTACGTACCCCGAAAACATCCAGGGGCACCACGAAACACAATTTCCACCGCCGTAACCTTCTGTATCCACGGGATATCATCTTGGAGCCTTCGTCGGCACTCTGCCAGAGGGGGAATCGACCATAGAGAGCTTTTACATCAACATCCTTGCCCCTCCGATGAGTTGTGAGTAGTTTACCACAGACCTACGGGTCCATAGTTATTAGCTAGATGGCTTCTTCTCTCTTTTTGGATCTCAATACAATGTTCTCCCCCTCTCTTGTGGAGATCTATTCGATGTAAACTCTTTTTGCGGTGTGTTTGTCGAGATCCGATGAATTGTGGGTTTATGATCAAGTTTATCTATCAATAATATTTGAATCTTCTCTAAATTCTTTTATGTATGATTCAGTTTTCTTTGCAAGTCTCTTTGAATTATCAGTTTGGTTTGGCCTACTAGATTGATCTTTCTTGCCATGGGAGAAGTGCTTAGCTTTGGGTTCAATCTTGCGGTGTTCTTACCCAGTGACAGAAAGGGTTGCAAGACACGTATTGTATTGTTGCCATCGAGGCTAACAAGATGGGGTTTATATCATATTGCATGAGTTTATCCCTCTACATCATGTCATCTTGCTTAATGCGTTACTCTATTCTTATGAACTTAATACTCTAGATGCAGGCAGGAGTCGGTCGATGTGTGGAGTAATAGTAGTAGATGCAGGTAGGAGTCGGTCTAGTTGTTATGGACGTGATGCCTATGTACATGATCATGCCTAGATAACCTCATAACTATGCGCTTTTCTATCAATTGCTCGACAGTAATTTGTTCACCCACCGTAATACTTATGCTATCTTGAGCCTCTAGTGAAACCTATGGCCCCCGGGTCTATCTCTTATCATATTTGCTTTCAATCTACTTTTATTTGCATCTTTACTTTTTGCATCTATATTATAAAATACCAAAAATATATTTATCTTATCATATTATCTCTATCAGATCTCACTTTCGCAAGTGGCCATGAAGGGATTGACAACCCCTTTATTGCGTTGGTTGCGAGTTCTTAGTTTGTTTGTGTAGTTGCGTGGGACTTTTGAGGAGCCTCCTACTGGATTGATACCTTGCTTCTCAAAACCGAGGGAAATACTTATGCTACACTTGCTGCATCACCCTCTCCTCTTCGGGGAAAAGCCATTGGCATCACCGATGCCAATCGTTGTCTCGTCGTGCGCTACGCACCGCTCATGCTCCAAGGTTCGACCCGCACGTGGTTGAACAACCTGCCAATGGGCAGCATCAACACGTGGGTCGATTTTGAGGAAGCCTACGTCCGCAACTTCACGGGGACCTACAAGCAACCCGGTCGCCCTAGCCAGCTTGCCATGTGCGTGAAAGGGCCTACGGAGACCGGTCGCGAGTACCTCGCACTCTGGACCGAGCTCCGGAACAGCTGCGAGGGCGTCCATGAAGTCCGAGACGGGACCCTCCTCAAGCACAAGCTCTTGCGCTCCGAGCCGGCCACCATGGCCGTGCTCATGGTGACGGCGGAAAAATACGCCAACGCCGACTCCGCCATGAAGATCCAGTTGGCGCTGGATGAAGCCGGCAAGGTGAAGCCGGTTCCCCCTCCGAAGCCGGCCGGCGAAGGCAGCCGGCAGCAGCATCACCAGAATAACAAGCGCAAAGCCGACCAGCCGGCGCAGCGTCACGACAACCGACTCGTCCCGGCCATCGAGCCCGTGGAGGACCCGGCGGCGAAGCGCCGGCAGACCGGCAAGACGGCATGGAAACCCGCCATGAGTTTCAAAGAGATGCTCGACGCCCCCTGCAAGCACCACAGTGGCGCAAGACCCTCCACGCACACGCTTCGGCAGTGTGCCATCACCAAGCGCATCATGAGGGGCAACTTCCCACCTCCTCCGGCTCCGGCTCCAGGCGCGGGACAGCCACGTCCACCTCCACCTCTGCCTCCAGCTGGCAGCGCGATGCGCGACGACGCCTACCCAGACCAGAATGCGGCCTACGTCCCCTTCACCAGCCTCGGCGACGACAAGTGCAGCTAGCGCCTCCATAGGCAGGAGGTGAACACCGTCGTCCCGGCACTGGTCGGATCGCCTGATCACCCGGACCCGGGAGGATCACCCGGCGGTCATGCCGAGTCCGGGTGGTTACGCCCTCGTCCTCAACCCCACCATCGTCGCGCGGCGCACCTGCAAGTTCTCCTGAGTCCTGATCGATGACGGCAGCAGCATCAACATCCTCTATCGTGACACGATGACCAAGTTCGGCCTCAAGGCCGAGGACCTGGAGCCGACCCGGACGATCTTCCACGACATCGTGCCTGGCCTCTCCTGCTCTCCCATTGGCCAGGTTTGGCTCGATGTCCTGTTCGGTGACAGCAGCCACTTCCGACGCGAACCAATCTGGTTCGAGGTGGTGGACCTGTCCAGCGCGAACCACGCATTGCTGGGTCGGCCCGCGCTTGCCAAGTTCATGGCGTTTCCCCATTATGCGTATCTAAAGATGAAGATGCCGGGTCCCAAGGGCCTCATCACCATCACCGGCGATTACCGCAAGTCCCTGGAGTGTGCCCGAGACGGGGCCAAGTTGGCCGAGTCGCTGGTCATTGCCGAGGAGCAGCGCTAGTTCGACTGGATCGTTGCCCTCGCAGGCGAGGCCTCCGCTGAATCGATCCCGACCCCGGACCCGGCCGACGAGGCCGCCTTCAAACCCTCCAAGGAGACCAAGAAAGTGAAGCTGAACCCGGAAGACCCCAGCTGCAGCAAGTACGTTGTCGTAGGCGCCCGCCTCGACAGCAAATAGGAAGGCGAGCTCGTCGACTTCCTCCGTGAGAATCGGGATATCTTCGCATGGACCCCCAAGGATATGCCGGGTATCCCGAGGAAGTACGCCGAGCACAAACTTCACGTCCGCAAGGACGCCAAGCCTGTCCATCAACCCCTACGACGATTTTTCGAAGAGAAGAGAAGAACCATTGGTGAAGAGGTCGCCAAGATTTTGGCGGCCGGCTTCATAATGGAAGTGTTTCACCCCGAGTGGCTGGCCAATCCAGTCCTCGTCCTGAAGAAGAACAAGACCTGGTGCATGTGTATCGATTACACCAGCCTCAACAAGTCATGTCCCAAGGATCAGCTCGCTCTCCCGTGGATCGTCCAAGTCATCGACTCGACCGCCGGGTGCGAGCTCCTGTCCTTCCTGTACGCTTACTCCGACTACCACCAGATCAAGCGGACCCGGCCGACGCCCTGAAGACGTCCTTCATCAAGCCCTTTGGGGCGTATTGGTACATCACCATGTCGTTCGGCTTGAAGAACGCCGGCGCCACCTTCCAACGCTGCATGCAGAAATGCCTGCTGCCGCAACTCGGCCGCAATATCCACGTGTACGTGGATGACATCATGGTGAAGACCAAGCAGCACCTCACACTCCTCGACGGTTTGAAGGAAACATTCGCCAACCTCCGCGAATACAAGGTCAAGCTTAATCCGAAAAAATGCGTGTTCGGCGTCCTGGACGGAAAGCTACTCGGCTTCCTTGTCTCAGAACGTGGCATTGAGGCGAACCCGGAGAAGATCAAGGCCATCGAGCGCATGCGCAAGCCGGCTCAGCTGCGCAATGTCCAGTTCACCGGATGCTTGGCCTCGGTCAGCTGGTTTCTAAGCCGTCTGGGTGAGAGGGCGCTACCCCTGTATTAGCTGATGAAGAAGACGAGCCCGTTTGAATGGAACGACAAGGCAGACAAGGTCTTCCAAGACCTCAAGCACATGCTCTCCACTGCACCAGTCCTGGCCGCACCGACCGACAAAGTTTCGCTGTTGCTCTACATAGCCGCGACCTCGCGGGCGGTCAGCACAGTGCTAGTGGTCGAGCGACCAGAGAAGGGCATGGTCCAAGCCGTCCAGCGCCCAGTCTACTACCTGAGCGAGGTGCTCTCCATCTCCAAGAAGAACTACCCACACTACCAGAAGATGTGTTACGGCGTGTACTTCACCGCCAAGAAGCTGAAGCAGTATTTCCAAGAGCACGTCGTCATCGTGGTCAGCACGACGCCTATCGAAGAAATCATCGGGTGTCGGGATCCCTCTGGCCGAGTTGCCATGTGGGCGATCCAGCTAGCCGGCCACACCATCCTCTACGAGCCCTACACCATGATCAAGTCTCAAGCCCTGGCCGACTACCTCCCGACTGGACCGATACCCAGTACTTGTCGCCGTCCCCCGAATCGACACATTGGCGCATGCATTTCGACGGATCTAAGATGTGACTCGACCAGGGGGCCGGCATCGTACTGTCGGCGTTCTGGGAACGGGGGTCCCCAAACTTTCCTACCTGCGGCCTGCGGCGTGGCTCGAGCCGAGGCCTAGTGCGGCCCACCTTCATCAATTCAAGCTCAAGACCATCGCGAGGGGCCAAGCCTCACGGGGCGGACGATGGGAAGCTTCCTCAGGAGCAGCCTCGTCAGGCAGGCTCGCGAGGAGGCGGAGAGATCAAGGCAGGGGGTACCTCGTGAGGTGCCCATGACGCAAGCCATGACGATCGAGGCCAGGCGGGCGCCGGCCTGTGCAATGTCCTTGTTTCCCCTTTGGTGCAAAGGGAGCAAGCACAGGCCAAGGCATCAGGCAAAGGCTACCATTTCGGTGCAACAAGACCAAGACCAGCAGAGCGGCAGGATGGAGGTCACCATGGAGCCCAAGACGGCGTCATCGTCAGAGTCTTTGGCAGCCAAAGACCAACTTTAGTCAGGATAAGTGTACTAGATGTTCCCCTTCAAATGGCCAATTGTTGGCGCCCTTCCCGCTCAATATTCGGGAAGAGGACCAGGGCCTCTCACTCTATATATAGGGCTAGCCACCATAGTATAGAGGCATCGGGAATCAACCCCTCCAAAGGGACAACACCACCACAAGAACATCCCTCGCGAGGCTGTTCTTCCTTTGTACTGTTCATCATCAGCCCCTGAGGCAATCCACCACACCACACACTGGAGTAGGGTATTACACCACAATGGTGGCCTGAACCAGTATAAATCTCATGTCCCTTGTGTGTTCATCTTGCTAGCCTAGATTCTTTGCTAGGCTTCGAGACGTGAGTTGGTAGAGGAGAGATCTTCGCGCGCACCCCAGAGTTCGAACCTCAAGGGTCTGCTAGAACCCGAAATCCGACATTTGGCGCGCCAGGTAGGGGTGCGCCGGAATCGTGTCTTCCGCCGTCTTGTGTTTCGTCGTCCGTCGCATCCATGTCTGACGCTCGCCGAGACTGTGCCGAGCGTCGGGCTTCTCTCGCTGCCCATGTCGCCCAGACGGCCCCCGTTGGCAGGCCTCCCCGTTGTTCCCCGTCGCCTACCGCCCACGCTGCCACCGGCCCGGCGAGGAATGAGCAGCAGGCATCATTGCTGCATCCCTCGGTGCGGCAAGAAGGCCGCACCGCTACCCCGTCGCTGACTCCAGCAGCCTCGTCGTCGCACGCTCGTCGCGCTCCCGCGGACGCGCACGCCGCGTTTCTCCTGGCGCATGAGCTCCAGCACTACCGCCCTGTCGACGACCTCTACGAGCTTGCTCGCATCACCGAGCTCATCAGCACCGCAGGGGGTTCCCCTGCGCCGTCCCTCTCGCTGCATCACCCTCCATCCTGTGCAGGCAACGCGGCCCCGGAGGCGCCTCCGCCACCTCCTCGTGAAGAAGGGGCCCTGGCCCCAAGGCGCGTGACCCCTGGACGAGACCCGCCGGGTCCAGTGCCCGCGCAACAAAAAAAGAGCTGCCAAGAGATCCCTCTCCCTCAAGTAGGCACTTGCGTGCTCCCTACGCCAGCACGTCTTGACTGTGCTCCTGCTCCAGCGCGCTAAGACCCTGCACTGCTCCTGGCGGTGGTGCACGGAGGCCTCCAAGACCAAGCCCTTCATCACCAAAGGCCCCATGTGGCCACTACAGGCTGCCGCGCCTTCACCGCTGAGCTGTGCAGCATGGCCCGGTCGGGCAAGTTCAAGCTAGATCTGCCTCCTCGCTAGGACGGCACTGCCGACCCCGCGGAGTTCCTCCGGCTCTATGAGCTGGGCATCGAGGCGGCCAACGGGGACGAAAAAGTCATGGCGAACTGGTTTCCCATGGCGCTCAAGGATGGGGCCCGCACATGGCTCCTCAACCTGCCACCCAGCACGATCTCCTCTTGGGACCAGATGTGCACTCGCTTCATCGCCAACTTCCAGGGCACTCATGATCGGCCCCCGGTCATGAGTGACTTGCGCCGCATCAAGCAACAGCCAGGAGAGACCCTACAAAAGTACATCCAGCTCTTTAACAACGCCCGCGTCAAGATCCCCAGGGTGGCTGAGGAAGCCATCATCTCAGCCTTCTCCGATGGCGTTCGTGACATACAGATGAAGGAAGAGTTAGTGATCCATGAGGATCTGTGCACCTCTCTGGAGCCGTTCAACTTGGCGACCAAGTGCGCCAGGGCTGAGGAAGGGCGCCTCTCCCTCCTCGAGCTTCCAGCTGCTGATCCGGAAGAGAAGAAGCCCAAGGTCAAGGACGTGAAGCGCAAAGGAGCAGTTGTGCTCGCAGCTGAGCCAGATACCAAGCAAGGCAGGGATCAGCCGGGGTCATGCAAGGGAAGATGGTACTGCATGTACCATGACCTCCACACCCACAACACCAACGAATGCCAGGAGCTCAGGGCTGTGCGAGATGAACGTATCGGCCGACGCCCCGAACACAACGATCGGGCCTATGGCCGAGGAGGAGGAAGAGGTGGAGGACGATGGGAAGACCGTGGCCCTCGCCAAGGGTGGCGTGACCGACCTCGCGAGGACTGCTGGTAGGACCAGCCTCGCGAGGGGGGTTGGAGGGATCAGCCTCGCGAGGATCGCCCGCAAGGCAATGCAGGCCTCCCTCCTATGCCGCCACCGCCAAGGAGGAATGAATACCAGCATCAGGACGAGGGGGCTGGGGGCTTCCAGGAGCCACGCGCAATCGCTTGCATCCTAGGAGGAGCTCAAGCCCCGGCCTCTCAGCGCATCTTCAAGCAGTTTGCTCGTGAGGTGAATGCAGTCCTCCCAAAGACCGAGGCCTCGCACCCTCTCAGGTGGTCCACATGTGCCATCACATTCACATCAGTGGATCAACTCAAGTGCGCAGCAACGACTGGTGTTCTCCCAATGCTCTAATCCCCAGTCATCAGCAACGTACAGGTCACCAGGACCCTCATCGATGGTGGAGCAGGGCTCAACATTCTGTCTGTCGAGACATTCAACAATCTGCAAGTGCCGTATGATCAGCTTCAGCAAACCAAGCCTTTCTCGGGAGTCACTGATGGTTATAGACCTCGATAGGGCAGGTCCGCCTCCGTGTCTCCTTCGGATAGTGCAAAAACTACAGTACCGAGCTCATCGACTTCGACGTCGCCCACATCCGCCTGCCATACAACGCCATCCTCCGGTATCCGGCCCTGGCCAAGTTCATGGCGGTGACTCACCATGGCTACAATGTCCTCGAGATGCCAGGAAGCGGTGGAGTCATCACATTCCCTTGTGAGGAGAAGGATACAGTGTGTTCTCTCGAGCATGCCTTCCAGGTCGCGGCAGTTGAAGACCCAGATCACAGGAGCGGGAGCCTTCCCGAGGCAGTCCCTAAGAAGAAGAAGACATCACCTGGTTCGAACCATCAGGAGGCAGGCACCTCCAGGGGCATCGTGCCAGGATCCGCGCCCATCCAAGGGGCGCCTCCCTCTGTCGCAAAGGAAGGCGTGCCCGGCGCCCTCCTCGGGCAGGGCTCGGGGGCTCTCTCCTGGAGGGCCACCGACTTTGCCGAGGTCATGAGGGAGGCGCTCGGGCACCACTTGGAGGCGTGCTTCAAAGCATGTTTCCCTCAGGAAGGTGTGAGGCAAGGAGGGACAAACCCTCAGGAGTTCATCGCAAGAAACACTCAGGAGCTGCAGGAGTCAGGAGTCATGCGCGGCAGCTACCGCTTACCCACCGTAGCCCCCCATCCAGGCGAGGATGGTGGGCTACACGTCTGCATCAACGTGTCAGGGCTCAACCGAGCCGCGTCTCAGGAGCGCCTCTGGCCCTCGCGCGTGGGACGTTGCGAGGGTCCACCCCACAACTACGTTCACATGCCTCTCGGCCTGCCAAACGCGTTCGCTGCTCATCAGCACCTCCTGAGGAGCATTCTGAAGGCTCAAGAGGTAAGACATTGCGCAGTCCTGGCAAAGATGGAGATGTTCCTCGAGGAGCCGCCTGCGCCCCCGGAGCCTCCCGAGGCTCTGGGCCTTCGGGGCTCGTGACGCTCGGCTTCCTCACCACGCGTCGTCCGCTACTTCAAGCATTCCTTCATCTCCAACGGTATTAGGTAACATCTTTCAAGTTCCATTTCAGCTGGGAGCTCCCCTAGGGCTGCATCATTTCCAGGCCGCGTGGGTCCGTCCCTATGGCGTGTATCTCTTTTGTTCATGTCTTTAGGTTACCTTGTTGGGGGCGCCCCTCAGGCTGCATTATCCCCAAGTCACTCAGGCCTGACCCAGTGGCATATATCCCTCTCGCATTCGTTTGAGCTGATTTACTATTCCATGCTTAACCTGCTTGGCTTGATCGCTCGATCAATTGACGCCAACCTGTGGAGCTGCTCCCCCTGGCACGACGCTTGTGCATGGGTCCATCCCTGCAACGCCGATAAATCTGAGTGGCAGAGCTCTGGCCGTAGCAGCCCCGCAAGGCGCCACCTCACAAGGCCCTCAGTGCCCTCATCACTCCCCCAGAGCAACAAGTGGATGGGCGGCAATTGTGATGGCAATTCTCGTTTTCCTCATGTTGAGTTTGTAGGGTCTATCTAAGGGACAGCGTCGGGCGAGGCCTTCGCGGCCTCTCTTCCTCTCTCACCCGCACGAACCGCTTGTGCGTTAAAGGGGGCACCTGTGCATCGCGACTGACGGGCTCTTACTGGCTCTCCAGCCCTCACCTCCTGGCCTTGACCACGGCATCGCGACCTGGCATACCAGCGACGGCTGAGCTCGCTTGAGGGCCGGGACCCGAGGACGTAGAGCACGAAGGGGAGTGCGGGGGAGAAGGAGGAAGCTTGCGAGGACCTCACCAGGAAACCCCCCATCTACGGACACGCGGGCTTGGCGCCGCACCGAGAAACGGCTCCAAACTCCTCAGATAAGTCGCCCCCTACGGAATTGCTAGCTAACGCAACATCGACAATACACCTAATGCGGCCCCGTAATGGCGACATTGTGCTCCTTTCTCACCGAACGGCGGCTGCTTGAGCGCCAAGGGGGACCTCTTAAGCATCACGCCTCGGGGCCTCTTACTGTACCTCGGTCCGCTCACCTCCTGGCCTTGACCACGGCATCGCGACCTGGCATACCAGCGACGGCTGAAGCCTTCCTGGGGACTGCGACCCGTCGGCGCAGAGCACCAGGCCCTCGCGAGGTTGGAAAGGAGGGACCAAGCTGTGACAGGACAAGCATCTCATACTGCATTGCCATAAGGATCATATTAACAAAAGGGATTACAAACGCTTTACATACCCCCACGGGGTATTTCCTTGATTCCCCGTAGGAAGCAAAAGACGCAAATCCTAAAGAGCCCTAACTACATGAGCCGCCGTGGCAGACACCATCATCAACAGTGGGCCGCGTGGGGTCAGTGCCAACCCCATCCAGATCAGTCGTGCCGACCGCCAGGCGCACCGGCTCTGCTCCGTGCGCCACATGAGCTCGGGGGCTCATAGCTGTCGTTGCTCGTCTCCAGAGTTAGGAGGAGTTCGGGGGAGTCGCTGGACCCTCCGGTATGCCCGCTGCTACCAGAGGAGCTGCTGGAAAGGCGGGCGGCAAGCCTGGTCCTCGCCGCTCCAGGGCTCCTGCCGCTGTCTCTGGGGCAACACTCCAGCCGGCGTCCTTCCTCATAGAAGACCTTGAAGAACATCAGGGAGGCGCCATCATATTCCAGATGGATCACGAAGGCTCCCCCCGTTCACCAGACCCTAGCGATCTCGCCCCAGCCTTGGGTCATAAAGACCTTGCCAGGGGCGACAACTTCGACCTCCGCTTCGGTCGCAGGGGTGCGGCAGTCGGCGTGCTGCAGCCAAAGCTCCGGAGGCCCCCTCGGCGGTATCTCAAAGGCAAACGAGGCGGGAAGGCGAATCCAGGAGCTCGGAGGCATGGTGGCGTGAAGCACGAGCTCACAGGAGGAGTTCGAAGCGTGGACTCCAGGGGGGACGACGCGAGTCGCCGTGATCCGTCGGTGACGCCGGTGGCACAGGCGGTGCCGCTCGGCTCCCTCTTCCCCAGGGCCCTCGTCCTGGGCATACAAGGGTAAAGGAAATCCGGGAGGAGGCCGCTTGTACCAAGGCCTCGACGCCTCCTGCCGAGCACCCTCATCTCAGCGGCAGGGGACCGACCGCTTCTTCAGCGGGAGTGGGATGGGCCCCTCTCGACCGAGAACTGGCAGATCGGCACCATTGTCGTCGAGTTGGAGGAGGAGTGAAGAAGAAGAAGCAGAGCAAGGAGAGACGGGCTGGAAGGGCTCGTGCCGTTCCGTACTTATAGCTGGAGGAGGCCAACCGTCGGCCTCCAGGATCACATGTAATCATGACCCATTTTGCATGCAGGGACTAGTCACGTCGGACGGTTGCCGAGGCATCGTGGGGAAGCGGAGGCGCCCACGACCAATCAACCGCCACGCGGCGCCCAAGGCCGTAGGCTATTGGGGCCTGCGGTGCTTCGCACTTGCCCCTTCGCTTCTCTGCTAAGCCAAGTCCAGGCGCACTTTGGGCCCGGGGGCTACTGTCGGCGTTCTGGGAACGGGGGTCCCCAGACTTGCCTGCCTGCGGCCTGCGGCGTGGCTCGAGCCGAGGCCCAGTGTGGCCCACCTTCATCAACTCAAGCTCAAGAGCCTCGCGAGGGGCCAAGCCACGCGGGGCGTATGACGGGAAGCTTCCTCAGGAGCAGCCTCGTCAGGCAGGCTCGCGAGGAGGCGGAGAGATCAAGGTAGGGGGTACCTCGGGAGGTGCCCATGATGCAAGCCATGACGATTGAGGCCAGGCGGGTGCCAGGCGGGCGCCGGCCTGTGCAGTGTGCTTGTTTCCCCTTTGGTGAAAAGGGATCAAGCTCAGGCCAAGGCATCAGGCAAAGGCTACCATTTCGGTGCAACAAGACCAAGGCCAGCAGAGCGGCAGGATGGAGGTCACCGTGGAGCCCAGGACGGCGTCATCGTCAGTGTCTTTGGCAGTCGAAGACCAACTTTAGTCAAGATAAGTGTACTAGATGTTCCCCTTCAAATGGCCAATTGTTGGCGCCCTTCCCGCTCAATATTTGGGAAGAGGACCAGGGCCTCTCACTCTATATATAGGGCTAGCCACCATAGTATAGAGGCATCGGGAATCAACCCCTCCAAAGGGACAACACCACCACAAGAACATCCCTCGCGAGGCTGTTCTTCCTTTGTACTGTTCATCATCAGCCCCTGAGGCAATCCACCACACCACACACTGGAGTAGGGTATTACACCACAATGGTGGCCTGGACCAATATAAATCGCATGTCCCTTGTGTGTTCATCTTGCTAGCCTGGATTCTTTGCGAGGATTCAAGATGTGAGTTGGTAGAGGAGAGATCTTCGTGCGCACCCCAGAGTTCGCACATCAAGGGTCTGCCGGAACCTGAAATCCGACACGTACTGTCGTCCCCGAAGGGCGACCGGCTCCGCTACGCGCTCCAGATCCACTTCGCTGCCTCCAACAATGTCGCCGAGTAAGAAGCCCTTGTGCACTGCTTCCGGCTTGCCAAGGAACTCGGCATCCGGCGCATCATGTGCTACGGCGACTCGGACCTGGTGGTGCAGCAGTGCTCCGGCAAATGGGACGCCCGCGACTCCAACATGGCAAGCTACCGCTTCCTCGTCTAGAAGCTGTCTGGATCCTTCGAGGGCTGCGAGTTCCTCCATGTCCTGCGTGCGGAGAACGAAGCAGCTGACATGCTCGCCAAGATCGCCTCGTCCCGACAAGCTACCCCGTCCGGTGTCTCCCTCGAGCACCTCCGCAAGCCGTCCGTCAAGCCATCTTCGAACTCCGAGTCCATTCACATTCCAGACGACCCGGCCGCACCTCAAGCCGGCCCGGGGACTGCTGAACCCGTCCTGGGGGCTGCTCAGCTCAACCGAGCCACCATCGTCCCGGACCCGGCCACCGCCATCCCCGACCCGGGGGCTGTCCAACCCGGCTCGGGGGCTACTGACTCGGAACCCACCCTGGTGGCCGTCTTCACCATGGTTACGGCTCCATCTTGGTGTCGGATGTGAGGTTCCGGCAAACCCTTAAGGTTCGAACTCTGGGGTGCGCGCGAAGATCCTTCCTCTACCAACCCGCGTCCCAGCACCTCGCTGAGAATCTAGACTAGTCGATGAACAACACAAGGGACACAAGGTTTATACTGGTTCAAGCCACCATTGTGGTGTAATACCCTACTCCAGTGTGTGGTTTGTGGATTGCCTCAGGGGCTGATGATGGATAGTACAAAGGAAGAACGGCCTCGCGAGGGGTGTTCTTGTGGTGGTGTGCTTGGAGAGGAATTGCTCCGTCTCTGTTGGCTCTGGTTGAGATCCAGATGAGATCCTGATCAGATCCTGATCCAATGCTGATGAGATGCCTCCTACTGTGATGGCTCTCTCTATATAGAGAGGCCCTGGTCCTCTTCCCAAATATTGAGCGGGAAGGGAGCCAACAACGGCCATTTTGAAGGGGAACATCTAGTACAACTTATCCTGACTAAAGTTGGTCTTCGACTGCCAAAGGCACTGGCGATGACGCCGTCTTGGGCTCCACGGTGACCTCCGCCCTGCCGCTCTGGTGGTCTTGGTCCTGTTGAACTGGAATGGCAACCTTTACTTGACGCCTCGGTACTCCGCCTCGCGGGGTACCCTTGCCTTGATCTCTCCGCCTCCTCGTGAGCTTTTCCTGGCGAGGCCGCTCCTGAGGAAGCCTCCTGTCGTCCGCCCCGCGAGGCTTGGCCCCTCGCGAGGGTCTTGAGCTTGATTCGATGAAGGTGGGTCGCACTGGGGCACCACTTGAGCCACGCCGCAGGCCGCAGGCAGGCAAGTCTGGGGACCCCCGTTCCCAGAAGGCCAACACTTGGGCCCTCCCAATATCAGAATTCTTGGAGAATGGGGTTCTCCCCATGGACGAAACTGAAGCTCGGCAAGTGCAACGACGGGCGTCCGCATACAGCATCATCAACAACGAGCTCGTCAAACGCAGCTCCACTGGCGTGTTGCAGCGCTGCGTTGAGCAGGAACAGGGCATCGACATACATCAGGGCGAGTGCGGGAACCATGCCGCATCGCGATCCCTGGTGGCCAAGGCGTTCCGCCACGGTTTCTACTAGCCCACGGCCCTCCAAGATGCTGAGTCGCTCGCCCTCAAGTGTGAGGGATGCCAGTGCTTCAGCAAACACAGCCACCAGCCGGCGTCAGCACTCCGCACCATACCGATTGCCTGGCCCTTCGCGGTCTGGGGACTCGACATTGTGGGACCCTTCAAAACCGCTCGAGGAGGCATGACGCACCTACTGGTGGCAGTAGACAAATTCACCAAGTGGATCGAGGCAAGACCAATCAAGAAAATGGATGGACCAACAGCCGTTCGGTTCATCAAGGACATAGCGGTGCGCTTCGGCATGCCGAACTGCATCATCACGGACAACAGCACCAACTTCGCCCAGGGCGTGCTCGAGCAATACTGCTCTGTCTTCGGCATCTGCCTCGACCTGGCCTCCTTTGCACATCCACAGTCCAACGGGCAGGTCGAGCGGGCCAACGGACTCATACTGTCCGGCGTCAAGCCACGACTCGTCAAGCCACTCATCCGCTCACCCGGTAGCTAGCTTGAGGAGTTGCCGGCCGTTCTCTGGAGTCTACGCACCACGTAGAATCGGTCGACCGGGTTCACCCCGTTCTTCCTCGTCAATGCAGCCGAAGCCGTCATCCCGACCGACGTCCAGTTCGACTCGCCGCGCGTCGCGATGTCCGAAGCCGAAGCCAGAGAAGCTCGCGAAGATGGCGTCGACCTGCTCGAAGAAGCACGCCTCCTGGCGCTCAGTCGTTCGGCCATCTACCAGCAAGGCCTGAGGCACTACCACAACAAGAAGATCAAGCCCCTCGCGTTCTGCGAGGGCGACCTCGTCCTCTGACTCGTCCAAGAGCAAGCAGGCTAGCACAACCTGTCCCCTCCATGGGAGGGCCCATTCATCATGAGCAGGGCCTTGCACGACCGCAACTCCTACTACCTCATCGATGCACGCTAGTCAAGGAAGTGCAAGACGGACACCGTCGGCGAAGAAACGACCCGGCCGTGGAATGCGGAACTCCTCCGCCCATTTTACAGTTAGCAGCACTTTTGTAAACGCATGAAACTATGGGGTTCCCAAACGAGACTCGGGGCTGCCTTTTGTCGACCAATTTATTGTGTCCCCATTTTCCTGCATCACTATGCCACTGAACCCGGCCACCGGTCCGACTCGCTCAACCCGAGGGCTCGGGGGCTAGCCGGCTCAGTCGCCACCACGCCGCCTTACTTGGTGATTCCTGATACAGTTAGGATGCCGCGGTCCCCCACTTCGCCCTAAAGCCACAGATCCAGCTTTGGCTATCGGCTGGCAAGCACAACGGGCCAGAGCGCCTTTACGCTTCATACACTAAGTCAAAGGCGGCCGGGTCGATCAACCCAGTCCACCGCTCATCAAATAGACAGTGGCACGACCGGCTACTCACCAACCGGCTTCGCCGGATTGTCGCCAGCCGGCCCAGTGGGTGTTTTTCCCACGCTCAACGTTTCGAAGGGCCCAAGTCCTGCGTGCTCCTCTCGAAGAATTGAACTCCTTGTCACGGACCGGAGCCTCGGCCGTATGACTCATGGGGGGGGGGCGGGGGTTTGAGGAAGGAAAAGCGCATGAAATCGGTCCAAAAACGGAAGGCAAGAGCGAAAACACTCACGACATTTGCAGACAAATATTTAAGAAAAGGCCCAGGACCGGAGTTCACTACACCCTAAAAAACCCAGTTGGTGGGTGGACCTACTACTTAACAAATTTTACATGGAATGCCTCAGGCATCTCCAGCACCGCGTCGCGACGTCGACGGCTCTCGCCTGGTGGCCTCCGGGTCCAGTGAGGCACCGGTGTCCTCCTCGGCACCTCCATCGTGGTAGACGCCTGTCTCCTCCGAGCTCCCCTCCGGATCATGGAGAAGCAAGCCATAGTCGTCGCCGTCCACGACCCTGCCGTCTTTTGTCCGCTCCGGGTGGAACTCGTCGTGGAAGGCGAACTCGGCGATGTAGCTGGCCCGGGAGGCAATTCGGCCGGCTTGCTCCTGCAAGAGCTGCTCCGAGCCGGCCCGTTGGCCCATCAACGCGTCCAGCTACAGGTCCGGATGCCAGGACAGTGCAAACCGGAGCGCCATCTCAGCACCGGCACGAGCGGCAGAGACGCGCCACTCGTGAAGCCGGTCCGGCCCCATCTCCAACCAACGCGCCAGGCGCGTGAAGCTGCTCGGCTCGACGGAGTCCGGCCAAAGGGCCATCGTCATCGCCGTGCCGACCTGGGACAGCCGCCCCATCTACATTCCCAAGAACCACAGGCGGGCCTCAGCGGCGATGATGATCTCTGGGAAGGTCAACGCCACCCGTGGATCCGTCCCGGACCCAACGACTCCGGTCTGGTCGCGCTGATAGCGGACGGCTTCCTCCGCCAGCCGCTGCGTCTCCGGGAAGGCCCCTACCACAAAAGAAGAAGTATATCAGAAGAAGAACAACAAGGAAGAAAGGCCGGATCCCGACCCGGCAAAATGCAAGAAAAAGCACTTACTGGAGAAGGACTCTTCCAGTTGATGCGCTTCGAACAACATACCACGCTGATCCCGTTCAATGGCGCGGTCGCGCTCCTGGAGCGCCTTCTCCAGATCGGCCGCCTTGGCAAGGGCCGCCTTCACCTCGGCATCCTTGTCGTTGGCTACCTTCCCGGACACCTTGCGGCGACGGGCCTCGTCTTGACGGGCCCCCTCAGCCGTGGTGACCTGCCCCCGCACGCGATCCACCTCGGCATGGACCCGGCCCTTGTCGTCGGCCAGCTGGCCGCGCTGCTGATCCGCCTCTACCACGGCCTACTGCGCCTCCGCCACCTTGTCGGCTTCCGCCTTAAGAAGCGCCATGTCGGCCTCGAGGCGGCTCTTGTGACCTGTGAGCTGCTCATGCTACCGGTTGGCCTCGTCGAGAGACCGCCGGCCCGCGACCGCCTCCGCCCTCGCCTGCGCCGCCTCGATGCCAAGATGGCTGGTGTCGGCAACAAGCCGGTCATAGTGATGACCGGCCTGGAGGAGCCGAGTCCGCTAGGACAGCACCTCGGCTGCGAAAGAGAAGAGTTCAGCAAATAAAGAAGCAAGACTTAAGATTGGCCCAGCCATTACACAGTTGGCCCGAATCTCTGGGGCTACACCCAGTGGGTACGCTAGCGCGCCCCCACTAGAAAAGAGCACAAGAATACATGTGGCGACGTGGAGCTCCTCCTCCTTGGCAGAGAGCTGCTCCTTGAGCTCCTGGTGCTTGCCTAGGAGACGGTTGTAGGCGGCAACCCGGAAGGCGTCGAGATGCTGATGAAGGCAGAGGTCAGAACAAAGCCAATGCTCTAAAGATTCGACCCAACTACTACGTAGTTGGCCCGAACCTCGGGGGCTACACCCAGTGGGTGCGCTTGCGCGCCCGCACAAAGAAGAAATTACAAGAAAGGAAAGGCTTACCAGAACGGCGCACTCCAGGTCCCGCGTCTGCTCGACCTCGGCCTGGGCGAAGGCCTCGAGCTGGTCCATCTGGCCGCGCAGGCGGCGGCTGACGGCGTCCAGTGCCGCCTCCTCCTCGGTATGTGGCCCGAAGACCAGGGCTCCCCCGCTCCACGCCGGCTGCGGCGCGGCGGCCCGGTGCCCCCCTGCCGAGGCACCAAGGCGTGCTCCCCGCTGGCCGCTCCTGATGCGGCCAGCACCTCCTCCGATGCCCCTCCCGGCGCCGTCGAAGACCCGGACGCAGGGACGCCCTGTGTCGCCGCCTCCGGTCCGGACGCCGGGATGGCCTCCTGCGCCACTACCGACCCAGCTGCCGGGGTGGCCTCCGGCACCGCCACCCGCGATGCCTCCTCCAACACCGGCGGTGCCTCCGGCACTTCCTCCCGCAACGCCTCTTCCAAGACGGCGCCGCCTCCACCGCCATCATCCCCCGCTTGCTTTACTACGTCGACCCACGGCGAGGTATCGTCATCCACCTCCACAACCTCCCGGTCGAGGATCACCACCTCAGCCCGGCCTCCACGGCTGTGCTCCCTCACCAACGATGGCTCAAAGACCGTCGCCGCCACCACCATGCCCTCCAGCATCTCGTGCCGGCTCACGCCCATGCCGCCACGGTGTTGGTCCAAGCCCAGACCGACGCTGCCTCCAGCTCCACCTCGACCCTGTTCCTCTCCCGCCAGGCCAAGCCTTCTGCGTCATTCGGGTCCAGGCTGAGGTCCGAGTCGGCCCGTCCCTCCACCTCGGCCTGGTTGGCAAGGTCGGACCGGCTCCTGCGGAACGCGGCCCCTTCGGCGGCCGCGGCTTCCGCTGCCGCCCTCGCGAGCGCGATTGACGACCTGAAGATGAAGACAGAATGAGCAAAAAAGAGAGGCAAGGCTAGCTCAACAATCAGGATGCGTACGAGAGATGAAGCTTACCCCGACAAGACCGGGACCGGGGTTGGCCTCCCGTGCCCGGCGCCGCGCTTCCTCTTGGCCGGCCTCCTAGCCCCGGCCGGGTCCACTGTGTGCTTCGGGGCTCGGGGTCGCGGCGCGACGCTGTCTTTCCCATGCGGGCGGCTCGGCGCCGCCCCAGGCGAAGACCCGGCTCCGCCGGCGATGCCGCCTCCCTCATCTAATGCAGCTGCACCAACAACTGGCGTCAGCATCGCCTGTTCCATGCCGCAGTCAGCAATTCAAGACACATGAAGGAAGATGCAAGACTTACCCGCGTGACGCCTAGCGCCGATGTCGGACTCGGCCTCCTCCTCCCCGCCGTGGGCTCCTCTGGCGCCACCTGCGCCACCTGCGATGGAGCCCGGGCGTAAGGATGCTGAATCGTGTTCAGAAGCACCTCCCATGTCGTGTTAGGGCGGATGAGAAGGTGCGCAGCAGCAAAGTAAGACGACCAGACACTCACCTGCGACACCAGGTTCGACTCATTGTACGGCACCTTGCCGAACCGCCAGTCGTCCCCAAGGTTGGCCTTGGAGATGTCATTCACGCCGCGCGCGATCTGCTCCGCAGTCAGCCGCGTCGACCCCATGAGGTTGGGGTCTTGAAGGCTGACCATTTCGCCGATGAGGCAGGAGCGCCTCTGCAGTGTAAGGACCCGGCGCATGATGAATGCAGCGATGAGGTCGGTGCCGGTGACCCCTCCTGCGTCCTCATCACCGTCACCCACTCACAGAGATTGACAATCTCCTACGACGGGCGCCTGGGCGAGTAGCCCTAGTTCCTCTTCGCCCGCGGCGGCACGATGGTGAAGGTCAGAAGATTGATGAGGTCCGCACCCAAGTTGCGGACGTAGAAGAAGGAGTTCTGCCATTTCTTGGCAGAATCCTCCAGCGGGATCTTGAGGAAATCCGCGCCCGACCGCTTTGAGATAAAGGCGGCGCCGCTGTTGGCGAACTCTCTGGCTGACGGGCCCCGCTGCGTTTGGGAGAAGAAGCGCGCCCAGAGGTCGATCGTGGGATCGACCCCCAGGTACCCCTCGCAGAGGGTGACGAAGCCTGAGAGTTGGACGATGGCGCCGGCGCCAAGATGATGCGGCTGAAGCCCGAAGTACTCTAGGAAGGTGCGGAAGAAGGTGCTCACCGGCAGCCCAAACCCATGCTCGAAGTGCCTTCTTCCGCACCAGCTCCTCAGACCGAGG
Source organism: Triticum dicoccoides (assembly GCF_002162155.2). NCBI lineage: Eukaryota > Viridiplantae > Streptophyta > Magnoliopsida > Poales > Poaceae > Triticum > Triticum dicoccoides. The sequence continues at coordinate 466,348,522 of NC_041381.1, forward strand.
CCTTCGCTCACCGCACGGCAAACGGACGCCGACGTACGTCCCCCGCGGCAGACGCCGCGACGCCCGAAGTTGGGTGATGTCCTCGGTGGTGTTATTCGAACCCCTCCAGGAGGCCGATGGCAGCGCCATGCACGAAAGAAGGGGAAGGAGAAAGAAGATGGACGACGGAGAAGTTCTGCTCGGGGCAGCGGGCGCCGCAGTGTGTCGGTTGCAAAGAGCAGAGCAAGAGCAAAGGGGCAGGAGGGCACGAGCGAGAATGATGTCCACTGCCGCCCTGCCCCCCGATTTATAACCCTCGGTTTGAACGTGGGCAGGTGGGATCGTCTGCACGCGCCCTTTCCACTACCCCACAATAAGTGTGCACGTACACGCGCAGTAAATGCCCGGGGAAGAGCAACCGGCCCCCGGACGCCGCAATAAATCTGCATGCGTGGGCCAAGGGCGCGCGGCAGTGGGCCCCAGCCCGTCGACCAGTCCCGTCACGCACGTGGCCTGTCAGGCCCCTTCGACTTCCGGGCACCATGTGGCGCCCGCGCGAAGCCCGAGGGATTGCCCCAAGATTCGACGAACTCCTCGGTTCCTGCCATGGTCGTGACGCCGCAATCCGGTTTCCGAGAAAACCGGCACACAGTGGGTGTTGCCAGACCCGGCGCTCGTAGAATCCGCCTTGCTTAAGGGGGAAACTGCGAAGGACCACTCATTCGAAGACGGCGGACCTTCACAACTTCGAGGACTACTGTCGGGGGGATGGACCCCGGGTAGGCAACGGAACCCAGATGCCCTTCAAAAACAACAGGGCTGGCACCGCCCCTCAAACCGGCACGCGCTTGGCTGGGTCGCTCGACCCGGCCAAGCCCCGCAACCCGGCCAGACTCTTCGACCCGGCAAGACGCGTCGACTCGGCCTCAACAACCAGCACAAGACAGCCGAACCCGGCGTCACCAAAGCTTCCTCAACAAGCCATCTCCACCCGTGGTGTGCTCCGCAATCCGGCCACGGGTCAGCTCTCGTCCCATCCAGGCCGTACGATGGGATGAGTCTTCAATCAACAATGACCGAGGCAATGATGCCCCACCCATGCCTCTGGTCAGCCGGAGCGTGGCAACAGTGCCCCTCACCTACCCGCTGACCAGGGCCGGTGTGGCTACAGTGCCCCCGCCCTCACCACTGACAACAGCAAGCGGCAACCTGACGGAGAGCCACTATACACGACTCGTCTCGGCCACACCCTGAAGATCGACAAGACGGTGCACAGTCCCCCTAGGCATGCGGGGCCCACACCTAGGGAACCCGGCAAACCATAAGCCCTCAGTGGGACCCAGCCCGTGTCCCCGGACACCGACAATCCAGACCCACCAACTTGTAACATTACCATTGTATCCCTAGGGGGTTGGTCTATAAAACCCCTAGGAGCCCCGACTTGTAACATTACCATTACTATAGAGGCATGTGATGTAACGAGAGAAAGGCAAGTAAGCACAGGACTAGCCACCGAAACAGCAACACCAGAGAGAAGGAGCAGCCCAAGCCTCGGTCAGCTTCCTTCCTCCCCCATACACCTCTAGGAGCAACATTATACTATGGAACATCCAACTACACTCGACAGGACTAGGGGTGTTATCTCTCCGGAGAGCCCCGAACCTGGGTATGACCGGCATCTTGCGCCCGCTCATGCCAACCTCGCCTCTGGAGCCCACCAGCGCCCTCGAGCTCCTCCTCAATTTTGCCATCCCTTGGCATCTGCCGTGCACCCACCACGACAACACTCATGGGGCCCACGAGGGTGGGGGCTTGCCCAGGCCTAGGAGCACGTCAGGGACCCTTGTGTCTACCTCCTCTGTTGCTTGACGTCCACTCCAAGTCCTCTGGACCACGTTTGTTCCAAAAAGATCGCTCCCGAAGGTTTCATTCCGTTTGGACTCGTTTGATATTCCTTTTCTTCGAAACATTGAAATAGGCAAAAAAACAGCAATTCGGGTTCGGCCTCCCAAAAATGATATAAAAGTGTAAAGTAAAGCCCATAAACATCCAAAACGGGTAATATAATAGCATGAAACAATAAAAAATTATAGATACGTTGGAGACGTATCAAGCATCCCCAAGCTTAATTCTTGCTCGTCCTCGAGTAGGTAAATGATAAAAACAGAATTTTTGATGTGGAATGCTACCTAGCACAATTCTTAATGTAATTTTCTTTATTGTGGCATGAATGTTGAGATCCAAATGATTCAAAATAAAAGTTCATATTGACATAAGAAATAGTAATACTTCAAGCATACTAACTAAGCAATCATGTCTTCTCAAAATAGCATGGCTAAAGAAAGTTATCCCTAAAAAATCATATAGTCTGGCTGTTGCTCTATCTTCATCACACAAAGTATTTAATCTTGCACAACCCCGATGACAAGCCAAGTGTCGGTGTCAAAACCGGTGGATCTCGGGTAGGGGGTCCCGAACTATGCGTCTAGGCGGATGGTAACAGGAGACAAGGGACATGATGTTTTACCCAGGTTCGGGCCCTCTTGATGGAGGTAAAACCCTACGTCCTGCTTGATTAATATTGATGATGTGTGTTACAAGAGTGGATCTACCACGAGATCAAGGAGGCTAAACCCTAGAAGCTAGCCTATGGTATGATTGTTGTTCATCCTATGGACTAAAGCCATCCGGTTTATATAGACACCGGAGGGGGCTAGGGTTACACAGAGTCGGTTAGAAAGGTAGGAAATCTACATATCCGTATCGCCATGCTTGCCTTCCACGCCAAGGAAAGTCCTATCCGGACACGGGACGAAGTCTTCAATCTTGTATCTTCATAGTCTTGGAGTCCGGTCGATGATGATAGTTCGGCTATCTGGACACCCCCTAGTCCGGAACTCCCTCAGTAGCCCCTGAACCAGGCTTCAATGACGACGAGTCCGGCGCGCATATTGTCTTCGGCATTGCAAGGCGGGTTCCTCCTCCAAATAATTTATAGAAGATTGTGAACACCAGGATAGTGTCCGGCTCTGCAAAAATAAATTCCACATACCACCGTAGAGAGAATAATATTACACAAGATCAATCTGCTGACGTATTCTGTGGCGTGACGTCACACCACTTCCAAGCCCTTACTCGAATTGTTTTTATTGTTCCACCACAGCGCATTTAGCGAGGCGGTTTCCTTGGCACGTCTTGTCGAAGCAGAGATCATGTTCCCCTTATTCCTGGATTCCCATCAATACGGACGTGGGTAACCTAACCGCGCCCGTTGCCACGCCCCCTCCATCGAAGGCGGGTTCCAAACGGTCACGGGGACGGCTCTTGGTATTCTTCCTCTTTATAATGAGACCAAGGCCCGTTCTTTTTATTCAATCCTCTATCGAATCCGCCCCTCTCCCCGAGTTCCAACACCCAGGGCTCCAAATTCGGGTACCTTCGATCTTCGACAATGTCCGGTCCTGACCTACGAGGCCGGTGGATGCCCTCCTCCGTCACGGAGGAGGACGTGCTAAAGCTGAGAGATGCCAGGTACTTAACCTATGAGATTTTGCATAGGCTGCCTGCCCGAGGGCAAGTTATCCCAACTCCCGAGCCTGGCGAGAGTGTCGTGTTCGTGTCTCACCTCCGTCGGGGTTTAGGCTTCCCGACGGATCCCTTCGTGAGGGGGCTCATGTTTTACTATCGGCTGGAATTCCACGACTTGGCTCCGTAGTCCATCCTCCACGTCTCATCCTTTATTGTCGTCTACGAAGCCTTCCTTCGCACTACCCCTCACTTCGGCTTGTGGCTCAAAACCTTCAACGTGCAGCCGAAGATGATTGAGGGGCGTCAGGCAGAGTGCGGCGGGGCGGTTATAAGCAAGAGGGCCGAAGCTCCATGGCCCAAGGGCTCTTTTTAGGAGGAGTTCGGCTTGTGGCAACAGGAGTGGTTCTATATCACCGCTCCCAGGGGCAGCAGGCAGAGGCCGCCGCCCGTCTTTCGCTCGGGCCCTCCACAGTAGCTGACGTCATGGGTCAACAAGGGGCATGACTAGGGGCCGTACAAAGATGTACCCCTGTTGCAGGACCGGATTCGAGGCCTCCAAGAAAGGGAGATCGATCTAGTCGCAGTGGTGCAGGTTATGCTGATCCGGCGCCTACTGCCCTGCAAACGTCGCCCCCTCCACCTGTGGGAATTTAATCCGGAGGGGCCACGAGCTCTTCAACACTTCATGGGTTTGACACCCGTGGAGATGTACAAACTTTTCTTCGGATCACAAGAGACGCGTCCGGAATTAACCGAGGACGCTGGCGTAAGCTGTAATCGCCCGGATACTCAAGTAAGTAGCCCCGTGTCCAGACACATCGTCCATTTATTTACTGTGGGTTTGCCTTTTAACCAGCTATCCCTTGGACAGGAGTGGATAGCGCAAGCAAAACTGATACGGTGTCCGGCCCCCCTCCCTGAGACCACCCAGGATCCCATGTTAATCAAAATGTTAGAGGTTGCACCTTCGGAGGAGGGCGAAGAAGGGCACAGGGGATCTTCCACCTCTGCCATAGAGGCCTTTAGTAAGGGAGGAATCGAGGGTCCCTCCTTCCAAGGGGAGAAGAGGACCGCTTCTGAAGACCCGGGGGCCAAGGCCTCAAAGCGGGGAAAGAAATCTGTATCGGAAGGTCCCGGGCCGGGCAGAGCCCCGGCCGAACTGTCTCCTCGGAGGAATCAGGCCTCTAGCGGGCCGTAAGAAAAAGGGGGGATTTTGTAATAGTGGATATCCCTGTTTTAATTTCTAGGGGTAACCGAAGTTTTCACCTTGTAGTTCGGATCTCAGCCCATCTCAGCACAGCTCATCTTCGGGAGACCTTCGTCCGAAGATGATGGAGAGCGAAACGCCTCCATCTGCCGCCCCATCGCGCGGGGCGGACGACCCTGAGGAGTCGTCGCGGAGGGTCTCCCCGAGTCCGGCGGGGCCGGAGAGTTCGGCACCCATTGGAGTACGGTCGGTGGAGCTGCAGGATTTGCTTAAGAGGGCGTCCATCTCAGAACATCACCGCACATTAATGGGTAATGTGATTGAGAGGATCTCGTCCGCCGAAAGCGGGTTGTATGAGGCCGTCGGAAGTTTACTGACGGGATTTGAGGTACGCAAAAAATGACATACCTGTTGACAGTTTTGCACATGAAGTGCGCCCTGTATAGATAGTAGCCCCTGAGACTTGGTATGCTGTCGAAAACGACAGCGTGCCTAGGATCATAATCTCAGTTATTAACTGTCGCCTTTCCTATGCAGGTGGCGGAACATTCGGTGGCTAGCCGGACTGATGGATTCGCCGAGCTGAAGAAGCAACTCGACGCTGTAGATGCGGACATCTCGCTGGTCAATAGACGACTTGATGAGTCACAAGGTATGTGGTTGCTCCGCGGTTTCTTAGTAAGGGAGCAGACGCCCATTCCTTACAAGTTGTATGCTTGATGCAGATGGTGCTGCTGCTGTGGAAGACCTTCAAGCAGAACTTCCTCGGGCCAAGGAGCAAGCCAGAAAAAGCGAGGTGGCTGCCTTGAAGGCAGCGGAAGAGCTAGAAGCCGAGAAGGCTGCTCACTGCCGAAGCAGGGAGGAGATGGCCGGAATGGCCACGAAATTAAAAGTTGCTACCGACCGCCTGGAGGTTCTTGAAGGAGAACGCCGAGCGGAGCAAGAGGACCTGAAGAAGGCCGATGCCGAAGCCAAGGATGCCCGTAGTGTGATGCGGGCTATGAAGGAGGAACTGTGTCAGGCCGGAGACATTGTGGCTGGAAAGCCTTTTATGCTGCGTAGGAAGTTCACGGATCCGAAGTATGCTCAGCTGGGCCGATTGTACGGTGCGCAGGATCCTTATCTGGACTTGGCGGCGAGTGCGGCGGACGCAGTCGTGCACTTTCGAAGCCAGGAGGATCATGAAATGGAAGAGCTTTTCTGGTCTCAATTCCATAGTCCGGAGCGTCCACTTCCGTTGAGTGATCGGCTGGTTGAGTGGGCTGAGCTGAATAGATTGTCCGGACTAGCCATGACGGATGTGGTCGCTCATCTGTGGCCGAAAAGGCCCAAGCCAAAGAGTTATTTTGGCTTGTTGCAGCAATTCCTTGGGGCGGTGCCGCATATTGAGGTGATGAAGCGGTCGACATGTATAGAAGGTGCACGGATGGCTCTCGCCTGTGGTAAAACATACTGGGTGGAGATGGACGCCACCGCTGTTGCATCCTGGGGTTCGGACAAAAGTCGATTCCCCACCGAGCATTATTTTGAGGAAGTCCTGTAGGGCGCTCGTATAATAGAGTCGCAGTGCTCGAAAGATGTTGTGTTTGAATGACATGTATGATTTCTAAGATCATGTTTATAATGCAATGACTTTTTATACTTGTGTGTTCAAGTATTGAACTATCTCCTGTCCAGCCGTATATGTATGTATAATCTGAAAGATGGCAGTCTTTGGCGTCAGCCCCCACGCACATGGTGCGGGGGTGTTTGCAAAAAGAAAAACGCTTTTTCACACTTAATCCAACGTCTTGGTCCTTTTAAGGAGGTGATAGCATAGCAGACTAGGCAACCGGACTATAATGCTTTATCACTTTCACTTAGCCATAGGAGCTCGAATGTGGTGCTACTATATAGCCCCTGATGGCACCGCGCTTCTACGAACTCGGGGCGCGTATGTGCCTGACCGGGAAGCGGTCCTTCGTTAAAGCGGAGGAATTCTAAACATTCCAACGGTCGATCGAGTGGTTGAACAGTCTCTCGCTATATCATGACAGTCAGTTTTCGGCTTTCTCTACTGAGGTGCTCTCCCGGCCGAACCGGGGCACAATCACAGTAGTTCTCCTGGTGCCGCGTTAGCCGATGATACGGAACGTAAGGCAGCAAAACACAGGAGCCGGGCAAACCCAACATTTGACCAAAGACATGATTCGGAGCTGATGCATATAAGGCCTAACTCGAGACGCCGAACACTCCTTGAGGTGTTCGGTCTTTATGATATCGGGCAGAACCAAGCCCTAAGCCCCTAGTGTCCAGGTACAGGCAGGAACTTCTAACGCGGCCGATGCCAAAACGCCAGCCTCCTCCTCGGCTCTGGTAGGAAACCGGGGGATGTGTATCAACAAGAGACAGTAAGAAAGGTTTACGAAGGGTCTTAATCTGAAAAGAATCCTTGCAACGGGTCCCTACTGCACGTCTGCGTCTGTGTCTCCGTTGTGCTGTATCCTGGACGGGTGTAGCACGTGCTTCATCTGTAAAAGAGAAGGACTTAGTTTCTAAGAAATATCGTGCAAAAATTGTATTAAGATAAAGTATAATTTGGAAGATGAAGAAAGTTGAGCTTTATTGGCTTTCATCATTTATGCGCGCGGCCCCCTAAAAAAAGGGGGTATGCGGCTGGGAAGCCCCTTGTTAAGTTACGCCGGACTCGTCTAACCATGTCCGAGGTCTAAATGACCTGTTTTTAGGGGCTTTGACCTGCAAGGTCAGATTAATGTGTGGCTGTCGAGGCAGCCGCACATTCTCCGTGGTCGAGAGACACCTGGAGTTTTGAGATTATGCCACGTGGATCGGGCATTTTTAAGCATAAGAGACGCGTAATGTGGTATTGCATTAAAGCGGGCGAAAGCCGTACGCCCCAGTAGTGCTTAAGGGCTACTGCTAAATGGGGCGATGGGGAGTGAGCTTTTCGCGACGGGGGTTGTCAGATGAACCGAACACAACCTCTAGTGGTACAGAGCCTGTATAATTGGCTAAAAAAGGCCTGGCGTCACTCCTTTGAAGGAAGTGCTGCTATAGCGAATTTTGGTAGGTTCTATCCCCATTCTGCGGACGGTGCCCCGGTATGGCAGGTGCCGCGCTGCGTGTTATCACATGAAGTGAGTTCACTGTTTTGACTTCTAGTGGGAAAGTCTTTTGTTTTCCGGAGTGCTGCTTTTGGGTTTCGTCACTTTCACTTGGTGTGTCGAGCCCCTTGTGTTCGGCGTTAAGTCGGCAGGACTGCTTGAAGACCAAACAATCTCTGTGGGTATGGTTTGCAGGCTTCCCGGAGGTACCATGTATTTGACACAGTCTATCCAGAATCTTGTTTAGGTTGGATAGCTCATCACTGTTATCCTTTAGGGGCAGTGTTTTGTTGTTCGGCCGAGAGCTTTTGAATCCGGCGTTGACCGCAGTACTATTTGGGCCATTTTCCTTATTCCGGTGCTGATCTTTTCTGCGTCGTGATTTCCCATTTCCATCCCTAACTTCGGATGTACTCGGGTCGCTGGTGCTGCATCTAGCCAGCCAGCTGTCTTCCCCCGCGCAAAAGCGGGTCATGAGGCTTGTTTGTGCGGCCATTGTTCTTGGTTTTTCCTGGCCGAGGTGTCTGGCGAGCCATTCGTCTCGGATGTTGTGTTTAAAGGCCGCTAAGGCTTCAGCGTCCGGACAGTCGACTATTTGGTTCTTTTTAGTGAGGAACCTGTTCCAGAATTTGCGTGCTGACTCTCCGGGCTGTTGAGTTATGTGACTTAAATCGTCTGCATCCGGAGGCCGGACATAAGTCCCCTGAAAATTTGCTCGAAACGCATCCTGAAGCTCTTCCCAACTTCCAATGGTGTTTTCTGGGAGGCTTTTAAGCCAATGCCGAGCTGGCCCTTTGAGCTTGAGGGGTAGGTATTTGTTGGAAATATGCCCTAGAGGCAATAATAAAAGCATTATTATTATATTTCCTTGTTCATGATAATTGTCTTCTATTCATGCTATAATTGTATTATCCGGAAATCGTAATACACGTGTGAATACATAGACCATAATACGTCCCTAGTGAGCCTCTAGTTGACTAGCTCATTGGTCAACAGACAGTCATGGTTTCTTGACTATGGACATTAGATGTCATTGACAACGGGATCGCGTCATTAGGAGAATGACGTGATGGACAAGATCCAATCCTAAGCATAGCACAAGATTGTGTAGTTCGTTTTGCTAGAGCTTTTCCAATGTCAAGTATCTCTTCCTTAGACCATGAGATCGTGTAACTCCCGGATACCGTAGGAGTGCTTTGGGTGTACCAAACGTCACAACGTAACTGGGTGACTATAAAGGTGCACTACAGGTATCTCCGAAAGTGTATGTTGGGTTAACACGGATCAAGTCTGGGATTTGTCACTCCATATGACGGAGAGGTATCACTGGGCCCACTCGGTAGTGCATCATCATAATGAGCTCAAAGTGACCAAGTGTTTGGTCACGGGATCATGCATTACGGTACGAGTAAACTGACTTGCCGGTAACGAAACTGAACGAGGTATTGGGATACCGACGATCGAGTCTCGGGAAAGTAACATACCGATTGTCAAAGGGAATTGCATACGGGGTTGATTGAATCCTCGACATCGTGGTTCATCTGATGACATCATCGAGGAGCATGTGGGAGCCAACATGGGTATCCAGATCGCGCTGTTGGTTATTGACTGGAGAGCCGTCTCGGTCATGTCTGCGTGTCTCCCGAACCCGTAGGGTCTACACACTTAAGGTTTGGCGACGCTAGGGTTATTAGGAAGACTTGTATGTGATTACCGAATGTTGTTCGGAGTCCCGGATGAGATCCCGGACGTCACGAGGAGTTCCGGAATGGTCTGGAGGTAAAGATTTATTTATGGGAAGTTGTCATGCAGACACCGAAAAGTTTCGGGGGCATATCGGTATTGTACCGGGGCCACCGGAGGGGTTTCGGGGGTCCACCGGGAGGGGCCACCCCTCCCGGGGGGCCACATGGGCCGCATGGGGCAGGAGCCAGCCCCTGGAGGGCTGGGCGCCCCCACCCTTGGGCCCATGCGCCTAGGGTTGGGGGGGGAACCCTAGAGGGGGCGCCCCCCTTGCTTGGGGGGCAAGCCCCACCTCCTTGGCCGCCCCCCCCTCTAGATCTCATCTAGAGGGGCCGTCCCCCTTCCCCCTTCCCCTATAAATAGAGGGGTAAGGGGAGGGCTGCAAACCCAAGCCAAGGCGCAGCCCCTCCCCTCCCCTACACCTCTCCTCCTCCGTCACGAGCATGGCGAAGCCTTGCCGGAGTACTGCTTCTCCACCAACACCACGCCGTCGTGCTGCCGTTGGAGCTGTCTTCCTCAACCTCTCCTTCCTCCTTGCTGGATCAAGACGGAGGAGACGTCGTCCGTTCCGTACGTGTGTTGAACGCGGAGGTGCTGTCCGTTCGGCACTTGGTCATCGGTGATCTGAATCACGTCGAGTACGTCTCCATCATCACCGTTCCCTCGAACGCTTTCGCACGCGATCTACAAGTGGTATGTAGATGCAAACTCACTCCCTTGACTCGTTGCTTAGATGAACTCATAGATGGATCTTGGTGAAACCGTAGGAAAAATTTTAATTTTCTGCAACGTTCCCCAATAGTGGTATCAGAGCTAGGTCTATGCGTAGTTCTCTATTGCACGAGTAGAACACAATTTTGTTGTGGGCATAGATCTTGTCAACTTGCTTGCCGCTACTAGTCTTATCTCGCTTCAGCGGTATTGTGGGATGAAGCGGCCCGGACCAACCTTACACATACGCTTACGTGAGACCGGTTCCACCGACTGACATGCACTAGTTGCATAAGGTGGCTGGCGGGTGTCTGTCTCTCCCACTTTAATTGAAGCAGATTCGATGAAAAGGGTCCTTATGAAGGGTAAATAGAAGTCGACAAAAATCACGTTGTGGTTATTCGTAGGTAAGAAAACGTTCTTGCTAGAACCCAATTGCAACCACGTAAAAGATGCAACAACAATTAGAGGACGTCTAACTTGTTTTTGCAGCAATTGTCATGTGATGTGATATGGCCAGAAGTTGTTATGAATGATGAATGATATATTGTGATGTATGAGATCATGTTCTTGTAATAGGAATCACGACTTGCATGTCGATGAGTATGACAACCGGCAGGAGCCATAGGAGTTGTCTTTATTTTTTGTATGACCTGCGTGTCATTGAAGAACGCCATGTAAATTACTTTACTTTGTTGCTAAACGCGTTAGCCATAGAAGTAGAAGTAGTCGTTGGCGTGACAACTTCATGAAGACACGATGATGGAGATCATGATGATGGAGATCATGGTGTCATGCCGGTGACAAGATGATCATGGGGCCCCGAAGATGAAGATCAAAGGAGCTATATGATATTGGCCATATCATGTCACTACTTTATATAATTGCATGTGATGTTTATTATGTTTTATGCATCTTGTTTACTTAGAACGACGGTAGTAAATAAGATGATCCCTTATAATAATTTCAAGAAAGTGTTCCCCCTAACTGTGCACCGTTGCTAAAGTTCGTCGTTTCGAAGCACCACATGATGATCGGGTGTGATAGATCCTTACGTTCACATACAACGGGTGTAAGACAGATTTACACATGCAGAACACTTAGGGTTAACTTGACGAGCCTAGCATGTACAGACATGGCCTCGGAACACAAGAGACCGAAAGGTCGAACATGAGTCGTATGGAAGATACGATCAACATGGAGATGTTCACTGATGATGACTAGTCCGTCTCACGTGATGATCGGACACGGCCTAGTCAACTCGGATGGTGTAACACTTAGATGACTAGAGGGATGTCTAATCTGAGTGGGAGTTCATTAAAATAATTTGATTAGATGAACTTAATTATCATGAACTTAGTCTAAAACTTTTTGCAAAATATGTCTTGTAGATCAAATGGCCAACGCTCATGTCAACATGAAGTTCAACAAGTTCCTAGAGAAAACCAAGCTGAAAGATGATGGCAGCAACTATACGGACTGGGTCCGGAACCTGAGGATCATCCTCATAGCTGCCAAGAAAGCGTATGTCCTTGAAGCACGGTTAGGTGACCCACCTGCTCTCCTAGCACTGCAAGACGATTTGAACGTTTGGCAGACACGTGCTGATGATTACCCCCTTGTTCAGTGTGGCATGCTTTACAGCTTAGAACCGGGGCTCCAAAAACGTTTTGAGCAACACGGAGCATATGAGATGTTCGAGGAGCTGAAACTTGTTTTACAAGCTCATGCCCGGGTCGAGAGATATGAAGTCTCCGACAAGTTCTATGGTTGTAAGATGGAGCAAAATAGTTCTGTCAGTGAGCATATACTCAAAATGTCTGGGTTGCACAACCGCCTGTCCCAGCTGGACATTAACCTCCCGGACGAGGCGGTCATTGACAGAATCCTTCAGTCACTCCCACCAAGCTACAAGAGCTTTATGATGAACTACAATATGCAGGGGATGGTGAAGACCATTCCTGAAGTATTTTCAATGCTGAAGTCAGCAGAGGTTGAACTCAAGAAAGAACATCAAGTGTTGATGGTCAATAAGACCACTAAGTTCAAGAAGGGCAAGGGTAAGAAGAACTTCAAGAAGGACGGCAAAGATGTTGCCGCGCCCGGTAAGCCAGTTGCCGGGAAGAAGTCAAAGAATGGACCCAATCCTGAAACTGAGTGCTTTTATTGCAAGGGGAAGGGTCACTGGAAGCAGAACTACCCCAAATACTTAGCGGACAAGAAGGCCGGCAACACTAAAGGTATATTTGATATACATGTAATTGATGTGTACCTTACCAGTACTCGTAGTAACTCCTGGGTATTTGATACCGGTGCCGTTGCTCACATTTGTAACTCGCAGCAGGAGCTGCGGAATAAGTGGAGACTGGCGAAGGACGAGGTGACGATGCGCGTCGGGAATGGTTCCAAGGTCGATGTGATCGCCGTCGGCACGCTACCTCTACATTTACCTACGGGATTAGTTTTAAACCTCAATAATTGTTATTTAGTGCCAAGTTTGAGCATGAACATTGTATCTGGATCTCGTTTAATACGAGATGGCTACTCATTTAAATCCGAGAATAATGGTTGTTCTATTTATATGAGAGATATGTTTTATGGTCATGCCCCGATGGTCAATGGTTTATTCTTGATGAATCTCGAACGTAATGTTACACATATTCATAGCGTGAATACCAAAAGATGTAAAGTTGATAACGATAGTCCCACATACTTGTGGCACTGCCGCCTTGGTCACATTGGTGTCAAGCACATGGAGAAGCTCCATGCTGATGGACTTTTAGAGTCTCTCGATTATGAATCATTTGACACATGCGAACCATGCCTCATGGGAAAAATGACCAAGACTCCGTTCTCCGGAACAATGGAGCGAGCAACCAACTTGTTGGAAATCATACATACCGATGTGTGCGGTCCAATGAGTGTTGAGGCTCGCGGAGGATATCGTTATGTTCTCACTCTCACTGATGACTTGAGTAGATATGGGTATGTCTACTTGATGAAACACAAGTCTGAGACCTTTGAAAAGTTCAAGGAATTTCAGAATGAAGTAGAGAATCAACGTGACCGAAAGATAAAATTCTTACGATCGGATCGTGGAGGAGAATATTTAAGTCACGAATTTGGTACACACTTAAGAAAATGTGGAATCGTTTCACAACTCACGCCGCCTGGAACACCTCAGCGAAACGGTGTGTCCGAACGTCGTAATTGCACTCTATTGGATATGGTGCGGTCTATGATGTCTCTTACCGATTTAACGCTATCATTTCGGGGATACGCTCTAGAGACAGCTACATTCACTTTAAATAGGGCAGCATCTAAATCCGTTGAGACGACACCGTATGAACTATGGTTTGGGAAGAAACCTAAGCTGTCGTTTCTAAAAGTTTGGGGATGCGATGCTTATGTCAAGAAACTTCAACCTGAAAATCTCGAACCCAAGTCGGAAAAATGTGTCTTCATAGGATACCCTAAAGAAACCATTGGGTATACCTTCTACTTGAGATCCGAGGGCAAGATCTTTGTTGCCAAGAACGGATCCTTTCTGGAAAAAGAATTTCTCTTGAAAGAACTAAGTGGGAGGAAAGTAGAACTCGATGAAGTACTACCTCTTGAACAGGATAGTAGTGCAGCTCAGGAAAATGTTCCTGTGACGCCTACACCAACTGAAGAGGAAAATAATGATGATGATCAAGGTACTTCGGATCAAGTTGCTACTGAACTTCGTAGGTCCACAAGGACACGTTCCGCACCAGAGTGGTACGGCAACCCTGTCCTGGAAGTCATGTTGTTGGACAACGGTGAACCTTCGAACTATGAAGAAGTAATGGCGGGCCCAGATTCCAACAAATGGCTAGAAGCCATGAAATCCGAGATAGAATCCATGTATGAAAACAAAGTGTGGACTTTGACTGACTTGCCCGATGATCGGCGAGCGATAGAAAACAAATGGATCTTTAAGAAGAAGATGGACGCGGATGGTAATGTCACCATCTATAAAGCTTGACTTGTCGCTAAGGGTTATCGACAAGTTCAAGGGATTGACTATGATGAGACTTTCTCTCCCGTAGCGAAGCTTAAGTCCGTCTGAATCATGTTAGCAATTGCCGCATACTATGATTATGAGATATGGCAGATGGACGTCAAAACGGCATTCCTTAACAGTTATCTTGAGGAAGAGCTATATATGATGCAGCCGGAGGGTTTTGTCGATCCTAAGAATGCTAACAAAGTATGCAAGCTCCAGCGATCCATTTATGGGCTGGTGCAAGCATCTCGGAGTTGGAACATTCGTTTTGATGAGGCGATCAAAGCATTTGGGTTTATGCAGACTTATGGAGAAGCCTGCGTTTACAAGAAAGTGAGTGGGAGCTCTGTAGCATTTCTCATTTTATATGTAGATGACATACTTTTGATGGGAAATGATATAGAACTTTTGGACATCATTAAGGCCTACTTAAATAAGTGTTTTTCAATGAAGGACCTTGGAGAAGCTACTTATATATTAGGCATCAAGATCTATAGAGATAGATCGAGACGCGTCATAGGTCTTTCACAAAGCACATACCTTGATAAGATTTTGAAGAAGTTCAAAATGGATCAGTCTAAGAAGGGGTTCTTGCCTGTATTGCAAGGTGTGAGATTGAGCTCGGCTCAATGCCCGACCATGACAAAAGATAAAGAAGAGATGAGCGTCATCCCCTATGCCTCAGCCATAGGATCTATTATGTATGCCATGCTGTGTACCAAAACTGATGTAAACCTTGTCGTAAGTTTGGTAGGAAGGTACCAAAGTAATCCCGGCAAGGAACACTGGACAGCGGTCAAGAATATCCTAAAGTAGCTGAAAAGGACGAAGGACATGTTTCTCGTTTATGGAGGTGACGAAGAGCTCGTCGTAAAGGGTTACGTCGACGCTAGCTTCGACACAGGTCTGGATGACTCTAAGTCACAAACCGGATACGTGTATATGTTGAATGGTGGAGCAGTAAGCTGGTGCAGCTGCAAGCAGAGCGTCGTGGCGGGATCTACATGTGAAGCGGAGTACATGGCAGCCTCGGAGGCAGCGCATGAAGCAATTTGGGTGAAGGAGTTCATCACCGACCTAGGAGTCATACCCAATGCGTCGGGGCCGATCAAACTCTTCTGTGACAACACTGGAGCTATTGCCCTTGCCAAGGAGCCCAGGTTTCACAAGAAGACCAGGCACATCAAGCGTCGTTTCAACTCCATCCGTGAAAATGTTCAAGATGGAGATATAGATATTTGCAAAGTACATACGGATCTGAATGTCGCAGATCCATTGACTAAACCTCTCTCGCGAGCAAAACATGATCAACACCAGAACTCTATGGGTGTTCGATTCATCACAATGTAACTAGATTATTGACTCTAGTGCAAGTGGGAGACTATTGGAAATATGCCCTAGAGGCAATAATAAAAGCATTATTATTATATTTCCTTGTTCATGATAATTGTCTTTTATTCATGCTATAATTGTATTATCCGGAAATCGTAATACATGTGTGAATACATAGACCACAATACGTCCCTAGTGAGCCTCTAGTTGACTAGCTCGTTGGTCAACAGATAGTCATGGTTTCCTGACTATGGACATTAGATGTCATTGACAACGGGATCGCGTCATTAGGAGAATGACCTGATGGACAAGACCCAATCCTAAGCATAGCACAAGATTGTGTAGTTCGTTTTGCTAGAGCTTTTCCAATGTCAAGTATCTCTTCCTTAGACCATGAGATCGTGTAACTCCCGGATACCGTAGGAGTGCTTTGGGTGTACCAAACGTCACAAGTAACTGGGTGACTATAAAGGTGCACTACAGGTATCTCCGAAAGTGTCTGTTGGGTTGACATGGATCAAGACTGGGATTTGTCACTCCGTATGACGGAGAGGTATCACTGGGCCCACTCGGTAGTGCATCATCATAATGAGCTCAAAGTGACCAAGTGTTTGGTCACGGGATCATGCATTATGGTACGAGTAAAGTGACTTGCCGGTAACGAGACTGAACGAGGTATTGTGATACCGACGATCGAGTCTCGGGCAAGTAACATACCGATTGACAAAGGGAATTGCATACGGGGTTGATTGAATCCTCGACATCGTGGTTCATCCAATGACATCATCGAGGAGCATGTGGGAGCCAACATGGGTATCCAGATCCCGCTGTTGGTTATTGACCGGAGAGCCGTCTCGGTCATGTCTGCGTGTCTCCCGAACCCGTAGGGTCTACACACTTAAGGTTCGGCGACGCTAGGGTTATTAGGAAGACTTGTATGTGATTACCGAATGTTGTTCGGAGTCCCGGATGAGATCCCGGACGTCACGAGGAGTTCCAGAATGGTCCGGAGGTAAAGATTTATATATGGGAAGTTGTCATGCGGACACCGGAAAGTTTCGGGGGCATATCAGTATTGTACCGGGGCCACCGGAGGGGTTCCGGGGGTCCACCGGGAGGGGCCACCCCTCCCGGGGGGGCCACATGGGCCGCATGGGGCAGGATCCAGTCGCTGGAGGGCTGGCCCCCCCTTGGGCCCATGCACCTAGGGTTGGGGGGGAACCCTAGAGGGGGCGCCCCCCTTGCTTGGGGGGCAAGCCCCCCCTCCCTGGTCGCTGCCCCCCCTCTAGATCTCATCTACAGGGGCCGGCCCCCTTCCCCCTTCCCCTATAAATAGAGGTGTAAGGGGAGGGCTGCAAACCCAAGCGAAGGCGCAGCCCCTCCCCTCCCCTACACCTCTCCTCCTCCGTCACGAGCTTGGCGAAGCCCTGCCGGAGTACTGCTTCTCCACCAACACCACGCCGTCGTGCTGCCGTTGGAGCTGTCTTCCTCAACCTCTCCTTCCTCCTTGCTGGATCAAGATGGAGGAGGCGTCGTCCGTTCTGTACGTGTGTTGAACGCGGAGGTGCTTTCCGTTCGGCACTTGGTCATCGGTGATCTAAAAATCACGTCGAGTACGTCTCCATCATCACCTTTCCCTCGAACGCTTCCGCATGCGATCTACAAGTGGTATGTAGATGCAAACTCACTCCCTTGACTCGTTGCTTAGATGAACTCATGGATGGATCTTGGTGAAACCGTAGGAAAAATTTTAATTTTCTGCAACGTTCCCCAACAGTATTTTATGGCATGGAGATCGTCTCCTCTGGCCATATGTATGTGTAGAATATAATCCTCAATCCAGACTCCGGGGTCTGTTGTTCCGTTGTATGCCTCTATGTTAACGGGTTTGAATCCCGCTGGAAATCATGATCCAGTACCTCGTCGGTGAAACATAGTGGGTGTGCGGTGCCCCTGTATTTGGGTGTGCCGTTGTCTTCAAATGCTCGGTTGGTTGTGTTACTTCCTGGAGTCTTCTTTTTTGGCCCATAGATAGACCTGGCCGGGTTATCCTTTTTCCGAGGATCTTTATGCTGATCGTGTGCCGGCTTGTGAGCGGCGCCCCTTGTTGCTCTCGGCCTGTCATCTGGTCGTCTATCCGGCCAGGCGGCTTCTTTCTTTTTTGACTGCGGGGGCTCTAACGCCTGCTCGTCAAATTCGGGCAACAGCTTGCGCTTCGGGTAGCTCTTTGTCTGGTGACTAGTGCCATATTTATCTGCGATGTTGAGTACTTTGCTCCATCGCATTCTGAGTGCGTCCTCCGCTGTTTTGAGCTTCCGCTTTTGCTTCTTCAAACTTCTTGCAGTGGCGACGAGCCTTTTATGAAGATTCATATGCTCTGGTGATGTGAGATCATCTTCGCCGGGGATGGGTTGCTTGTCCAGTTCATGTCCGGCTGGCTGCTTGTTGACATGTGTGTCGTCCACTGCTTCGCCCTGCTCTAGGGCCGGGTCCGTATGGGTGCCGTTTTTGTCGATGCCGGTCTTTGGGCGGCACTTGCGTCGCCGCTTTGGTTGTTTGTTGGGGGAGTTGTCCTTCGCCATGTCCCGTTTTTCCTCATTATCGCTCCCTTTTGGTGTATCCACCATGTATACGTCATGAGTTGGGGTGGCTTTCCCGTGCCCGGTAGGCGCTGGTTCTTGGTCGTCTCCGGCATCGTCGTCCATACCGTCGATGTCCTCGGAGTCGTAGTCTAGCATGTCAGTTAAATCGTCGACATCGGCTACCAAGTGGGTGGTGGGTGGGTTTGAATTTCTTCGTCATCCGCATCCCAACCGTCTTGACCGCAGTCCGGCCAGGGCTCTCCTGATAACGAGAGATACTTTAGCGAACTCAAGATGTCGCTGAAAGGTGAGTGTTGAAAGATGTCCGCCGCAGTGAACTCGATGATCGGCGCCCAATCAGATTCGATCGGGGGGGCGCAGGAGGTTCGGAGTCCGGCGAGGAGTCCGGCGCCTCGGAGCTACGAGCTTTATGAGGGACAAAGTCAGTGTTCGGCTCTATCGCCGTAAAGGTTGCAGCCCCCGAGGCGGTGTCTAGGCATCCGTCCTCAATCAGCGCAGCTGGCTCTGAATTGCAGATCAGAGCGGTTTCGAGTGCGGCCTCCAGGGTACTGTCCGGCTGCAGAGCTAAATCATGCTCGCCGCGACAGTGCGGCACGCTCGGCTGTGGCTCGAATCCATCGTGGATCAAGTCCCCGCGGATGTCAGCCGTGATGTCCAAACTTCCAAATCTGACCTGACGGCCAGGGGCGTAGCTTCGATCTGCTCCAGTTGGCCAAGCAAATTGGCCCGCAGTGCAAAGCCGCCGAATACGAAGATTTGTCCGGGAAGGAAGATCTCACCCTGGATTGCGTCGTTGATGATGATTGAAGAAGCCATCGAGCCTATCGGTAACTCTCAATGAAAGCACCAATGTCGGTGTCAAAACCGGCGGATCTCGGGTAGGGGGTCCCGAACTGTGCGTCTTGGCGGATGGTAACAGGAGACAAGGGACACGATGTTTTACCCAGGTTCGGGCCCTCTTGATGGAGGTAAAACCCTACGTCCTGCTTGATTAATATTGATGATGTGTGTTACAAGAGTGGATCTACCACGAGATCAAGGAGGCTAAACCCTAGAAGCTAGCCTATGGTATGATTGTTGTTCGTCCTATGGACTAAAGCCATCCGGTTTATATAGACACTGGAGGGGGCTAGGGTTACACAGAGTCGGTTACAAAGGTAGGAAATCTACATATACGTATCGCCAAGCTTGCCTTCCACGCCAAGGAAAGTCCCATCCGGACATGGGACGAAGTCTTCAATCTTGTATCTTCATAGTCTTGGAGTCCGGCCGATGATGATAGTTCGGCTATCCGGACACCCCCTAGTCCGGAACTCCCTCACCAAGAAATTGTTTCATACTTTAGTAATCTCAAAACTTTTTCAACTTTCACGCAATACATGAGCGTGAGCCATGGACATAGCACTATATGTGGAATAGAATGGTGGTTGTGGAGAAGACAAAAAAAAGGAGAAGATAGTCTCACCTCAACTAGGCGTATCAACGGGCTACGGAGATGCCCATTAATAGATATCAATGTGAGTGAGTAGGGATTGCCATGCAGTGGATGCACTAGTGCTATAAATGTATGAAAGCTCAACAAAAGAAACTAAGTGGGTCTGCATCCAACTTGCTTGCTCACGAAGACCTAGGGCATTTTGAGGAAGCCCATCATTGGAATATACAAGCCAAGTTCTATAATGAAAAGTTCTCACTAGTATATGAAAGTGACAACATAGGAGACTCTCTATCGTGAAGATCATGGTGCTACTTTGAAGCACAAATGTGGTAAAAAAGGATAGTAGTGTTGTCCCTTCTCTCTTTTTCTCTCATTTTTTTATTTGGCCTTTCTCCTTTTTTGGCCTTTCTTTTTTTTTGTTTTTTATATAAAATCCAAAGGCTCGTCCCGACTTGTGGGGGAATCATAGTCTCCATCATCCTTTCCTCAATGGGACAATGCTCTAATAATGAAGATCATCACACTTTTATTTACTTACAACTCAAGATTACAACTTGATACTTAGAACAAGATATGACTCTATATGAATGCCTCCGGTGGTGTACTAGGATATGCAATGAGTCAAGAGTGACATGTATGAAAATTATGAAGGTGGTTTTGCCACAAATACGATGTCAACTACATGATCATGCAAAGTGCAATATGACAATGATGATGCGTGTCATTTAAACGGAACGGTGGAAAGCTGCATGGCAATATATCTCGGAATGGCTATGGAAATGCCATAATAGGTAGGTATGGTGGCTGTTTTGAGGAAGGTATATGGTGGGTGTATGGTACCAGTGAAAGTTGCACGGCACAAGAGAGGCTAGCAATGATGGAAGGGTGAGAGTGCGTATAATCCATGGACTCAACATTAGTCATAAAGAACTCATATACTTATTGCAAAAATCTAGAAGCCATTGAAAACAAAGCACTACGCGCATGCTCCTAGGGGATAGATTAGTAGGAAAGGACCATCGCTCGTCCCCGACCGCCACTCATAAGTAAGACAATCAATAAATAAAATTGTGCTCCAATTTCATCATAAAGTGGTTCACCATACATGCATGCTACGGGAATCACAAACTTCAACACAAGTATTCTTTAAATTCATAATCACCCAACTAGCATGACTCTAATATTACCACCTCTATATCTCAAAACAATTATCAAGCATCAAATTGATCATAGCATCCAATTCACTTTCTATGATAGTTTTTATTATACCCAACTTGGATGCCCATCATTCTAGGACCAATTTTATAACCATAGCAAATACCATGCTGTTCTAAGGGACTCTAAAAATAATACAAGTGAAGCATGAGAGATCAATGATTTCTTCAAAATTAAGCCACCGCCATGCTCTAAAAGATATAAATGAAGCACTAGAGCAAAAATTATCTAGCTCGAAAGATATAAGTGAAGCACATAGAGTATTCTAATAATTTCTAAATCATGTGGGTTTCTCCCAAAAGGTGTGTACATCAAGGATGACTGCGGTAATCTAAAAAGAAAAGACTAATATCATACAAGACGCTCCAAGCAAAACACATATCATGTGACGAATAAAAATATAGCTCCAAGTTACCGATAGACAAAGACGAAAGAGGGGATGCCTTCCAGGGCATCCCCAAGCTTAGGCTTTTGGTTATACTTGAATATATTGGAGTGCCATGGGCATCCCCAAGCTTAGGCTCTTTCCACTCCTTATTCCATAGTCCATCAAATCTTTACCCAAAACTTGAAACCTTCACATCACAAAACTCAACAGGAAATCTCATAAGCTTCGTTAGTGCAAGGAAGAAAAACCACCACATAAGGTACTGCAATAAAGTCATTATTTATTTATATTGGTTTAAACCTACTGTATTCCAACTTCTCTATGGTTCATACCCACCGATACTAGCCATAGATGCATCAAAATAAGCAAACAACACACGAAAAAAAGAATCTGTCGAAAACAGAATAGTCTGTACCAATCTGTAACTCTCGAATACGTATGGAACTCTAAAAACCCTACCAAAATAGGACGTACTGGTAAATTTGTCTATCTACTGATCTACAGAAAAAAGAATCAACACAAAAGAATGTTTCTATGAATTACTAAAATTATTTTCGTGCGTGCAAAGTTTCTGTTTTTTAGCAGAATCAAATTAACTATCACTGTAGGTTATCCTATAGGTTCTACTTGGCACAAACACTAATTAAAACATGAAAACACATCTAAACAGAAGCTAGATGGAATATTTATTACTAAACAGAAGCAAAAATAAAGAAAAACAAAAATAAAATTGGGTTGCCTCCCAACTAGCGCTATCATTTAACGCCCCTAGCTAGGCATAAAAGCGAGGATAGATCTAAGTAGTGCCATCTTTGGCACTCAATTCATAAGTAGCTCGCATGATAGATTCATAAGGTAATTTTACTTTATTTCTTGGAAAGTGCTCCATGCTTTTCCTTAATGGAAATTGGAATCTAATATTCCCTTCCTTCATATCAATAATTGCACCAATCGTTCTAAGGAAAGGTCTACCAAGAATAATAGGACATGAAAGGTTGCAATCTATATCAAGAATGATAAAATCTATGGGCAGATAATTCCTATTTGAAACAATAAGAACATCATTGATCCTTCCCATAGGTTTCTTAACGGTGGAATATGCAAGGTGCAAATTTAAAGAGCAATCATCAAGATCATGGAAACCTAGAATATCACATAAAGTTTTCGGAATCGTGGAAACACTAGCACCCAAATCACACAAAGCATAGCACTCATGATCTTTAATTTTAATCTTTATAGTAGGTTCCCACTCATCATAAAGTTTTCTAGGTATAGAAACTTCCAAATTAAGTTTTTCATCATAAGATTGCATTAAGGCATCAACGATATGTTTGGTAAAAGCTTTATTTTGACTATAAGCATGAGGAGAATTCAACACGGATTGCAACAAGGAAATACAATCTATTAAAGAACAGTTATCATAATTAAATTCCTTGAAATCCATAATAGTGGGTTCAATTATATTTAAAGTCTTGACCTCTCCAATCCCACTTTTACCAAATTTAGCATCAAGATCTAAAAACTCTGAATCATTGGGACGCCTTTTAACTAAAGTTGACTCATCTCCAGTCCCATAACTATTAAGATTCATATTGCAAAACAAGGATTTAATAGGGGACACATCAATAACTTTTAGATCTTCATCATTATTTTCTCCTAACCCTTCTGGTTTGGCAGCCATCTTATTGACCAAGGTGGCTTGCTTATCAGAAATTTGGGCTATTGATTTTTCAAGACGAGCAATCTGAGAATTCAAACCATAAAATTCTTTAGACATATCATCAAGCTCTTTGTTCATGTACTCCATAAAGCTTTTTTGTTCTATAATCTCTTTTCTAAAGAAACTATTATGCTCAAATTGTAAAGTCATAAAACTTCTAATGCTTAATTCAATGTCATCCAACCTTCTAAGATGAAGGTCAGTGTTCTTAGGAAAAGCCATAGGGGCAAACAGGCACACAAGAAGACAAGCAAAAGAGAGAGGAGATTGGGAAAGAGAGGGCGAATAAAACGGCAAGGGCGAAGTGGGGGAGAGGAAAATGAGAGGCAAATGGCAAATAATGTAATGCGAGGGAGATGAGTTTGTGATGGGTACTTGGTATGTCTTCACTTGAGCGAAGACCTCCCCGACAATGGCGCCAGAAATCTTTCTTGCTACTTCTTGAGCTTGCGTTGGTTTTCCTTAAAGAGGAAAGGGTGATGCAGCAAAGTAGCGTAAGTATTTCCCTCAGTTTTTGAGAACCAAGGTATCAATCCAGTAGGAGGCTCCTCAAAAGTCCCACGCACCTACACAAACAAACAAGAACCTCGCGACCAACACAATAAAGGGGTTGTCAATCCCTTCACGGCCACTTGCGAAAGTGAGATCTGATAGAGATAATATGATAAGATAAATGTTTTTGGTATTTTTATGATGTACTCCCTCTGTAAACTAATATAAGAGCGTTTAGATCACTACTTTAGTGATCTAAACACTCTTATATTAGTTTACAGAGGGAGTAGATTGGAAAGTAAAAATGCAAATAAAAGTAGATGATAATCTTATATGATAAAAGATAGACCCGGGGACCATAGGTTTCACTAGTGGCTTCTCTCAAGATAGCATAAGTATTACGGTGGGTGAACAAATTATTGTCGAGCAATTGATAGAAAAGCACGTAGTTATGAGATTATCTAGGCATGATCATGTATATAGGCATCACGTCTATGACAAGTAGACCGAAACGATTCTGCATCTACTACTATTACTCCACACATCGACTGACTCCTGCCTGCATCTAGAGTATTAAGTTCATGAAGAACAAAGTAACACATTAAGAAAGATGCCATGATGTAGAGGGATAAACTCATGCAATATGATATAAACCCCATCTTTTTATCCTCAATGGCAACAATATAATATGTGCCTTGCTGCCCCTGCTGTCACTGGGAAAGGACACCGTAAGATTGAACCCAAAGCTAAGCACTTCTCCCATTGCAAGAAAGATCAATCTAGTAGGCCAAACCAAACTGATAATTCGAAGAGACTTGCAAAGATAACTTAATCACACATAAAATAATTCATAGGAGATCATAAACCCACAATTCATCGGATCTCGACAAACACACCGCAAAAAGAGTTACATCGAATAGATCTCCAAGAAGATCGTGGAGAACTTTGTATTGAGATTCAAAGAGAGAGAAGAAGCCATCTAGCTAATAACTATGGACCTAAAGGCCTGTGGTAAACTACTCACAACTCATTGAAAGGGCCTTGGAGATGATGTAGAGGCCCTAAATGGTCGATTCCCCCTCCGACGGAGCGCCGGCGAAGGCTCCAAGATGGGATCTCGCGGACACAGAAGGTTGTGGCGGTGGAATTAGGTTTTCGTGGTGCTCATGGATGTTTTCGGGGTATGTGGGTATATATAGGAGGAAGAAGTAGGTCATTGGACGCTCGAGGGGCCCACAAGAGTGGGGCCGCGCCGGGCACCCTCGTGGCCGCCTCATCTGTTGCTTGACGTCCACTCCAAGTCCGTTGGATCACGTTTGTTCCAAAAAGATCGCTCCTGAAGGTTTCATTCCGTTCGGACTCTGTTTGATATTCCTTTTCTTCGAAACACTAAAATAGGCAAAAAAACAACAATTCGGGCTGGGCCTCCGGTTAGTAGGTTAGTCCCAAAAATGATATAAAAGTGTAAAGTAAAGCCCATAAACATCCAAAACGGGTAATATAATAGCATGGAGCAATAAAAGATTATAGATATGTTGGAGACGTGTCACAGGCTACGTCGCTCTTTGCGAGCTATTTCTGGGCTGCGAAGCCCACTTTGAGCTATGGAAGAAGCTATTCTGCCTCGTCCCCCATAATCAAGGGGAATCAATATTCCAAGTGGGCGGAGCCGAGATATGGCGCATCGCCGGGACCGGATACTTATCCGGCACACCGAAGAAGGCACCCAAAGAGTGGCCCTCTGAGTGGTTTTATATTGAGGACGTCTCCCTTCCCGACCCGATCTGAATGGGTCTTCCTGAGTTTACAAAGCTCCGCTGAGACAACGTCTTAACTGGCGTCCCCGGAGCCCCAGCGAGGAAGATAGCAGGGAGGTCCTTCAATTGATGAGCAAGATAAGAATACTCGCTCAGTCCGGATTATCAATAGTCGAGGTTATGGCGATATCCATAATGCGGGGGGTTCAGCCACTCCAATACCGAGGGCATCCTATGTGGCACTTCAATGGAGAAGATGACGCCACCCGCTATGGTCGAAAGGGTCCAGATTCCACTGCCGCTCTAGTGGAAATACTATCCGATTTATACAAGGGGGAAAGAGAGGAGTTCGTCTACATTAAGCCACGGGATGGATTTTCCACGTACAACGCTCCCAGCTAGGTGAGCTGCCATCCATCACTCTACTCTATTCATTCCCCGAGCCTTTGTTTTCATAAATATTTACTTCGTCTACTTATAAAAGGAATGGCAGAAAATAACCAGGGTGTTCCATAGCCCGACACCACAGCCATAGGACCGTAACCGGGCCCTCGACCCCGGATTCGAAGAGGATCCGGATATATTTGTGGAGCTCGTGGAAGGGGTGTTTCACCAGGCGAGTTGTGACGGCATAGAGGTGGCCATCATTGCTGACTATCCCGGCCTCCTCCCTGTATCGCATGTAAGTAAACAAGAGACTTATCTTCCAGGAAAGATTCACACCTTCCGTCTTACCCATCACACAATTCTTATGCTCTAAAGGGAAGACGATCAGCGCGCCAAGCTGAACCCGAGGCATCTCGCCAACAAGGGGCACCCCTGCCGGGTAGGCCTGCAAAAAGAAAGGCGAAGAAGAATATGGCGGAGCCGTCATCAAGGAGGTATGGTTTTAAATATGCTCAGTGGTTTGTCATCTTAAAGTATGACACCATCCATTGTGTTTTAGCAGAAAGAACATCCGCCGGACTATGTCCGAGGATCCTGCTAACCGTACCTCTACTAGCCGGATTCCAGACTCAGTCTCAAGGATGGAGGCCAACACGTCAGCGGTGCCGGACTATCCTCATATAGAGGATTCGGATAGAATGTCTGTTACAAATTCTGAAGTGGAGAGTGCCATGAATCATCAGCGTCGGCAGGCCTCACATCGCGACCTTGGTTTTTCAGACGAGGATTTTAATGCCTTCAACTCGGGTGATGCGTACATCCGAGCTGCTTAGGATGGGCTTGCTAGAGCCACGGACCAGTATTTGAAAGATATACGGGTAATTATAAAAATCTGATAATTATGTATATCAGTAGCCCCTGAGACTTGAAGCAGTTGGTACAACTGATTTAAGTATCATTGTACTAATAGGTTCTCTCGAAGAAGAACAACATGCTGTCTCAAGAGCTGGAAGAGTGTCGAACAGCTAACGGCCGCTATGGCCGAGCTGTCAAGATCTGAAGAGGCATCGACTGGTATGTATTCCCGAATTGAGGAAAAAATTGTGTTTATGAACCAGTAATGCTAACAATATCTGATGGCCAAAATCCTCAGATAATCCGGAACAGAATCCGGGAATCCCACAAGAGGGTAAGCAAGAGGCACAAAGGCAAGCAGCCGCTGGCGAGCATGTACTTACATGGGTCATACAGAAGAATAACAAGCTCCAAGATGCTAATACCCAGCTGGGTGAAGAATTGAAAGATGTTCGGGCCCAGCTGGCTGACTCCGTGAAGGAAAATAAGAGGCTTCAGTGCGGCATTTTTAGTATGTTCTCAAACGAACATTTACATAGTTCGGCAAAGATAGGAACTAACAGAGTTATGTTGTAGGTATTATGACGGGCCGTCCTAAAGAGGAGATGCCCGAATCCTCAGGCGATCTGCTACAAGAGCTTTCGCAACTGCACGAGCAAGTTCGGCAAGTCATGCGGAGTGTTGCCAAGGCCTTATGGCCATCCGCCTCACTACCAGGAAGTATGGGGGAGCTTGTACAACTTTTCAAGGGAGCGCGACGGCATTTCCGACTATCGAAGATATATGCCTGTCGAGAAGGTGCGAGGGAGGCTTGGGCCATGGTGAAAACATGCTATACCAAGCTCGATTCAAATCATATGGCCTGGGTCGGACCTGTAGGGTCAGATAGGAAAGAAATACCCGTTAGTCTGGTATATGACCAGGTAGAAGTAGCCGCAAGATATTCCCAACAGGATTGTAGGCTAGACAACATGTTGGATGGCATAGAGGAGGAAGTATTTGGGTCTATATGACTATGTACTTCAATTGACATATTTGTCCCTAGCCGGATTGTAAAACATTTGTCATGGCGGACCTTTTCGCTTCGGCCACTGGACCCGATAGTCCAGAGTATTTCCGAATACCCGCTCGGTAATATAAACAGGGTTCCCGTGGAAACCAGACGTAGGGGTCATAATTGCTTGAACAGACAAGTACCCAACTAGCTATGTTATATTACATGGTTAGTAAGAAACATCTTCCAGAGAGAATAGTTCCGGTAAGGGTTCCTTTCCCTGGGTACGCATGCATTAACGTGCATGTCCAAATTGCGATCAAAAAGAGCAGTATGTGAAACATCCTGGGGTTTATATTGTGATAGGTAAAAAAACATCTTTAGTCCACCGACCGAATTTAAACCAATAATGAGGTTGGGCAACTCAGCCGACCAGCGCTCCCTCGATTCGGGCCTCGCTGGCCGTCAGATCGAGGTAAAATTCCCACCTCGCCTCCTCTCAACCATTGGATATTCACTACATGTTTCACTTTGTTATTTCTTTCACATGTGCATCACCGGTGGGCCGCTTCGTCGGTGGGGTCATCTGGTATTGGCTGGGTTTATCGTTGTGAGGGTCCGATTGGTTTCGCCTCTGGAAAGCCCATTGCCTCCCCAATCCCCCACAGCCGCATGCGCGCACCCCTCCCTCCTCCCTCATACAGCTGCCACCCCCATGAACCCTAGCCGCGCCCTTCTGCATCTGCCCTCCTCCTCCCTCCCTGGTCCGCCCCAACCTCCTCCTCCCTTCCTCCCTGGTCCACCCCAAGCTCAACTCAGCCAAATCCCCTCCGTACAAGAGGAACCCCGTGTGTAGCGCAGCCAACAACGGCGACGCGTACAAGAGCTCGGTCTTGATGGACCATGATCCGTACATGAGGGTCACGTCCGCGCTGGAGGGCAGCAACAAGCACATGGCACGATACGTACGAGGTGCGCAGGGAGAAGGTGCACGACTCTTCCTAGCACCATGTGTGCGGTGGCGGGGAGAGGCGACCACATGCAGGTATTGGGGAGCAGCACGAGCATCAAGGAATGGCTGATGCCAAGGTGAGCTTCCCCTCGGCTCCTCTCTCTCTCTCTCACCATCACACAATAATCTCCTCCTGATCTTGCTATTTATGCATAATGCATCTCCATATGGCATTGATGTTCTTCTGATCTGCAGGCATGTCAAGATCAAGGATATTTAAACTTG
Source organism: Triticum dicoccoides (assembly GCF_002162155.2). Taxonomy (NCBI): domain Eukaryota; kingdom Viridiplantae; phylum Streptophyta; class Magnoliopsida; order Poales; family Poaceae; genus Triticum; species Triticum dicoccoides. The sequence goes on from NC_041381.1 coordinate 466,377,242, forward strand.
TTTCTTTTATTGATGAAAATTTCAGATTCTTCTGTAGATGAATTTCTGGGCTAAGATACATGGTGTTAATTGTCCCAAAGATGGAACGATTTGTTCCACGGAATTTATCTCCTTAGTTGCATTCCATTTACAAGTAAAGTCAGATTGTTACCTCTGTTTTATTTTCTGTTTAAACTTCATGATTGGAGTATGGATATTAGCTTAGCTGTTGTATGGAATTTTTCATTAGAGGGGCCCAGGCTGAGACTTAATACTTAATTACTTTCTGTTTGAACAAAAGAAAAAGTGCACCAATGAACTATAAAATGTGGAGTGCAAACCCGACATCATCCAATATTACCTGATTTGGTGCTGATTTCCATCTTCGAGTTCATGTTCATGGCCTTGCTGTGGTTGCACGGTGGTCCATGGGGAATAAGAGCAAATACCTTTGCTACAACCGAGGTCTTGACAGACTAGTCAGGGAGAGATTGGTTTGGTGAGTCATTTTACCCTCTGTTTATCCCTCTCAGATTAGCAGAGAAGAAGGATCTTTTTTTATTCCCTTTTGATTTCCTCTCTTGTTTGACTGGAACCTTTTTTCATAGTTTTGCAGGGTTTTTTTAACCTTGAAAATGGTAGGAGAGGCTCCTACTATGTAAATAAATTAAAGAATCAGTGTGTCAACTGTACAAGCATGTTACAAAGCTAAAGCTCCAAGAGGGTGCACCTAAGGGAAATCCCAAAAGAAAAATATAGATTGTCAAGGAAGGAGATAATGAACTCCTTGTGGCTATCCCTCACTCTATGGGTGAGGAGAGAAGTAAATCTATTCTTCCAAGAAGTGATAGTCGGTGCAATACGTCTGAAAACCTTGTTGTTCCTCTCCTTCCAAATTCTCCATGCAGCAACTAGAAAAACCTCCATGAACGTTGGCCCATCCCATGTCTGTTTTGCAGTTTCAATCTTGTGGAGTCGGTACTTGTCCAACGTCCATGAAATAGACAAGATGGTCCAGCATTGAGCGCTAAAGGAGCAATCAAAAATCATGTGATTAATGGTTTCCTCAACCTGTGAATCACATAGTGGACAATCATGATCATCATCTCCCACATTGTAATGTCTCCGCTTGAGCATATTACGGGTGTTTAGTCTGTCATGCATCAAAAGCCAGACGACCACTTTTATCTTCATGGTATTCTTTGATTTCCAGAGCCAAGTAAAGACCTTGTGCGCTCGAGTCTCACGGAAGACAAAGTTGTAAAACTGCTTGGAAGTGTATTCTGCATCTCCCCAAAGATAATGCTAGACATCATGAACAGAGGACATAGGTTGCATGTGTGTGATGTCAAGTTGTAATGCCTTGATTTCCTTGAAAGCTTGGGGTGACAGCGGTAGGTGGAACGTTTCTTGTAGGCTAGTGCAGCTCAAGAAATCACGAACAAAGATTTCTTCATAGGAGGCGAAGGAAAATGCTCTTGGGTATGTATTCATCAGTAAATCATCCAGCCACATGTCTTTCCAGAACAACGTAGTCGTGCCACAAACCACGTTAACTTAGGTGATCCCTCTGAAGATCGGTGTGAGTTTAAGTATGTCATGCCACCAGAACGACCCTTTAGAGTTGGAAGCATGCGGTATTTTTTGATCATAGAGCGTGTCCCAAGTTAGTTGAACCCAAGGGATATCCTTCTTATTATAAAATTTGTGGAGAAATTTGAGCAACAGGGCTTCACTCTATGTCTTGAGGTCCAGAACACCTAGACCACCACTTTGCTTAGGCATGCAAACCATGCTCCATGCGGCAAGAGAGTTTGAACGTTCGCCCTCATCAGTTTGTTTCCTCCAAAGGCATCTTCTATGGATTCGATCTAGCATCTCTATAAGCTTAGGCGTAAACTTGAGAGTGCACATTGCATAGATAAGTAGAGATGTGACCGTAGAGTTGAGCAAAGATAACTTCCCACCATAAGACGTCATGGACATTGTGGAGGTGAGACTTCTTTCAATGCGACAGACAAGTGGCATAAGATCATGGATGGTGGATTTGGTGGTACCAAGCGGTAATCCCAAGTACGTAAATGGCATTGTCCCAATTGAGCAGCCAAAAATATCAGCGATGACTTTACTTTGCTCCAAGATCGTGTTGATGGGGATCAAGGTTGATTTGTTAAAGTTGATTGTGTGACCAATGGAGCTTGCATAATCATTCAGGATGGACTTGAGTGTTTGTGCTTGCGTGACACAAGCAGGGAGGAGAAGAATCGTGTCATCGGCGTATTGTATCACTAGATAGTCCGTCTGTCCAGGGCACAGGAAAGGCAAACAGAGAAGGCCTTGCCTAAAAGCTTTATTGATTGCCGCCTGAAGTATATCCGCAGCCAGGACAAAAATGAGTGGTGAAAGTGGGTCGCCCTTGCGCACCCCCTTATTACAGTGAAATGTACGTCCTGGTACCCCATTAAGTAATATGGAAGATTTGCCCGAGGAGAACAGACATCTAATCCAGGAAAGCCAGTGGTCGTTGAATCCCATGTGCTTCATAATGTCAAGCATGGCCGTGTGCTCAATGGTGTCGAAGGCCTTAGCAAAGTCGAGCTTTAGCAGCACGATCTCACGCTTAGATTTTTGACAAAGATGTATATATTGAAATGCCCAAGCGAGACAGTCCTGTATAGAGCGACCCTTCAGGAAGCCATATTGGTTGCAGTGGACCACTTGTAACACCATTTTCTGAAGACGATTCGCGAGAAGCTTGGTGATCATTTTAAGACAACAGTTAAGTAATGTGATCGGTCGGTAATCGTTCACTGTTGCAGGTGAGCTGATTTTTGGAATTAGGGTAATGAGGCCTTCATTGATACTTTCCAGGTTGAGGGTGCCTTCATAAATTTGATTGCACAGCTCATACATATCGTGTTTGATTATGTGCCAGCAAGTCTTGAGGAAAATACCGCTAAAACCATCCGGGCCAGGCGCACGATCACTTGGCATGTCTTTGATCACTGGGTCAACTTATTCAGTGGTAAATGGCACCGTAAGTGAATCAAGGCCAGGGGTGGGTTCTATGAGAGTGGGAAGATCAAACCTCATCTATGGTGGTGCAGCAGTTCCTAGTCTCTCCTTATGAGCGTTAAAAACTAGAGATTCTTTGCCATTGTGATCTTCAACACATGTACCATCAGGTGCCAACAGTGAAGAAACATTGTTCTTTCTGAATCTTTCTGTGGCAAGAGACTGTAAAAACTTCAAGTTTTCGTCACCGAATTTGATCCATCTAATGGTGCAACATTTCTTCCAATACTGTCGTTGGTAATCAAGAAGTCGAAGAAGATGCTTCTTAATAATATTCCTGAAGTTTGTCTCTGGCAAGGTGAGGTTCCTTTTGTCTTCAATATCATCAAGTTCCTTAAGTGTCTTGTTTGAGTTTGCAATGGCAATGGACAATTTAGAAATATTCTTACTCCAGATCTTGAGCTCATGCCTCAAGTGTTTTTAAATTTTCTGCATAAAGTTGTTGCTGCATTGGAGGACTTAACTGGCTTTTCCCATGCTTTTTGAACGACTTCCATGAATCCCGGATGTAAAACCCAATAAGCTTCAGAACGAAACAGTTTGGACCTGGGAATTTTGGTTTCAATGGTAACAACACAAGGTGTATGGTCAGACGTGGGTTTACCTAGTGGTTTTACCAGGGTATTAGGGTAGGCAGATGTCCATTGGATGGATGTAAGAAACTAGTCAAGCTGTTCCAATAACGGCTTCTTCTGCATATTGCTCCAAGTGTAGGAGCGGCCTTTGATTGGAATTTCAATAAGATTCTGTTTACGAATGATGTCATTGACAGTTGCCATATCATTAATGTCACCTCCTAGTTTATTTCTATTATCAAGAGCCTTGATGTAATTAAAGTCCCCAAGAAGTAACCAATCTTCATTAGTAGGAATATGAACATTATAGAGCCAATCTGTGAAATTTTTTCGTTCATCCCCAGTACAAGGCCCATAGATATTGATTAAAGTCCAGTACTGTGCTGACTGAGTGGACTGAAATTTAATTGTGAGTGCAAATTCTTTGGTAGATACAACCGTGCTAGTAAATAAAGCCGAATTCCAAATCGTGAGAATACCACCCGAGGCACCAGAAGAGGGGTTGTAAGCAAATTTATCATAGCGTCTTGGACAGCAAGACTTAATAAAAGCAAGATCAATGCTAGGAATTTTAGTTTCTTGCAAGCAAACGATAGCACAACCACTAGTAGCAATAGCGTTGGAGATCTCTAATTGTTTCGCATCCGAATGTAAACACCGAATGTTCCAACAAAGGACATTCCAACTACGCAAAAGAGACATAAAAGCTAAAGCAGCAAATTAGGTAGAGGATGAGGCATCATCCATGCCCACTTCATCTTGACGAGTAGCAGTGTTGCTAGAGATGTTGTCGACAGAGGCCGTTAGAAGAGCTTCTTCAATCAATTCTTCCGCCCATACCGCACAGCGCCGGACTCCAATTGCTTGCATGACAGCGAGTGGAGTAGGAGGTGGAACATTGTCTGCTTGAGCTTGATCTGTAGAGGTGTGTATCTGTAAGGGAGCAGCAGCACGAGTCACTCAAGACTTCGGCTCGTGTCCGGATGGGACTCTCCTTTGCGTGGAAGGCAAGCTTGGCGATCCGGATATTATGTTTCCTTCCCTGTGACCGACTCCATGTAAACCCTAGCTCTCCGGTGTCTATATAAACCGGAGAGCATGGTCCTTAGAAAGCCGATCACAATTACAATCATACCATCATAGGCTAGCTCTTAGGGTTTAGCCTCCACGATCTTGTGGTAGATCTACTCTTGTACTACCCATATCTTCAATATTAATCAAGCAGGAAGTAGGGTTTTACCTCCATCGAGAGGGCCTGAACCTGGGTAAACATTGTGTCCCTTGCTTCCTGTTACCATCAGCCTAAGACGCATAGATCGGGACCCCCTACTCGAGATCCGCCGGTTTTGACACCAACATTGGTGCTTTCATTGAGAGTTCCTCTGGGTCGTCGCTTCGAGGCTTGATGACTTCTTCAATCGTCAACAACACAGTCCAGGGTGAGACTTTTCTCCCCAGACAGATCTTTGTGTTCGGCGGCTTCGCACTACGGGCCAATTCGCTTGGCCAGTTGGAGCAGATCGATAGCTTCGCCCCTGGCCACCAGATCAGGTTCAGAAACTTGAACTACACAGCAGATATCCGCGGAGACTTGATCTTCGACGGATTCGAGCCTGCGCCAGGAACGCCGGACAGTCACGACGAGCATGGCCTAGACATGCTGTCTGACAATGCTCGGGACGTCATCCCCGAAGCTGCCTCGGATCTACATCCAGGGCAGGTTGCGTTACCCATGGACGGAGGGCTGGACCCCACCCCACAGGCCGCACACTCATTGGCGGTGGAGCCGAACACAGGTCTCACCTCTGTGCAGGCCTGTAACCCCGGGCCATCGGACTCGTACCCAACTGCCGGTCCTGGTCCGCACACTCCCGAGTCCGCACACTCCCGCACACCGTCGCGGACATCTTTCAGCATTCGCCTCTTGGCGACATGCTGAACTCATTAAAGTCTCTCTCTTTGTGAGAGGGCTCTGAGCCGAACTATGTCCGGCTCGAGTGGGAAGCAGGTGACGAAGGAATTCGCTGCCCACCCACCACCCACTTCATTGCCATGATCGATGATTTAACCGACGTGCTCAACTTCGACTTCGAAGACATCGACGGTATGGACGACGATGCCGGAGACGTACAGGAGCCACCACTCACAGGGCAGTGGACAGCCACCTCTCCAAACTATATATACATGGTGGACACTTCGAAAGAAACCAATGGCAACGAGGCAGCGGAGGACAATCCCTCGGGACAAAAAACAAAACATGGGCGTCCTCGGCGCCACTCCAAACCCCGCCACATCAATACCGGTCCCGGAGATGACCCGGATAGCACCGAAGAGGAATACAGTCCTGACAAGCCGACCATCAAGTAGGCCGTACAGGCCACGGTTGGATACTTGGAGAGGGACAACTATACACCCCCCTCTGAATATGAGGTAAGCCTCGACAATGACGAATTTGACGTGCCTGAAGACCCAATGGAACAAGTTCGCTTTAGGCGACGACTCATAGCCACTGCAAAGAGTCCGCAAAGGAAGCAAGAGCAGCTTAAAGCCGAACATGATTTGCTAATAGATAGGTGGACCAAGATCCTGGCCACCGAGAAGTACGGATTCGACCGCCCTAACAAAGGGCACACACCAGGGTAAAAGAGCTTATATTGTCCGGCATTCTAAAGCTTACAAAGTCCATGAAGGGGAACTCTATAAGAAAAGTGCCACCGGAGTGCTCCAAACGTGCATCTCCGAAGAGGAAGGGAGGCAGCTCTTGGCCAAAATCCATGCCGGACTGGGAGGGCACCATGCTGCGGCTCAAGCATTAGTCAGCAAAGCCTTCCGTACAGGTTTCTATTGGCCGACAGCCCGAGCAGACGCATAGGACCTTGTCCAACACTGTGTCGGTTGCCAGCTCTTTGCCAATCAGAGTCATATGCCCCCTACCGCTCTCCAAACAATCCCCATAACTTGGCCCTTCACGGTCTGGGGGTTGGATATGGTTGGACCCCTTAAAGGGGGAAGCCATAAGAAAAAATACTTATTCGTCATGGTTGACAAGTTCATCAAATGGATAGAAGCCAAACCAGTGAAAACGGCCGAGTCTGGACCAGTAATAGACTTTATATCCGGGGTCGTATACCGATACGGTGTCCCCCACAACATCATCACCGATAATGGCTCGAATTTCACGGCCGATGAGGTGAAATCTTGGTGCGGCAAAATGGGCATTAAGCTCGACTATGCTTCCGTCTACTATCCTCAAACAAATGGCCAGGTCGAGCGGGCAAACGATCTTATCATGAGCGGCATCAAACCCAGACTAGTGCGATCCTTGACAGAGTCTGATACTCAGTGGGTCGGGGAGCTCGACTCCATACTCTAGGGGCTGCGGACCACGCCGAATCGCACCACCGGATATACACCATTTTTATGGTGTACGGCGCGGAAGCAGTACTACCATGCGACATCATATATGATTCGCCACGCGTACGCCTGTATGAAGAGAAGGAAGCCGAGTTAGATCGGCAGGATAATTTGGATGCCCTGGAGGAAGAGCGCGACATCGCTAAGGCCCGCTCCGCATTCTATCAGCAACAGGCTCGATGATACCAAAGCATAGAAGTGCGGGCCAAAAATTATAATATTGGTGAACTCGTTCTACGCTTACCAGAGAAGAAGAAGGACAAGCTCAAACCCAAATGTGAAGGCCCCTTCATCATCAACAAAGTTCTCACAGGTGGAGCGTACCGCTTACGTAATGCGTCCGATAACAGACTCGAGCCGAACCCATGGAACGCGGCCAAACTCCGGAGATTCTACGCCTAGCGCCGAACTCAGTGTTCATCTCCTTAACCCTCCTTTTTCAATTATGCTCCCTCCCTTTTCCTTTCTTGATCTCTTTCTTTTCACACAAGTATTTCATACAGTACAGACTACCGGCTTACTCCGGCCGCACTATGTGTGTAAGCTTTACCTGGGGGCTTCCTATACGGAAGCTAAATATAAATTACTTCCAGGGCCTTTTTGCCCGTCGCACATGCGTTTCTTTTTCCATGTGTGCCTTTTCTTCACCATTATATGCATTGATATGACTTAAGACGTGGCCAAGCTGGGTTGCCTGGCTCCTGTGTTTATGCCCTACGTTCCCGTTAATTCGGCTAGGGCATAAGGGGAGCACCTCTGCGATTGTTACTGCCGGTTGAGCCGGATGTGTACCTCAGACTGGGTGAAGCCGAAAGCTAGTTTCCTTAAGAGAATCTTCGGTCGGTGAACAAAAGATGTCTTCCTTTATTACAACATTAATCCCCAGAAGTTTTGTATCCTGCGCTTTGGTTCACAGTCCGGACATGTGCCTTGACACATGCTTACCCAGGGAAAGGAACCCTTAACGGAACTATTCTCCCTAGAAGATGTTTCTTGCTAACCATGCAATATAACATAACTTGTTGGGTACTTGTCTGTTCAAGCACTTATGACCCCTACGCCTCGTCTCCACGCATACTCCGATTTTATATAACCGAGCGGGTATTCGACACACCCCAGACTTTAGGATCCGGGAGCTGAAGAAAAAAGGTCTGCCACGACAAATGATTTTAATCCGGCTAGGGGCTACTTATGTCCATCAAATTACACAGTCATTTGGACTGATTATATTCATCCTCTATACCATCCAACAGGCTATCTAACTTACAATCCTATTGAGAATACTTTGCGGCTAGCGCCACCTGGTCATATACCATACTCACGGGAATTTCTTGCCCATCTGGCCTGGCCGGTCCAACTTCGGCCATATGGTTTGGGTCCAGCTTGGTGTAGCGCGTCTTCACCATCGCCCATGCTTGTCTTGCACCTTGCCGGCAGGCTGATATCTTCCACAAACGAAAGCGCTGCCGTGCTCCCTGAAGCATGTCCACAAGCCCCCCCATGCCATTTGGCAGGGAGCTTGATGGCCACAAAGACCACACAATGCCCTGCATCACCTGCCAAGCTCGCTCGTGCAGTTGTGAGAGGTCCTGCAGTAAATCACCTGCAGAAGCGGGCATCTCCTCCTCAGGGCGACCCGTCAGCATTCCTGCAAACATAACTTTTTCAATATGCTTCCTCGCCGAACTATACTACAGTTTGTTTAGGCCCTTACGATAAATGCCATGGTGAAGCCTTTTGTTCTCCTTCACGGAGTCCACCAGCTGTGCGTGGACGTCTTTCAATTCCACGTCTAGCCGAACATTGGCATCTTGGAGCATATTCTTATCATGCTTCACTTGTGTCAGAATGCGCTCACCGGCCTTTAGTTGCCTCTGGAGATGCGACTCGTCATCCCCACCGCCCTTCGGGTTTACTCCGGTGTTGGCTACAGAACTTTCTGTTAAATTTGTCATACTTGCCAGTTGCCAACTGGTGCATTTTCATATAATTCAGATAAGTATTACCACATGAGGCCTTCTGGGATTCCTCTAGCTTGGCAACTGTGGCCCTCAGTTGAGTCTTGCACTCCTCTAGCTCCCGAGACAATTGCTCATTCTTATCTACAAGAACCTGCGCATGAATTGACACTTACAACTGTTGTTTCAACCGTTTCAAGTCTCAGGGGCTACTGCTATATATATGCTCATCAAGCTTTCTTACCCGTATATCTTTGGTATACTGGACTATCGCTCGAGCGAGTCCGGTTTGAGCAGATCGGATGTATGCGTCTCCCGAATTGAAGGCATTAAATGCCTCTTCGGAAAAGATGTTGTTGCGAAGCACGACCCGTCGACGCTGATGATCCATGGTGCTCTCTACCTCCGAATTGGTGGCGGAAAGCATGTCTACGTCCTCTGTCGGAGGACTATGCGGCATCGGCCCTACATTCGCCTCCTATCTCGAAGTTGATCTTGGAGCCCAACTGGTGGAGGCGTGGTTGGCAGGATCTCCGGATACAGTCCGGATACTCCTCCTCCTGCCAAGATGTACAAAGGGCACTGTTATACTTCAAACGACTACAAAATTACATGACAGGTTGTTTTCTTACCTCTGTAGAGGCGTGTCGGTTCTACTCGCCATCCTCTTGATCCTACCCAATCCGGACGGCTGTGGCTGACGGGTCCCTAGGGGCTCGGCCCTGCGCTCTGAATGTCACTTCTGCAAAAGCACGACATATCAGGGATGAGGTGTGACATCAGGAAAGAATTCTCTTCGGAGGATCAAGTTTTCGGCTCGGCTTACACGCGACGAAGGTGACAGTCCGGAATAAACGACGGTGATAGCCACTGGGCGTCGTCACGGCTCGCCCGATAAAATATCCCGTCGACAAGCTCCACGGCCACATCTAGGTCTTCATCGATTCCTGGATCCAGGGCCCTTTCGGGGTCCTCTGGCTGCGGAGAAGGGCTGGTGATTGCCTCCAAGTCCCTCCTGAGTTCCTGCTTGGAAATATCGACACAGGTAACTTTAGCAAAGAATGCCACAATAAGTGAAGGGATAAAATAAATGATGACTTACCCAGTTTGGGGATTGTACATGGAGAATCCGTCCCGCGGTTTGATATGGAGGAATTCTTCCTATTCTCCTTTGTACAGGTCGGACAGTATCCTTGCCAGAGCGGTGGGGGCGTACGGACCCATACGGCCGCAGAGGGTGGCATCATCTGTCCCGTTGTAGTGCCACATGGGATTGCTCCAATATTGAAGCGGTTGCACTCCCCACATTATGCATATTGCCATCACCTCAACTATCGTTAGTCCGGATTTGGCTAATAACTTTATCCTATTCATCAGGAAATGTACTTCCCTAGAATCCTCTTCTTGGGGGCCTCGGGGGTGCCAGCTTAGACATTTCCTCGGCGGGGAGTTACTGAACTTGGGGAGTCCTGCCCGGGCTGGATCCGGAAGTGGAGCATCGTCAATATAAAACCACTCTGAAGCCCAGTTATCTGGTGCCTTCTTGGGAGTACCGGATAGGTATCCGGTCTCAGCAATACGCCATACTTCTGCCCCGCCCACTTGACATAGGGATTCTCCCTGGTTGCGGGGGACAAGGCAGAACAACTTCTTCCACAATCTGAAATGAGCCTCACAACCTAGAAATAGCTCACAAAGGGCGACGTACCCTACTATATGCAGTATGGAGGCAGGGGTAAAATTGTGCAGCTGGAGGCCGTAGAACTCTAGAAGCCCACGAAGGAATGGATGAATAGGAAACCCGACGCCCCTTAACAGATGCGGAATTAAGCATATTCGCTCCTCTGGGGACGGATTGGAGGATCTCTCCGCTTGTTCTCCGCCGTTATAGGTGGCCACTCCGGCTCGAACAGGGACCATGAATGCCGGTGGGAGGAGCCCTTGGGTTTGTAACTTTATCAAACGGCTATGAGAAACTGAACACTCTCCCCAGTCACCTGGCTTGGGACAAGGGGAGCGAGCAGAAGAGCTGCGACGACCGGCCATGCTGGAATGGTTTTTTCTGGGCGCTCTGTTGGATGCTTGCTCAAGGAGGGAGAGTGAGGTTTGAATCTGGGAATCCACGTCTCTTCAAATAGACGGCTAGCCCGAAGGACCGAGGGTGGTAAATGCAAAAATGCCTTGACTCCTCGCATTCGCTCGACACATGGAAATGGTCATTATTGAAGCACTGAAGCCAAGGAGTACAACATTGATGAAGATGCCGGACACTGTTCGTCATGATGGGAACATTGGAGTATTCGGAGGAGGAACCCGCCTTGCAATGCCGAAGACAAGACTGGACGCCGGACTCAATCGTCATTGAAGCCTGGTTCAGGGGCTACTGAGGGAGTCCTGGATAAGGGGGTATCCGGACAGCCGGACTATATTCATTGTCCAGACTATAGAAGCGTCAAGACTCAAGACTTCGGCTCGGGTCCGGATGGGACTCTCCTTTGTGTGGAAGGCAAGCTTGGCGATCCGGATATTATGTTTCCTTCCTTGTGACCGACTCCATGTAAACCCTAGCTCTCCGGTATCTATATAAACCGGAGAGAATGGTCCTTAGAAGGCCGATCACAATTACAATCATACCATCATAGGCTAGCTCTTAGGGTTTAGCCTCCACGATCTCGTGGTAGATCTACTCTTGTACTACCCATATCTTCAATTTTAATCAAGCAGGAAGTAGGGGTTTACCTCCATCGAGAGGGTCCGAACCTGGGTAAACATTGTGTCCCTTGCTTCCTGTTACCATCAGCCTAAGACGCACAGATCGGGACCCCCTACCCGAGATCTGCCGGTTTTGACACCGACAGCCGTTAGAAGGGCTTCTTCAGTCAATTCTTCCGCCGGTACCGCATAGCGCTGGACTCCAATTGCCTGCATGACAGCGAGTGGAGTAGGAGGTGGAACATTGTCTGCTTGAGCTTGATCTGCAAAGGTGCATATCTGTAAGGGAGCAGCAGCAGGAGTCACTCGAGGGAGCACTTTGGAAGTAGTTGCCTTGGTGTCAGAGATCTGTGAGGCCTTAAACCCATTATATTTGTTGATTCGAGAGCTGTGCCTGACTTCAGTTGTTGTGATTGGAACAAGTTGCTTATTTCGGCGTCCACGAGTGAGCACAGGAGGTTGGCTAGGTGGGGATGACTGACTAGGTGCCACATCAACCAAGTTGTGATCATCTTGCAGGCCACTAAGATGCTAGAAGCAGCATGAGTGTCAGCCGTCAGGTTGATATTTGCAGTAAAGTTCGTTCCATCTTCGACGATCCCATCACTGAAGCTTTCATCTATAAAACTCCCAGAATCCACATCAGCACCTGAAGGCAAGATAGTTTCAGAGCCCTGAGTCTCACCAATCTCAGTTATGACCACAGAAGGTGGAGTTGCAGTGGTGGTGGTTATTGTCTGAATAATAAGATTAGCATCATTCATTGACACAACCAGAGGATCGTGATTGATAGTCATGGTAGCATCACTGTGAAAACCATAGGCATTCCTCCAAGGTCCATAACTGCTGACAGCTTGCCTGATAGACTGAGAGAGGCCTTGAAGAATAATGCTCCTGTATAAAGGAGTGGCCAAATCAACAGTAGAGACCGCAGTGCCATGCATCAAGAGGGAAATCTGCAGATTGTCATTGGAGATATCAACAAAGACATGCAAGGTACTCGGGCTGGGCGCAGACTCAACCTCACCAGGTGGAACAAGATGCAAGGAACCAGGTTCAGACAAAGGAGCAGAGGACCCAAAGCTGTTATGTTCAGAGCTGGAATCAGCCCAGACCGTGGCCATGCTGTCAGATAAGTTGTCATCCGGAGCCACACCAAACTGAACTTGAAGACCCTCGTTGGCGAGCCAGGCCTGATAGTTAACCAGGGCCGGTGGCACTGGAGGTGGCAGAGGAACTGGCCAGTGCATCCATTGCGCAGGCTAGTGATCATGATTCTGCCCATTGTGCTGAGCAGGCGCATTGCCTGCGCCATTCTGTGCAAACCAGTTTGCAAGCTGCTGTTGATATATCTGCTCGGTGTTCAGTCCATCTCCAAACATGGGGTGCGGATTACCATTCTCAGGTGGCGGCTCCTCATCAGCACGCGGAACATCTGGAATATGAGCGTTCCAGTCCCGTCCTCTCAAGATGTAAACAGAGTAGGTCCAGCAATCCCTATCCCCGCCAAGTTGCCACATGACCAAACTCTTTGGGATCAGGCGCATATGAATGATCTGAACTTTAATAAGAATAAATCTATGATCCATTCGAGGATTATTCCAAGTGACTAAACGCCCAAATCCATCAACCGAGCGTTGCAGATAAAAACTAGTTTGATAATCTTCAGGAAAGCCAATGTACATAAGCCAAACTTGTGGGCCATAAGATGTTCTACACATGTTAAGAGCATCATTGTGGAGGACAAAGGAGATCACAACTTCTTCATCATCAAGTGAAAAGGTGGTATTGACTACAGTATCTCTGATGAATGAATCCGCAAAAGCAAACATACCGATACCCAATGGATGATCTGAAACCTCAGTAGGTGGCAGCTCCGTGTCATATAGTAGACCAGTGATCTGGTTCCTCATATGCTCCCGGAGCTGGATGGGGATGTACCTGCTGGTTACGGCGATGGCGAGATGGTTGTTGGTGAGCGGCGGGATTGGATTGACTGTCATATCCCCCCTGTAACGCCTCGGATACAACTTTCCATATTCGTAACTCCAACTCTTCCCTTTTCCGGAGATGCGATATGTTATTTTCCTCCGTGATTGGGTTTTTGTTTTCTTTGTTTTGCTTTTTGTTCATGTCTTGCATTTCATCATTACATCATTCGCATTGCATCGGCACTCCGTTGCCGTCATGTTTTAAAACTTGCATTCCCTCGTAGTTGCCGCATTCCCCCTTGTCTTCATTGACCGTTCTGAGACCAACCACCCACTCGCACGCGATCGCCTTGTTCCTCTGCTCAGCCATCGACCCCCTCTTGCGCGTGTCCGAAAACTTCCCCGAACCTGACCCGGGTTGTTGTTACCGATGGGTCCGGATCATCCCCTAACATCCCTAAATCATCATCGATTTCTCGTTGGACTCTCCTAAGCTATTTATTCTCGATTGTCCGATTATGATCGGAGGGACGATATACCCCTAAGTTAAACCCACCTACAATATATATCTAGACAAACCACCTAATTTCTAGGGATCCTACCCTAGCGCCGCCGCCACTCTCTCTTGGGATCCCCCCAGATCCGATCCATCCAATCCCACCAACCAGCGCAACCATCGCCCTCCTCGATCGTCCTCGACCCCGAGCCACTTCTCCCGCCGGAAATTGAAGCCACCAACCAGGACCCCTTCGTCCTCCAGCAGCAACCAGGAGCTCAAGCCCCCTCCACTCTGTCCATGGCGCCCTCGCCCCGAGCACACAGGAACGTGCCCTTCCTCCCTGCTCTTCCTTCCCTCCTCACGCTGCTCCTCCCTGACAGCGCCTCCCCCGTCTGTTGTTCCTCGCAGGGAACCATGGCTGCCGCCTGGAGCAGCAGCAGCGCCCGAGCGCCCGAGCGCTCCTCCGCCTTTGCGCCTCCGACGACCGTCCTCGTTGTCCTCGGCAACCCCAGGACCGGCCCCGTCCCGCTCCTCTCTTCCTCCTGTTTTCCCTCTCTCTCTCTCTCTCACGGTGGCCGCTCTCTCTCTCTCCTTCCCAGGAACGAGCAGGAGCTCGCCCACGCTCCATGCCACCGCCGCCGTCGTCCTGCTTCGTCCGATGACCCCCGAGCAGCGCCACCTGCCAGATCTTCTCGAGCTCGCCTCGCCCCGCGCCTCAGGTCCCGCGTCGCCAAGCCGCCTCCCTGCCCTCGAACCCATCCAGTTCCGCCATCCGCCATGGTCGTGGAGCTCGCCGGCGTCGTCCTCATGGCGCTCCAGCCCCGCTCTAGTCCCGCGCCAAGTTGCCGTCGGCCTTCGCGTCTGCTACTTTGCATTAGGCCAGCGCCGCCCTCGTCGTCACGTTGTTCCTCTGCTTCGACCACAGCGCCAAGTCGCGCTCGACCCAGCCCTGTTGACCGCGTCCGCTCCACGCGCAGGCCCAGCTCCGCGCACGCCTGCAGGCCCAATGTGAGAAACTCCTCAGCTACGTGGGTTGCCAGCCGCGCCAAGGCCCAGCCGCGCCAGATCCGGCCTGCCTGGCCTCCTCCTCACCGATGGGCTGAAGCCCATGGTGAGCTCCCCAGCCCAGTGCCCTCTCTTGTACACATTCGGGCTAGTCAGATTTGTCCCAATGTTGTTTTTTTCCTATCCAGCGAATTTGTCTATTATTCCAGGGATTTTCTGATTTACAGATTGACCCCTCATGTTCATGCATTTAATAACTCATGAACCGTGCATCGGATTAAAATGGTTTAAACATGTAAATTGCTTAGAATTTTGTGTAGATTAATAATATGCCATTTTCATCCATGTTTAAAATGTTTAAATTGCTGTTTGATTAAATTTGCTTAAATCACATGCTAAAA
Organism: Triticum dicoccoides; assembly: GCF_002162155.2. Classification (NCBI taxonomy): domain Eukaryota; kingdom Viridiplantae; phylum Streptophyta; class Magnoliopsida; order Poales; family Poaceae; genus Triticum; species Triticum dicoccoides. Next base: position 466,392,791 of record NC_041381.1, read on the forward strand.
TGATTTATTTCCTAACTAAATAACCGTAGCTCCAATCTTAATAAACTTTATATGTAAATGGGGTGGAAAAATGCATAGATTAACTTGCTGCACTTTGTTTTACTGTTTAACAACTCTAGAATTGTGTTTAGGACAGAACCATACCAAATCTAAAATATGGACATGAGGATTTTCCGGAATTGTTGTTTGTTATTTCCGGCCTCATTTAAACTTTCCTAAATAGATAGTTTCATTATGCTTCACCTCTTGCCATGGTTAAAAACATTTAATATTGTTGAGTAGCTTAAACAAGAGTGAACTAAATAACTCGATGTGGTGTTTTGTCAATATGCAACTCGTTGCATATTGAGCTCCACTTAAATTGTAGTGTTGTTTGTTGCACTTTGCCATGCCATGCCTCATTAAACCGGACATGCATCATACTTGTTTGTGCACCATGCCATGATTATGATTGTGATGGTTGTTTACCATGTTGTTTACTTGTTTCCGGTTGCGCTTCTCCTTGATAGTTCTGGTAACGCTGCGTTTGTGAGGATTCGTTCGACTACGCCCGTTCGTCTTCTTCATGGACTCGTTCTTCTTCCTTGCGGGATTTCAGGCAAGATGACCGCTACCCTGGATCTCACTACTATCATTGCTATGCTAGTTGTTTCGTTCTATCGCTATACTGCGCTACCTATCACTTGTTCTTCAAGCCTCCCAAATTGCCATGTCAGCTTCTAACCTTTTCACCCTTCCTAGCAAACCATTGCTTGGCTATGTTACTGCTTTGCTCAGCCCCTCTTATAGCGTTGTTAGTTGCAGGTGAAGTTGAAGATTGCTCCATGATGCACATGATTATGTTGGGATATCACAATATCTCTTATTTAATTAATGCATCTATATACTTGGTAAAGGGTGGAAGACTCGGCTTTATGCCCGGTGTTTTGTTCCACTCTTGCCGCCCTAGTTTCCGTCATACCGGTGTTATGTTCCCGGATTTTGCGTTCCTTACGCGTTTGGGTGATTTATGGGACCCCCTTGACAGTTCGCTTTGAATAAAACTCCTCCAGCAAGGCCCAACCTTGGTTTTACCATTTGCCTCACCTAGCCCTTTTTCCCTTGGGTTTCCGGAGCCCGAGGGTCATCTTTATTTTACCCCCCCGGGCCAGTTCTCCTCCGAGTGCTGGTCCAAACCGAGCGATGTCCGGCGCCCCCTGGGCAATCAGGGTCTATGCCAACCCGACGTCTGGCTCATCCGGTGTGCCCTGAGAACGAGATATGTGCAGCTCCTATCGGGATTTGTTGGCACAGCGGGAGGCTTTGCTGGTCTTGTTTTACCATTGTCGAAATGTCTTGTAAACCGAGATTCCGAGTCTGATTGGGTCTTCCTGGGAGAAGGTATATCCTTTGTTGATCGCGAGAGCTTGTGATGGGCTAAGTTGGGACACCCCTGCAGGGTATAAACTTTCGAAAGCCGTGCCCGCAGTTATGGGCAGATGGGAATTTGTTAATGTCCGGTTGTAGATAACTTAACACCAGATCCGATATAAAACGCATCAACCGCGTGTGTAGCCGTGATGGTCTCTTTTCGGCGGAGTACGGGAAGTGAACACGGTTCTGGGTTATGTTGGACGTAAGTAGGAGTTCAGGATCACTTCTTGATCATTGCTAGCTTCACGACCGTTCCGTTTGCTCTCTTCTCGCTCTTATTTGCATATGTTAGCCACCATATATGCTTAGTCGCTGCTGCAACCTCACCACTTTACCCCTTCCATTCCCTTTAAGCTTTGCTAGTCTTGATACCCATGGTAATGGGATTGCTGAGTCCTCATGGCTCACAGATTACTACAACAACAGTTGCATGTACAGGTTACACGATGTTCATGACGCGAGAGTGATGTTTGCTTGTATTGGAGTTCTTTTTCTGCTTCTTCTTCGATCAGGGATAGGTTCCAGGTCGGCAGCCTGGGCTAGCAGGGTGGATGTCATTTGAGTTTCTGTTTGTGTTTCATCCGTAGTCGGATGTTGATCTTATGTATGATGTGTTGTTGTATTCGTGTGGCATTGTATGCCTCATGTATGTATACCCATCTATTATGTAATGTTGATGTAATGATATCCACCTTGCAAAAGCGTTTCAATATGCGGTTCTATCCTTGGTGGGACCTACGAGCCTCTTTAGGATAGTATCGCATATTGGGCGTGACACCCCCGCACCTTGCGATCCGGCGGGCCAAGCTCAATCGACCAGCCACCGGGGAGGACAAGGAGGGGGTTCACCGGAAAGTTGGCCATGGTGCTGGTGGGCGGTGCGGTGGTGAGGGTAGGGACGATGAGCAGGGCAGCGTGTGGCGGAGCGGCTGTGGGCAGAGCAGGGGAGGTATATGTCCCTGCTTTGGGAAGTGGAGCGCGTGAATGCGAAGCGGAAGGGATAGTAATGCCCTTAGGCACCCATTGCCATTTGCAGGACCACTTTTGCCGGAGGCAGGATGCGTCCACATGTCCATAATGCCCACAAGAGCTGCATCTGACGGTGGTCTTTGGCCTGTGTTGTTTCCGTCTTCGATGGCAGTCAACAGCAGTCAAGGGATCTGATTTATTGTTGGATGGTAAGAGATCCTTACATGCCAATGTCTCATTATTCTTCCCCAAAGAATTGACACAAGCTTCCCATTTGTGACCAGGGTGAAAACATTTAAGGCAGATTATTTTGTTCTCGTAATTAAGCTTATTATGACCCCACTGAAGACATTTTGCGCACAGTGCACTCCAAAATTTCACCATGGTAATAATTTCATCCAAATCATATCCCACATGTTGAAGATCATGTTGATGGTTATGAGAAAGAATTGGGGGCCATGTTGTGGCTGGGGGCGCATACCTTAGCGCAGAAGTCAGGAAACAAAGAGGAGGTGACGGACACAATGCTTTGATCGAAAAATGGAAAGAGCCAATAGTAATAACTTGTCCTTGTCATTAATGCCAATAACCCCCTGATCGTTGATTCTGTTCAACTTGATTGCTTCCTGTAATGACGGCTGACAATAATCACTGGATGAATCAGGCATTGATTGCGTCTGGTTTGAACTTTGAGCCTTTGACGAAGAAGCTTCAGCCGCATGAATATTCTTGAACTCCATGGTTTTGATTGGGACAATTGAGAATTTGCTCAACTCTTTTGCAGCATGGGGATCCGTGAAACTGTTATCCTTAACAAAACCAATATTGCCATTGACGGCCAATGGAGAGCGGGCAGAGATTTCTTGTAACTCCTTGTCAGCATGCCAACCCGATTCATACTTGATGAGCTTTGCAAAATGACCATTGTAAAGATAGAAATGGCAAATGAAATCTGGCTAGACTCTGTCCTTGAGAGCATGAATAAAGTGACCCACTTTATTATTGGCCACGGAGAAACTAAACGAACGATTGTTGAGCTTAAGAACACGAAATCCTTTGGGATGACCTCCAAGACAGCATTGTAGACCCAAAGCAACTAATTCTTCAGTAAGGGAGAAAGAAGCCAAAGAGAATGAAGCCACCAAATAGAACTCCGAACTGTCTCGAGAGGGGGAGAAATGCACCGTGGATACATACCTTCGTTGTACCTGATCGGGAAATGCAATGCCAAGGTTTAAATCCCAGTGGAGAAGCCCATCCATGGTTGAAAATCCTAGAGATGTCCATTGCTAGAGGTGGATGCAGGTGGAGAGGAGAGGAGGGAGAGAGGCTCCATCCGTTTGTTCCTTTGTTTTGCCGGGGTTGTTATGCTCTGTCCCCCGTGGTAAGTTTGCTAGGCAGCAGCTAACTTCTCGCTCGTTTTTTTAGTTTTGACCATGATATTGAAATTACATCTGGTCGATGGTGTCAAGTTTAGGCAGGTACCATCCGCATTTTGTGAAGATTGCCAATCTAAATTTTATTGCGGCATGATGCATATGTAATAAAGAATTTGGTGTTTGAGAAGCATCACCAGAAGTTGGTATGCTAATATCTCAATTGGCGAGATAAAAGGACCACTACTTCTTACCTTCCAGTCACTTTAATATTATAGGAATGCAAGTGTGTACTAAGTAGAAAAGATGGATGAATTTAGTGCCCCTGCGTTTACACGACTAGGTGTTATTCAGTTTTTGTTTCCTTTGATGGCTCTGAGTACAAATTGGAGCTTGTTGGGTACAAAATGTTGCCAACATTAGTTTAGGATCAGAATTGTTGTCATGTTGTCCATATATTGCTCTAAGAGGTTCCTAGAATTAGTTTAGGATCAGAGTTATTGTCATGTTGTCTAGATATCGCTCTGAAGATTCCGGACGTACTTTTCAGGTTGCTTGGTTATAATTTTTGCCCCCCAAAGGGAAGCTTTGGCCAGCTTCTTGCTAGAATATTATCATAAGGCTTGATTAATTCAGAACATACCTTTGTCTTTTCACTCTTATTTTATTTTAATAGTTATTTGACATGCTGTAAACTATTTCTTTTATTTTTCCAGGAAGAAATAGAAGTTGAGGGGAAGCTATTGCGTGCTGGAAAATCAGTTGGTGTTGTCAATGTTCGTTTCAATAAGAAAAGGACAGGCAAATTGATGGCTCAGGCACGTCATACAAAGTACTTTTATCTAGCAGATTGTGAGGATTCCTTTCTGTTGTAAGATAAAAACCTGGTTCTATGTTGCATCTCAAAATCAAGATGTTGATTCAAGAAGAGAAAGGAGCTGTCAGCGTGCCATGGTGAGCGACATTGTCCCGGAGCATGCAGTTTATCAGTATAAAGTAACAGGTAGCAATGTTTTCTCATACATATGATTCTGAAGTAATAGAGAGCAGGAAGTGGTAGGCTTAATTTTAGTTAGATAAATAGGTGTACTGCAGCTGCATATATTTAGGTAATCCCTTGTATTTTTATTTCTAGGTTCATGCTTTGTACATCGTGTATATATGCCAGCCAGGGAGGTGGATGGGCTCGTCTCCGCTGCGTCGTGAGCGCCGTTGCCGCCTCTGAAACCACCTTGCTCCGCATAGTAGCATGTGTGAGGAATCTGGGACAAAGCGACTACAAGCAGATGGCGTCGGCGGCAACGGAAATACGCACGGTGCGCGAAGCCTGGTAAGATGGGTGCAGCCTCCCCGTAGGCGTTTCAGGATGGCGTGCCCGGCGGCTCGGAACGTGCGCGCCCGGTGCACAGGAGGTGTGTCTTGGAGCAGCATGCCGGCGGCAACGTGCACCGTGAGGTCCCCGAGCAGCCCAACCAGTACAGGAGGAACCCTGCCATTCCATCCTCACCTCTACTCACAGGTAATCCCCTTCCGCTTCGTGCCCTCTTTCCTCTGAACTATCTTCTTTTCAGACCCTCTCTCTGTTACACATTTGCATGAAAAACCAAAAGTAAAAGGGAAAACTTACTTCGGGTTTATATGGTGCAGACCAACAACAAAACGGTTACTAATGAAAGGTTTAAGTGCAAGTATAGTCAAATCAAGGTCTTTTATCTAATTGGTTGGGTAACTACTTTTCAGGTCTATGCCTTTAAGTAAAACTTAAAACTAAGCATTTAATTATTGTTCTATTGTGTTATTGATTTCACCGGCTTTATGCTAGCCGATTAGTTCTGAGGGATTCCACATCGGCTAATTTGGATTAGGCTATTTTCGAATAAAAATAATGATCAACGTCATGTATTTTACTTTTAAGTATAAACGAACAGTAAAAGATGAGATAGGGGGCTCCTCCTAGGATAATAATAGCAAAAAAACTCAATGCACATATCTGAGGATTTTTATTTGCAGGCTGAGATTTTGTACATTGATATGATGTATAAGAGAGAAATAATTTATTTACTTATTTGGGGATTAGCCTTTTAGTATATGAGTGTGATTTCCAGCAAAAATAAAATATAGGACTGTAATACTTCAAGATATTCATGAAAACAAGTATTTGATATGTTAACATCTATATAACTACATGCTCATGTGTTTTTCATCCTTTTTCAATTTCAGTTAAAGATATATGTGTGGTTTTTAGTCTGTGCCGATCATGTTTTGGAAGGATATTTTCTATGGTAATGTTGAAACAAAGATATATTTCTTTTAAGAAAGGGGCACTATAAAGTATTGAAGCATGCTGAATAATGTAAAAAATGTCACATAATGAAACATTAGCTGGTGCTATCCAAACACGATTATGTACCTTCCAACAGTAATGGGTCATTCGCTTTGCTTGGTCAACCTTGCAACTAAATCTGTAAGATAACTTTGAAGTTCATTTTGCACCTTACGAAAAAAGTTGTACAGTTTTTAATTGATCAGACAACAATTGTTTTATGTCTACGTGCCTTTTTTGGTACTCAAATATGTTGATTGGTGTATTCTCTTTTTCAGCTTCAACATTTGGCTCATTCTGGTTTTTGGTAATGCTTTCCTGACAGTGGAGCAGTCATGGGCCTTTTATAGAGACCTCGGTGAAGAACTTGTCAGTTGTCACTGCAATTTAGTCAAATGGGCGTTGAGATTGAAGTTTTTGCTTTTGTTGACTTTCTGACAAGTTACAACAACATCGAAAAGGTAAAGTTATGCTACCTTGCTGTCCGATGTATCATGTTTTTCTTTGTAAAGGAATAACAGTTTATATGTGTGTAGGTTATGTGGGAGCCTTTTATAGAGCCCTCATGTTTTTCATTTAAATATACTTCAAAAATGTAGATTGAAAATAAAGGTCACGAGGTCCATTGCTAATGAATAAGTAGTCTTGCTGAAGGTGATAAATCTCCAAACTGATGGATAAGCCGAAGGTGATATTCAAGAGATCCATTTCTAATGAATAAGTAGTCTTGCTGAAGGTGATAAATATCCAAACTGATGGATAGGCCGAAGGTGATATTCAACCTTTTTTATACTGTAGTCGTGCTGAAGTGAAAGCATCTGTGAATGCATGTATACATGCTTTTCAATCTTCCTTTGTTGTCAAACTGTGGCATGTAAAGTATGGGAGGACCAAGTGATTGTAAACTGTGTCAAACCCATGTCTTTACGTGATTTTTCTAACAAGGAAGTAGTCACTCCCTGGATACCGGAGTATGTACATAGAGCTGGAACGCTTATCGCCTCATGATTTGCTAGAGAAATATCAAGCACGAGACATGTGTTAGGATGATGGATTTCGTTATTAAAAAGAAGGATGTAATATAAGAGCACATGGAATGCAGTAGACATATGTTTACAGTACTGTAATTGTAGGATTCCTGATTCGTGGTGCATAGACCACGTGCATTAATTAGTTTTTGTAGTTCCTGTATTTTATTTCTTACTACATTATTCTGGGTTGTTTCAAAATTTCTGCTCTACACAGAATCTTAAGAAGTTTGGGTATGCACACAGGTCCTAATAATAATGAGTTGTTTAGTGCAATGCATGTGGCATGATTACTTCTTTTCTTTTGTACGTTGTACGTTCTTTGAGGTCGTTTTTTCTCTCTTCCGTTGATCAAGATTTCTTGTTCTTTCTTCTGCTTATCAAGGTTTCTTCCTTTCCTTTTTTTGTAGGAATTGCATTTATTGTGTGCCTATGTATTATCATTATTCTTGCTTCATTGGTTGTGTTGATATTCCGGGTTTGGCCCGACATTGTGTTTTCTTTTGCCTATGTACATTCATATCATTATACACAATATTCTCTTCTGTGTACATTCATATCATTATACACAAAGTGTAGTACTAAAAAGTGATGATCTAATGTTCATCTATGTTATGGAGTTGGTTTTTTTGAAGTTGAAGTAGTATGTGTTTCTATGATGCTCTTCTCAGGTTTTAAGCTTCATCTACAAACATACATGCCACCCACTAAATTCATATTTCAGTGTAGGCTTAGAATAGGGGGTGGATCATTCATTGTGTCGTGTTCAGAATTAGAGCTCGAGAGAAAAACGGAAATAGTCAAATACCAGGTTGTATAGAGTTGCTATCAGTTTGAATAATAATGATGATCTTAATGACCTTTATTCCTTATATTTTGTGCTCATCCAAAGAAAAAATGTGCAAACACTGCTAAAAAGTACATCGTTAGCTGGTCTATACTTCTTGTACAAATATGTATTTTTTCAAACACAAATTTCTCACCGTGATAACTATAATTTCAACTAAAACAATGCTTCCTTAGTTGGCCTGTGTATGTTATACATTTATTTTTCAAAAATTCGGATTTTGTAGCTTAATAAACACATTTTCAATATAACATGGGTTTTCTACTATCAATATTGAATATGTCCTTGCAAAATGAAACTATTTTCATTGACAACATGGCTTTAGTGGGTCTCTGCGCCATTTGGCGCATCGGCTCAACTAGTATTCCCTTACACTAGCTTTCGGCTTTACCCAGTCTGAGGTACACGTTTGGAGTACCCGACATTAACAATCGCAGAGGTGCTTCCTTTATGCCCTAGCCGAATTAACGGGAACGTATGGCATAAGCGCAGGAGCCAGGCAACCCAGCTTGGCCAAAATTTAAGTCATCTCGATGAATATAATGGTGAAGAAAAGGTACATATGAAAAAAGAACGCATATGCAGTGGGCTTGATGCCTGAAAGATAATTAAATTAAGCTTCTGTATAAGAAGCCCCCAGGTAAAATGAGCGCACACACTTTAAAAATTAGTGCGTCACAAGTGTGTAGTCTAGCCACACTAAAGCTGTAGAGCTTTTCAAAAGGAAATGCAGGAAGAGAGCTGAAACTTAAATAAAAAGGAACGGAGGGAAGGAGACGAATAGGGAGTTCGACGCTAGGCGTAGAATCTTCGGAGTCTGGCCGCGTTCCATGGGTTCGGCTCGAGGCGACTATCTGATGCATCACGCAGTCGGTATGCTCCTCCAGTGAGAACTTTGTCAATAATGAAGGGGCCCTTCCACTTGGGCTTGAGTTTGTCCTTTTTCTTCTCTGGTAGGCTTAGAACGAGTTCGCCAATATTATAAATCTTGGCCCGTACTTCTCTTCTTTGATACCTACAAGCCTGTTGTTGATAGAATACGGAACGGGCTTTTGCAACATCGAGCTCCTCTTTCAGGGCATCTAAACTGTCCTACCGATCGATCTCGGCCTCTCTTTCTCTTCGTACATGCGCACTCGAGGTGAGTCATGAATAATATCGCAGGGCAGTACAACCTCTGCGCCATACACCATGAAGAAGGGTGTGTATCCGGTGGTGCGATTTGGCGTGGTCCGCAGCCCCCAGAGTACGGAGTCAAGCTCCTCAACCCAGTGCGTGTCTGATTCTTTTAAGGATCGCACTAGTCTAGGTTTAATGCCGCTCATAATAAGACCATTGGCTCGTTCGACTTGACCGTTTGTTTGAGGGTGATAGATGGAGGCGTAATCGATCTTGATGCCCATGTTGCCGCACCAAGTTTTCACCTCATCAGCTGTGAAATTGGAGCCATTGTCGGTGATGATGATGTGGGGGACACCATAACGGTGTACCACACCCGATGTGAAGTCTATCACGGGTCCGCATTCAGCCGTTTTAACTGGTTTGGCTTCTATCCATTTGGTGAATTTATCCACCATGACCAACAAGTATTTTTTCTTATGGCTTCCTCCTTTAAGGGGTCCAACCATATCAAGCCCCCAGACCGCAAAAGGCCATGTTATGGGGATTGTTTTTAAGGCTGTGGGTGTCATATGGCTTTGGTTAGCGAAAAGTTGGCATCCGACGCAATGTTGGACTAGGTCTTGTGCGTCCGCTCAGGCCTTCAGCCAGTAGAAACCTGTACGGAAGGCCTTGCTTACATGGGCCCGAGCTGCGATGTGGTGACCGTCGAGGCCGGCATGAATTTCAGCCAATAGCCGCCGCCCTTCCTCCTCAGAGATACATCTTTGAAGTACCCCGGTAGCGCTTTTCTTATAAAGCTCTCCCTCATGGACTTTGTAGGCTTTAGAGCGCAACACAATGCAGTGTGCCTCATTTTGATACTCGGGGAGTTCGTGCCTCTTAAGGTAGGCCAAGAAGGGTTCGGTCCCTGGGGTGATAACATCCATGATGAGATGGGCCGAGGGTGTTATTTCGGTGGCAGAGCCCCCGACTATGTCAGTCTGTTCGGAATCTGAGGTTGTGGTCGGATCTGGACTGAAGTTGTCAGTCTCCCCTTGCCATACTATGGATGGCTTGAAAAGCCTTTCCAGAAAGATGTTAGGTGGAATGGGGTCGCGTTTAGCACCGATGCGGGCAAGGACATCCGCCGCTTGATTGTTTTCTCGAGCCACATGATGAAATTCGATCCCCTCGAACCGAGCTGGCATCTTAAGGATGGTATTACGATATGCCGCCATTTTCGGATCTTTGGCATCAAAGTCTCCATTTATTTGAGGTATTGCAAGGTTTGAATCCCCACGCACTTCTAGGCGCTGAATGCCCATGGAGACGGCCATCCAAAGACCATGCAGCAGAGCCTCGTATTCGGCTGCGTTGTTGGACTCTGTGTATAATATTTGGAGTACGTATTGGAATGTATCTCTAGTGGCGGATGTGAGGACGATGCCTGCTCCCAGACGTGCCAGCATTTTAGAGACGCCGAAGTGCATGATCTAGTTGGAGTATGTGCCGTACTCTTTAGGGAGTTCAGCCTCTGTCCATTCAGCGATGAAATCCGCTAGTACTTGGGATTTAATGGCTCGTCGTGGTTTATATGTGATATCTAATGGGAGGAGCTCTATGGCCCACTTGGCAATCCGGCCAGTGGCATCGCGGTTGTTTATTATGTCATTAAGTGGTACTTCGGAGGCCACCGTGATTGAACACTCTTGAAAGTAGTGTCAGAGGTTTTGGGATGCCATGGAGACCGCGTATGCTATTTTTTGATAATGTGGGTACCGGGATTTGCATGGAGTGAGGACAGTAGATACGTAGTATACCGGCTTCTGAACCAGAAATTTGTATCCGTCCTCCTCTCGCCCGACGACGAGCACCGCACTCACAACTTGGTGTGTTGCAGCTATGTATAACAACATGGGTTCACCAACGTTCGGCGTGGCCAGGATTGGGTTGCTTGCTAAAAGAGCCTTTATTTCTTCCAGTACGGCCGTCGCCGCGTCCGTCCACTAGAAGTGTTCGGTTCGTCGAAGAAGGCGATAAAGTGGCAATGCCTTTTCTCCTAATCTGGAGATAAAGCGGCTTAGAGCTTCCACGCATCCAGTTAGCTTCTGGATTTGTTTGAGATCTGTTGGGGTAGCCAACTGCGACAAAGCTCGGATTTTAGCTGGGTTTGCTTCAATTCCTCTATTGGAAATGATGAAGCCCAGGAGCTTTCCGGTGGGGATGCCGAAAACACATTTTTCTAGATTGAGCTTAATGTCATATGCTTGGAGGTTATCGAACGTGAGCCTTAGATCATCTACTAAGGATTCAGCGTGTCAGGACTTGATGACTACGTCGTCAACATATGCTTCAACTGTTTTGCCGATTTGTTTCTCTAGGCATGTTTGAATCATGCGTTGGTAGTTGGCGCCAATGTTTTTAAGCCCAAAAGGCACAGTGTTGAAGCAGAAAGGCCCATATGGGGTGATAAATGCCGTTGCGGCTTGATTGGACTCCGCCATCGTGATTTGATGGTATCCGGAGTATGCGTCGAGGAAACACAATGAATCATGTCCCGTAGTGGCATCGATAATCTGATCGATGTGTGGGAGAGGGAAGGGATCCTTATGGCAAACCTTGTTGAGGTATTTGAAATCAACACATAGGCGCCGGGATTTATCCTTCTTTGGTACCATCACCAGATTTGCTAGCCAATCCGGGTGTTTTATTTCTCTGATGAATCCGGCCTCGAGTAACTTGGCTAGTTCCTCTCCCATAGCTTATCGTTTGGGTTCTGAAAAGCGCCATAGTGTTTGCTTGACCGGCTTGTATCCCTTCAGTACGTTAAGGCTGTGTTCGGCCAGCCTGCGTGGGATCCCCGGCATATCAGAAGGGTGCCAGGCGAAGATATCCCAGTTCTCGCATAGGAACGGCCGCAGTGCGGCGTCGATTGTGGGGTCCAGCTTTGCCCCGATGGATGCTGTCTTTGAGGAGTACGTTGGGTGGACTTGGAATTTGACTATTTCGTCCGCTGGTTTAAATGAGGTGGACTTGGGTCGCTTGTCGAGTATCACGTCGTCCCTATCCACTATGGAGCGTAGTGTAGTTAATTCTTCGGCCGCGAGGGCTTCAGACAATGCTTCGAGGGCCAAGGGAGCTATTTTATTTTCGGCGTGGAGTGTTGTGTCCGGATCACTAGCAAGGGTGATAATTCCATTGGGCCCCGGCATCTTGAGCTTCATGTACCCGTAATGGGGTATAGCTTGGAAGCTCGCGAACGCATCCCGCCCTAACAAGGCGTGATATCCACTGGTCAAGGGGCCACCTGAAAGGTTATCTCTTCGGACCTATAGTACTCCGGCACATCTTGCCTCCCGGCTAGGAATAATTCCTTGGAAGGTTGTGCTGCTTTGCTCAATGCGGCTCCTGTCTAGTTCGATTTTGTTGAGAGTTTCCTCATAGATGAGGTTAAGTCCGCTACCGCCATCCATGAGCACTTTGGTAAGCCGGAAGCCGTCCATGATTGGACTGAGGAACAAAGCGGCTGGTGCCCGGACTGTTCTAAATTGCAGTTCGTCACTGGCGCTGAAAGTTATGGCTGTGTTGTTCCAGGGATTTATTGCTACGACTTGGCAAACTTCGGCGAGGCCGTGGAGTGCTCTCTTGTGCCTGTTACCTGAGGCGAAAGTCTTGAAGACTGTCAATACTGTAGGGTTATGCTCTGTGGGATGTTGCTCTGTGATGTTTTTTATGAGGAGATCCTCGCCGCTCTTGGCCACCTATCGAAGTATCCAACATGCTCTAAGGCTGTGTGTTGGTACGGTATCCGGTGTGGTGGGTATTTTGCATGGCCTATCGAGCCACCCTTCTAAAACAGTTGTGCGCCCTGCAGTGGGATTCGATTTCTTCGAGATTGGGTCGGGCGACCTACGAGGGTACACCATTTTTGTTCGGACGAGGGGTTTAGCGAGAGCCAGTGGATCCCAAAAGGCCTGGGTTTTCCATGCGCTTTCCATCGCTCAGTACTTTTGTACTATGATCACCAAGTCATCGAGCGTGATATGTGACGGCGATTTATGACGTTAAGTAGTCCCTTGTCCGTGCATTTTTTGCAGAATAACGAGATTGCGTCTTCATCGTAACAATCTTTGACCTTGTCCTTGACAATGAGGAATTTGGCCCAAAAGTGATGTACCGTCTCTTGGGACTGTTGTCTGATGCGTGAAAGATCGCTTGAGTCTGGGTGGGTGGGTGAATTTAAGTCCGAACCCTGATCCGGTTCATGACCCAGAGCTTGAGGAGTTTCCGAGCTTAATAGTTCGGACTCCGGAATGTAAACCAATTTTTTTGGCATTCTAAGTTCGGAGTTCGGGGCGCGTCTTACTGCGGGCATGTATCCGGCTTGGTAAGCTCGGAAATCCGGACATATTTCATCCTTAATATGGGGGAAGAGTTGTTGGATCGCTCCTCCACCACCGCTATCTAATGGGTGATCGGCGGAGATTCAATCTCTCTCTGATCGGGTTTAAGCCCAATCCGATCATAGTCCAAAGCGATTGCCAGAGCAGCGATGCGATCCAGGAGCCCATTTAAAGAAAATAACTCTATTGGATCCATCTGCTCGGCGTATTCCGAGCTGACAAGGAGGCGATTTTTGATGACTTGAGAAGTCATGGTCGGCCTGACGGCCGAATGGGCAGTCAAGACGAAGCCGCCCAACCGAAGAGTTTGGCCTGAGGCCAGAGCTCCCCCGAAGGTGATGTTGTCCTTGATAACAAGGGAGCCATCAACCCTATCTTCGACGTCATAGTGGAACTCTTAATGAAAGCACCAATGTCGGTGTCAAAACCGGCTGATCTCGGGTAGGGGGTCCCGAACTGTGCATCTAAGGCTAATGGTAACAGGGGGCGGGGGACACAATGTTTACCCAGGTTCGGGCCCTCTCGATGGAGGTAATACCCTACTTCTTGCTTGATTGATCTTGATGATATGAGTATTACAAGAGTTGATCTACCATGAGATCGTAGAGGTTAAACCCTAGAAGCTAGCCTATGGTTATGATTTTTCTTATCCTACGGACTAAACTCTTCGGTTTATATAGACAATAGAGGGGGCTAGGGTTATATAGAGTCGGTTATAGAGAAAGGAATCTTCAAATCCTAACTGCCAAGCTTGCCTTCCATGCAAAGGAGAGTCCCATCCAGACACGGGACAAAGTCTTCTATATTGTATCTTCATAGTCCAACAGTCCGGCATACACATATAGTACGGCTGTCCGAGGACCCCTTAATCCAGGACTCCCTCATGGGGGTCGGCACGAATGGTAGCCATCACGACCTCATCCGCACATGCGGCCACGATTTGCTTCTCCGCTAACAAATGCTCCTTGAGGTCCTGGCTATACTGCGTGCACCATGGCTTAGGACAGCGCTTATTTGGTGGAGGGGTCGGTAATTTGGGTGGAAGGTGTCGAGCTCGCGCCAGTGGTCGGGGCATGTGGGATTTGGAAGGAGGAGACGGGGTTCGGGTGTGGATTACCTGCCTAGATAGGTGAGGCCGAGCAGCGTGAAGGAGGGTCGTCGGCGAGGAGGTGGCGCCGCAAGCAAGGAGTGAAGGTTTCAACTTGGAAAGGAAGGTTGAAACAGGGGAAATGTGGCTTTTGGTAAGGGGGAGGGGGCGGGGAGGTAGATATTTCTGTCGGATTTCGGGTTCCAGCAGACCCTTAAGGTTCGAACTCTAGGGTGCGCGCGGAGATCTCACCCCCTACCGGCTCACGTCTCGTCGCCTCACAAAGGATCTAGGCTACACGAAGAACAACACAAGGGACGCAAGGTTTATACTGGTTCAGGCCCCAATGTGGTGTAATACCCTACTCCAGTGTGTGGTGTGTGGATTGCCTCAGGGGCTGATGATGAACAATACAAGGGAAGAACAGCCTCGCGAGGGGTGTTCTTGCGTTGGTGTTGTCTCTTTGGAGGGGTTGATTCCAGATGCCTCTATACTACGGTGGCTAGCCCTATATATAAAGTGAGGCCCTGGTCCTCTTCCCAAATATTGAGCGGGAAGGGCACCAACAATTGGCCATTTTGAAGGGGAACATCTAGTACACTTATACTGACTAAAGTTGGTCCTCTCCTGCCAAAGGCTCTGACGATGACGCCTTCCTAGGCTCCACGATGACCTCCATCCTGCCGTTCTGCTGGTCTTGGTCTTGTTGCACCGAAATGGTAACCTTTGCCTGATGCCTTAGCCTGTGCTTGCCCCCTTTGCACCGAAGGGGAGACAAGGACACTGCGCAAGCCGGCGCCCGCCTGGCGCTCGCCTGGCTTCTGTCGTCATGGCTTGTGTCATGGGTACCTCATGAAGTACCCCGCCTTGATCTCTCCGCCTCCTCACGAGCCACCCTGACGAGGTTGCGCCTGAGGAAGCTTCCTGTCGTCCGCCCCGCGAGGCTTGACCCCTCGCGGGGGTCTTGAGCTTGTGTTGACAAAGATGGGCCGTACTGGGCCACTCCTTGAGCCACGCCGCAGGCCGCAGGTAGGCAAGTCTGGCTACCCCCGTTCCCAGAACACCGACAGTAGCCCCCGGGTCCAAGGCGCACCCGGACTTGGCTTAGCGGAGAAGCGAAGGGGCAAGTGCGAAGCGCCGCGGGCCCCAACAGCCTGCGGCCTTGGGTTCCTCGTGGCGGTTGATTCGACATGGGCGTCCCCGCTTCCCCATGATGCCTCGGCAACTATGTGTCTAGTCAAGTCCCTACATGCAAAATGGGTCATGATTACCTGTGATCGTGGAGGCCGACGGTTGGCCTCCTCCGGCTAAATGTACGGAACGGCATGAGCCCTTCCGGTCCATCCCTTCCTGCTACTCTCTTTCTTCTTCTTCCTCGCCCTTGCTCCACCTCCATGGCTCTGCCGAAGAGGTTCTCGGCCGTGGAGAAGGGAAAGGCTCATCGGGAAGGGCCTGACTCTCTTCCGACCAAGCGCGACCGGGGCCGCCGTCAAGCATCCTACGGCCCCCGTGGTAGCTTCCCGTGGTCGTGGGGACGGTCCTCTGCGCAGCGATGGGCGCCCGGCTGCCGATGGGAGGTACGTTGTGGCTGTGCGACCCCCCAGGCCACGCTTCCGCTCGGCGGAGGTGCTGCCGGAGTTCGTCGTGTGGTCAGCGGACCCGACCAGCACCTGGATCTAGCTCCCCTGCTCCTTTGTAGGTGAACTTCCGGCCGGTGCTCCAGGAGGCCTCTGGCTTCAGGGGGATGGTTGCTGCAGGAGGGCTTCCTGGGCCTCACTGGAGGTCTCCGCTATCGGGG
Organism: Triticum dicoccoides; assembly: GCF_002162155.2. Lineage (NCBI taxonomy): Eukaryota > Viridiplantae > Streptophyta > Magnoliopsida > Poales > Poaceae > Triticum > Triticum dicoccoides. Next base: position 466,409,136 of record NC_041381.1, read on the forward strand.
AGGCGGCCCTGACCCGCGGCTGGCAAACATTTGCCCGCGCGCGCGGCCTGAGCTGGCGGTGCACCCTGCACTTTAAGTTCGACGGCGACGCCACCCTCTATGTGAGGGTGTTCGGGGAAGATGGCCGCTGCGCTGGGTGCTTCCCTGAAGATGATGACCGCGGCCGTGAGCCCAGCCTCGGTGTTGATCAGGATGATGGCGGCGGCAGGCGCGTGGGTAGAGGTGCCCGGGGCCCACCAAGCTTCAGTGACTATCCTTTAGGCGGCAGCTCCGCCAGCGGTGGCCTCGACCAGCCCCCGCACTGTCGTGCCCACCTGGGGGAAGGCAATGGGTCGGTCCGTCGCCGTGCCCCGGTGAAGCGGGAGATGGGATCCAGCTGAGCCCCAAAGGCAGCGCGAGCCCCCGCCGCAAGTTAGTGCCAAGCAAGTCGCGCCTATTTTGCTTCTCTTCCTTTCCTGCGCAAAAAGAAGATAGTCTGGAGCCCCGCGGGGGCGTGCTGAACCGTTGCTGTTAATTATCACGCCGTTTCTGTTATTTCTGTGATATGTTTTCGTGCCGCCTGCTCATGTGAAGAAATTACTTAGCTCGCGGAGGCTTGTCGTGATCTTCGCCTCCCGAGGCCGGGGCCTCGCCGTGCGTTTCATGTTCTGCAAGGGTTAGTTGGTAGGGGTAGTTTCCAACCTCGGTAGCGGGGGCGACTAACCCAGGTCCCGTGCTCACGTCGCGATGCCCGTGGGGCACAGACTGGGAGGAGTGCTCCCGCAGCGGACTCGGTTAGGAAAGCTTCAAATGACCGAGGTAGAAAACACTCGTGAGTGTACCCGCGTACCTCCCTCACGAGACTTGCGCGAGAGAAAACGATGCAAGTGGGTGAAAAAGACAAAGGGTCTCAAACTAGAGTCGGCAACAACTCCAATAAAAATTTAAATAGCAATGAACAAGCCAACTGCAGAAAGCAAATGAAAAAGCCGCATCCGGCACCTAATCTAGTTTTTGACGTCTTCTCACCAGCGCGGAGCTAAGTGCTGCCACTGGGCGTGGGCGGGAGCCCCCGTGGCCCGAGGGCAGCACTCCGGAGACTCTGGGGCATGTACAGCCTCACTCATTATTACGTGAGAGTGTCACGGACGGCGAGCTTAATAGGCATTAGCCTTCTTAACAGGCACCGGGCCTTCTCCAAAATGCGGGAGCTTCATAGGCGTTGGCCTTCTTCACAGGCACCGGGCCTTTTCCAAAATGTGGCAGCTTCACAGGCATTAGCCTTCTTCACAGGCACCGGGCCTTTTCCAAAATGCGGCAGCTTCACAGGCATTGGCCTTCTTCACAGGCACCGGGCCTTTTCCAAAATGCGGCAGCTTCACAGGCATTGGCCTTCTTCACAGGCACTGGGCCTTGCTCAGGGGTAGAACCTTCGGAGATGTTGAATGTTCCATGCGTTCTGGATGGGTACCCCCTCCTGGGTCTCCAAGCGCGCGGAGTCGGGCCTGGAAACATGAACAACCTTGAATGGGCCCTCCCACATGGGAGAGAGCTTGTGCAGCCCCTCCCTGGAGAGAACCCGTCTAAGCACGAGGTCCCCTACCTCAAGAGTTCTGGAGCGGATGTTGCGGCAGTGGTACCGCCGCAGCGCCTATTGATACCTTGCCGCTCGCAGTGCAGCTTCTCGTCGGCGTTCCTCCCCCAGCACGAGATCTGTCCCCCGCATGGTGTCCTACTGCGCCTTGCCGAACGCCAGGACCCGTGCGGAACGACGCCTGACCTCGTGAGGGAGGACGGCCTCAGCTTCGTAGAAGAGGAAGAACGGGGTCTCGCCGGTCGGCTTGGCCGCGGTCGTGCGGATAGACCACAACATGGATTGAAGCTCGTCGTACCAGCCCATGCCGCAGGCCTCCAGTTTCTTCTTGAAGGTCCTGGTCTTGAGGCCACTTAGGACCTCCGCGTTGGCTCGCTCGGCCTGGCTATTGCTCCGGGGGTGCGCCACTGAGGCGTAGCATATCTACGTTCCAAGGTTAGCACAGTATGTTTTGAAGAGATTGCTGGTGAACTGTGAACCGTTGTCGGTGATAATGCAGTTAGGCACCCCAAATCGGCTCACGAGGCCCTTGATGAACTTGACTGCTGAGCCCGCGGGTATGGTGCGGATGGCTTCCACCTCAGCCCACTTGGTGAACTTGTCAATGGCGACGTAGAGGTAGCGATAGCCCCCTGGTGCCCGAGGGAATGGGCCCAGAATGTCCAGCCCCCAAACTGCGAACGACCACGAGAGGGGTATGGTCTGCAGTGCCCCCGCCGACTGGTGGATCTGCTTGGCGTAGAATTGGGAGGCCTCAAAAGCCTTCACCAGCCCAACGGCGTCGCTGAGTGCTGTGGGCCAGTTGAACCCGCAGCGGAACGCCTTGCCAGCGAGGGTTCGTGAGGATGAGTGGTGCCCACAGTCTCCATCGTGTATGTCTGCCAACAGCTCCTTCCCTTGCTCTCTGGGAATGCAACATAGGGACACGTCATTTGGTCGCCTCCGATAGAGCTCCCCATCTTTAACGCAGTAGGCCGTGGCCTGCCACGCCACACCCTCCGCGTCCTCTTCCTTTTCCGGCAGGGTCCCTTGCGCCAAGTAGTTCTTGAGCTCTGCCATCCAACATTCTTCCTGAGGCTCCAAGGCCAGGAGCAGGCGTGCCCCTGAGGCCGGGCCACAGGCCAGGGCTCTCGAGGTGGGCGGCTGAGGGAGCTCCTCCCTAGGTTGCACTGTGCTTGATAGCGACGGTGTCGCCAAAGGTTTGAAGAGTCGCTCCTCAAAAACGCCAGGTTCCTGAGGCAGCCGCCTGGATGCCCTCTTGTCAATGTCATCAGCCTCTTGATTGGTGCCGCGAGGCACATGCTGCAACTCCAAACCCCAAAACTGTTTCTCCATCTTGCGGACCTCCGCGAGGTACGCTTCCATGTGCTCGTCCTTTGGCTTGTATACCTTGTAGGAGAAGTTGAGGAGGAGTTGCGAGTCGCCCTTGATGGTGATTTGCTTTATCCCCAAGGCGACGGATGCCTTCAAGCCCGCTATTAGGTCCTCGTACTCTGCTATGTTGTTGGAGACCTTCTCTCCATGCTGGAAGCAGAGCTGCACTGCATAGTAAAGCTTGTCCTGAGTGGGGGATATGAACCCCGCGCCAGCCCCCGCGCCCTGCCGTGAGAATGCTCCGTCGAAGTACATTACCCAACCGTCCAGTGCTTTGCTCCCCGGAGAGAGCGACCGGTCCTCGCCCATTTTGAGCCCTGGCGCCTCTGTCCATTCCGCCATGAAATCTGCGAGCACAGCTCCCTTAATAACCCTGGTAGTGCTGAATTCTAGCTGGAATGCTTGCAGTTCAATGTTCCATTCGGCGACCCTCCCTGCTAAATTGGGGCTCCTGAGTACCCTTTCCAGGGGGTAGGCTAAGACGACCTAGATGGGATGGCCTTGAAAGTACTGCCGCAGCTTGCGCGAAGCCACTAACAGTGCGAGGATGAGTTTTTGGGGCATTGGCTACCGCGCCCTCGCGTCCCGCAGCACCATACTAACGAAGTACACCGGGTGCTCGAGGAGGTTGAGGGTGCTGGTGCGGCCCACGTCTTCTGGAGGTTGAGGTGCCTCCTGAGGTGGTGTGTCCCTCAGTCCTTGGTCACCTGAGGGGGCCTCCTCCGCTCTGGGTGCGTTCCCCTAATGAGGTGGATCCTTTTCTGCCGTGGCCGTGGTCTTCGCTAGGCCTCCCAGGCCTTGCTCTGCCTTGGCCGGGAATGCGGCTGTAGCCGAGGCCTGGCGCTCCTCCCTAACTGCCACCAGGGCCGCGCTAGCGGAGTAAGGGGTGGCTCCAAGGTAGAGCACCAGGGGCTCCCGAGGGCGCGGGGCCACCATTACCGGGGGGCTAGTAAGGTACCTCTTGAGGTCTTGGAATGCTTTGTCAGCCTCTTCAGTCCATTCGAAGGGGCCTTTCCTCTTCATTAGCTTGAAGAAGGGTAGCGCTCGCTCTCCCAGCTTGGAGATGAAATGTCCTAAGGCGGTTACACGCCCGGTGAGCTTCTGCATTTCTCTGAGGGTTTTCGGCGGACTCATGTCTTCGACTGCCTTGACCTTCTCTGGGTTAGCTTCAATGCCCCTGTGGGATACGAGGAAGCCCAGGAGCTTGCCCAAGGGGACTCCAAACACACACTTCTCCGGGTTGAGCCGCAGGTCCACTTCGCTGAGGCTCGCGGAGGTTTCTTCCAAGTCCTTTATCAAGGTTTTCGCCTCCCGAGATTTCACCACGATGTCATCAACGTAAGCTTCAGTGTTCCTCCCGAGCTGACATCCCAGAGCGATGTGCATCAATCGCTAGATGGTCGCGCCTGCATTGCGCAACCCAAACGGCATGATGGTATAGCAGTACACCCCACACGGGGTCAGGAAGGCCATTTTCTCTACGTCCTCCGCCGCCATCTTGTTCTGATGATAGCCCGAGAAGGCATCCAAGAAGCACAGCAGGTCATACTCAGCGGTAGAGTTGACAATCTGGTCGATGCGAGGGAGCGGGAATGGATCCTGCGGGCAGGCTTTGTTTAGGTTGGTGAAGTCGACACACATGCGCTCCTTTCCTCCCTTTTTCGGCACGACAACAGGGTTGGCCATCCAATCAGGGTAGTGGACCTTGCGAATGACCCCTGCTGCTTCCAACTTGCGGGTTTCTTGGACGATGAAGGCCTGCTTTTCAGTGGACTGCCGCCTTGCCTTCTGCTTCACAGGGCGCACGTTGGGGCACACATTGAGATGATGCTCAATTACATCCCTCGGTACTCCAGCCAGCTGATTGGACTCCCATGCAAACACCTTCCTGTTCGCGCGAAGGAACCTGGCCAGGGCCTCCTCCTGTTCGGGCTCAAGGTTGGTGCCTATGGTGAAGGTAGCACCGGCGGGCTCGTCCTCATCGACCGGTACCTGCTTGGTCTCCGCCTTGTCTTGGCTGAATAGCTGCTTCTTTTTGGCTGGCGCAGTCCCCTTGGGATCGTGGGCGACTGAGTTGGCGGGTTGTGCCACTGCGGCAGTCTTGAAAGCAAGCTTGAGCGCTTGCAATGCATCCCCGGTGTCCTCGAACACGGTAAGGACGCCGTTGCTCTCGGGCATCTTCATGAGGTTGTACGCCGGGTGAGTCGCGGCCATGAACCGGGCCAGGGCTGGGTAGCCAAGGATGGCGTTGTACGGGAGGCCGATGGGGGCGATGTCGAAGTCAATTAGCTCCGTGCGGAAGTTATCATAGGTGCCGAAGGTCACCGGGAGGCGGATCTGCCCCAGGGAGCCGGTGGAACCGCCTCCGACGCCCAAGAAGGGCCTGCTGGGTTGAAGCCGCTCTGGCGGCACGTGGAGGAGGTTGAAGGCTTCCGCCGAGAGCATGCTGAGGCCAGCACCGCCGTTGATGAGGGTCTTAGTGACAGCCACCTAGCAGATGGTGGGGGTGCACAGCATCGGGAGCACACCCGAGAAGGCTGGGTTGGAGGGGTGATCATCAGAGCTGAAGGACACATCAGCCTTGGGTGACACCCAGCCCGGGGGGGGTTTCTTGGCGCTTGGAGGCGGCGCCAATCTGGCGGGTGAATGGCTTGACATGGCGGCTCGAGGGCGGTGCCTGTGAGCCGCCCAGGAGAGCCGCGACGACCGGGGGCACTGGCGCGGCGTAACGGGCGAGGAAAAGGTCGCACAGTTCCCCCCAGGAGGTCACAAAAGCCGTCGGTAGGTGCAGCAGCCATATGCGAGCGATGCCGGTGAGGGCCATGGGAAACCAGTTGGCCATCACCCTGTCGTCGCCCCACGCCCTGAGGACGGCTTCCTCGTACGCCAGCAGGAAAACCAGCGGGTCCGTTGCACCGTTGTAGCGCGGCGGCATCTCTGGCTTGAACTTGTGCGGCCACTGCACCTGCCGCAAGGCGGGGGCCAAGGCTCGGAGCCCCCTGGCCCCAGCTCTGGCATCGGCCGTCGGAGCGCTCGGCGCGTTGTCCGCCATGTGGGCGAAACACGACATCGGCGGAGAACGGGCCGATGGAAGGGAGAGCTTCGGCACACCCCTACCTGGCGCGCCAAATGTCAGATTTCGGGTTCCGGCAGACCCTTAAGGTTCGAACTCTGGGGTGTGCACGGAGATTTCACCCCCTACCTAGTGCGCCAAATGTCAGATTTCGGGTTTCGGCAGACCCTTAAGGTTCAAACTCTGGGGTGCGCGTGGAGATCTCACCCCCTACCGGCTCACGTCTCGTCGCCTCGCAAAGGATCTAGGCTACATGAAGAACAACACAAGGGACGCAAGGTTTATACTGGTTCAGGCCACCATTTTGGTGTAATACCATACTCCAGTGTGTGGTGTGTGGATTGCCTCAGGGGCTGATGATGAACAATACAAAGGAAGAACAGCCTCACGAGGGGTGTTCTTGCGGTGGTGTTGTCCCTTAGGAGGGGTTGATTCCAGATGCCTCTATACTACGGTGGCTAGGCCTATATATAGAGAGAGGCCCAGGTCCTCTTCCCAAATATTGAGCGGGAAGGGCGCCAACAATTGGACATTTTGAAGGGGAACATCTAGTACACTTATCCTGACTAAAGTTGGTCCTTGCCTGCCAAAGGCTCTGACAATGACGCCTTCCTGGGCTCCACGATGACCTCCATCCTGCCGTTCTGCTGTTCTTGGTCTTGTTGCACCGAAACGGTAACCTTTGCCTGATGCCCTGGCCTGTGCTTGCCCCCTTTGCACCGAAGGGGAAACAAGGCCACTGCATAGGCCGGCGCCCGCCTAGCGCTCGCCTGACTTCGGTCGTCATGGCTTGCATCACGGGCACCTCGTGAGGTACCCTGCCTTGATCTCTCCACCTCCTTGCGAGTCAGCCTGACGAGGCTGCACCTGAGGAAGCTTCCTGTTGTCCGCCCCGCGAGGCTTGGCCCCTCGCGGGGGTCTTGAGCTTGTGTTGACGAAGATGGGCTGTACTGGGCCACTCCTTGAGCCACGCCGCAGGCCGCAGGCAGGCAAGTCTAGGTACCCCCGTTCCCAGAACATCGACAATTTCCACTGAAGCCGAAAATTTGGAATCGCTTCAGCGAAAAACTGGCGCGCAAAGTGTCATCAGACAATGTCCCTTATTCAGAATTGTGTACAATATGTGAATATCACAAATGGTTTAGATAGCTTAACCCGCATGTGATGATTATGAACGTCAAAAAATTTGGTTCCAATTTCCCTGGTTACAGTGCTCATCCACGTCATTGCATAATTTGGGTACACAAAGGAGACTACAGCACACCCACACTTCTTAATCGAGCAAGTTCAGTAGTTAAACAGAGCTAGCTGGCCTAAACATTACTCTAACAAATTAAAGACCGACGCTCTTAATTAAACAAAACAAATAGTACTACTAAGGCTGGTGCTCATCGATGTCCGCCGCCTCCTCCATGTCCAGCTCGTGCCCGATGGTCTCCTGGGGAAGGAGCTCCATGGCATCCATCGCACCATATTCGGCAAGCATCTCGGCATCCGCGTCTGCCATCTCTTTGGAAAAGGTCGCCACGAGCTGGGCGTGGGGGGGGGGGGGCGCGATCTGGGCTTGGACAGGCTCCATCGTTGCTAGGTATGCGGCGGAGGAACGGGCGGCTTCTCGAACGCTCTCGGTGATTGCCAACTCTTCGGACGTGGGTTGCCGATCTTCTCGGAGAAGCTTCGTTCGATTTGTGCGGCGACCGAGCTAGACGTGGGCGGCCTCGACATGGTCGTGGGCGGCCTCCATCAGGGCTAAGGTCGTCGCTATGGAACAAACAGCTGCTATGCCGCTCTCGCCAGCTGCTATCCTCGAGGCAGATGTTGCTGCTACCACCTGAGAAGCAACATCGGCCGTTTGGCTGCCATGACCGCCCAGTCGTAGATTGCGGCCTCTCTCAAGAACCTTGTTAGCACGCGCATGGTGGCTGCGGCCGCGCTCTCGCCGGAGTGGTCCGTCGAAGTTGCCCTCATGACGCGGGTCCACGTCCCCATCTTTCACCGGCGATGATTGAACAGTGAAATGATATTTGGGGAGCGAGCTTGTGTGTTTGACACGCCGGCTGTGGACTGTAGCTGATGCACCTTCTCGCGTAAGCCATAGGCGTACTATACACCTACAATGCTCCAGGATATTTTGTACTGCATCTCACATGGTTGGTGACAATAAACTGTGTGGGATCAACTTGATTTTTAATTTTGACTTGAATTACAGAATGGGGTCACAGCGGCAATGGACAGTGTTTGAATTGATAGACCTTTTATCTATAGTGAACATGCAACTATATGTGTGTCGTAAAAAAATTGGAATTGTTCAGGGTTCCTTTGGACATTTTTATACGGTGACTTGGTTTTCTAGGCATTTCAGGTGCACAATTTAAAATTAAACCACATGCTCCAGTTGTCGGTGGAAAACGACACCTATGGGATCACTGGAATCCCTACTACGGTCAGCGGGCGCGAGGTTGTGGAAAGAGCGGGTCTAGGAGCCAACACAAAGATCATTTACCCAGGTTCGTGTCACGAGGATGAGTAATACCCTAGTCCTGCTTTAGTGTATATTTGAGTGTTCTTGAGTTCTTGAACTAGCTACGGTCTGTGCATAGTCCAAAAGAGCAGAATCCCCCTCCAGTATGCCTTGGGCCTCCTATTATAGGAAAAAGGGGACACCATAGTGGCACACAGAAGGTGGAAAGGTGTAAAGTGGTTGAGCTTATTGCCTACCATTACGGGACATAATGCATTAAATGCGCTCCTTAGGTGTCCCCTTGCTTTATCGGGGACGGTAACGAGGCCCCTCCCGTCTGTCGCCACTCCGTCTTGCATTGACACGCGTCTAGGCCAACAAGGCGTGCAGTGCCATGTAGGCTGGCAGGCTGCTGACTTGGCATGGTGGTAGGGTCTTCGTGAAGATCTGCATGCCACCACGCATGTGCTTGCTGAGTCGGTCTAGAAGTCGCATGTCGCCACGCAGGTGCTTGCCTAGCTGGCTGGGCTAGCAGCTGCATGGGGACTGCGGTGGAGCCTTGGCAGATGTGGGTCTAGCCATGGCTCTGCTAACGTCCTTCGCGGTCGTCCCCGACAAGGATCTTGCCGGAGGTCTCATGGATTTCCTCGGCAAGGATCTTGCCGAGGATCATCGTTTTCTGGTCCTCATCTGATCTTGTGTGCTTATGATCTTCAGAAAGATCTGCATGCCACCATGGAGGTGCCTCCCGAGCCTTGGTTCCAATGTGGTTGATGGCATTGGAACCTTTAGGCTCAAGGGTGGCACGCTCTGCTGGTGTTGGGAAAGTTACCCCGGCAAGGGTCTTGCCGAGGGAGTCTACCTCGCCCTCTTGCTTCTTGTGTCTCTTGTCTTGGCACTGCTTTGATTTGTCTTGCGCCTTTGGCTTCCCTCCTTTGCCCTGCTAAGTGTGGTCGTGGGCGCGACTCTTACTGCCCGTGCACAAGTAAAGGGGTACAAAGGGGAGCCCCTACTTTTGTACACCGACAGGAGCCCCCGGGCCTGGGCCACACATAAGCGTAATGCGTTGTTGGGCTAGGCCCAGAACGATGCACGGGCAGGCGGGGCGGATTTTTACCGCGGTAACTTCTTCGTCCGCTGCGCTTCCCCACGATCCGTGTTGAATGCGCAACATGGTGGGTCGTGCATGACGTGGGGGTCATGCGTGGGGCGCCTGCTGCACGCATGCATCATGTCGCAGTAAAAGGTAAAGAGGCAATCCATGCCTTCCCCATAAAAAAGGATAGCTGCAGGCGCGCTGCTCATTTACCCTCTGGCCTTCTCCAATCTCGGAACCGCCATCCCTATCTTCTTCCTCCTCAAGCTCTTTCTTTTGCTCGTCGTCGTTGTGCCCCCATTGCTCTTGATCCTTCGCCTCCTTCCAGCCGCCATGGCGCTCAAAGCCAACAGGGGCAAGGGAGCGGCCAAGGATGCCGGGGAGAAAGAGGCGCCGGAGAGCGAGGCGGCGGTGCGGCGGACGTGGCTCACCTACTTCCCATCGACGGTCGATGTGATCCACCTCAAGAACTTCTTCATGCCCCTATGGGGGAGGAAGACGACGGGGCACCCTACCACGCGCGTCATCCCTGCCGATTGCGCCAAGGCCGGCCCAAATTGGTACCCCTTTTTTTGTCGATTTCTTCTCCTGCGGGTTCTGCCCCCCTTTCTTTGACTTCTTTAACGACGTCATGCGCACTTACGGCTTTCGCCTTCTGGATCTCACGCTGAATGCCGTGGCGTGCATGGCTCTCTTTGCCCACCTATGCAAGGGTTTTGCCGGGGTGCTCCCCAGCATGACGCTCTTCCGCCACTACTTCTCCCTCGCATCCAACCAGGGGGCGCCATCTCTGGAAGCATCTCCTGGATCCCGAGGGCCCAGGAGAAAGGCACGTACCCGAAGGGTGCCCAGAAGGAGAGGTGGGAGGAGTGGCGGGGCCGGTGGTGATGGATCGAGGAGAAGAACCTGCCGGAGTTCTGTCGGGTTCATTAGAGCCCGCCGACCCGCCACGGGGACGGTAGCGACCTCGACGCCAACGACGAGAAGCTTTCGTTCGCCACCACTAGGATCCATCGCCTCACCATGGTCGGGCTCACCCTTGAGATGATTGGGGCGGACTTCATCCATCACCGAATCGCCCCGTTGCACAACAATGGGAGGCTGGCCTAGGACTTCAGGAATGCGGCCAACGTCATGAGGCTCCACCCTGGCCTGAAGCATAACTTCATGGTGATGGGGGACGCCTATTTCTGCCAAAGGCTCTTTCAGCTCAAGGTGCACAGTGACAGCATAGTGGAGAGGACCGATAGGGCCGCGAAGGCTGGCAAGGCTGTCAATGGGCCCCTGTTTGGGTTGCTGGCAGGAGTGGTCCCGCTGAGCAACAGCTCTTGCCAGTCCTCCATTATTGCCATGATGCCGGACTTGAATGCACACGGCCTCAACCCGTCCTGGGACGAGCCCCCGGCACGCGAAGTGCAGGAGTTCTTCGAAAACTTGTCGGAGGGCTATGACTACGATGAGCCGCTGCTCATCCAGGACACCACCGAGGCGGAGCTGGACTACATCGCCGCCAGGGTGGTGGAGGCAGAGCTCGCCAGGGAGGCCGATAGTGCTGGCGGCATGGAGGACGAGGTTGACGCAGCCGCTGAGGAGAGGGAGCTCTCCCAGTGGGCGGGGTCTGCTGGGGAGGCCAGCGGTGTCAACATCGAGACCCCCTTGTTGAGGATGTGGTCGAGGAGTCGACCGAGGAAGAGGCCGAGGCCAACAACCCTTTAGCCATGTGAAAAAGGCGTGTCCTGCGGCGGGCCAGCTCTGGCGAGCCGGTCTAGCCCGGCAGGACCGAACAATGGCAAGAGGTCCAGGGGGAGTCCGTGCGCGTGATGAGGGCCACGACAGCGAAGAAGGTGGTGAAGGTCGAGGTGGCAAAGAGGAAAGCAACTGCCTCTTCTTCGTCCAAGCGTTGCTGGACTCCATCCCCTTCCCCTCCTCCCGCAGATGTCGACACGGAGGTCATCTTCGACTTCAGGTCTCTCAGCCCAAGGAGGAAAATGAAGGCAGCGGAAGAGGAGGTGTAGGACGAGTAAGTATCTTTCCCTTCGTCATCTCCATCCTTTCAAACCGCACTACTTTGATCGACTTGTTTTCATCTTCGCAGGGACAGGGATACGCTGGCCCAAAGGCTGGTGAAGAGGGTCAGGGCCTCGACAGGCGACCAGCCCCCGGCGCGCTGTTGGTGGTGGAGAGCAGCCCGGACAGCAGCCTCCGATGCAGCCCCCGTCTTAGCCCCCAGCGTGCATTCACCACTCACTCCTTAGCAACGTGTGTTGGGGTACGATCCCTTGGTACTGACCTTGTCGTGGTTGCAGGAGGAGGACGGCAGCAGGAGGAGCCACCGAGGGCCACCCCCAACATGCCGCCCCCATGAACCACGCCGCCTTGAGGGGCGTCCCCGACAAGGGCGCCAAGCACCGAGCCCATGCGCACGGAGGAGGAGGAGGCGGACTTGGGTGCTGGTGGCTCCATCCTGGCGACGGATGTCGACGGGGAGGGGGCCACTTCTTCCTAGCCCGACATGAGTGAGTTATTCGCTTTCTGTCCCTGTTCCTTCTCCCTCTTTTTGAACCTTGGTCTTGGTTTCGCCTCATTCCTCTTCTCGGTATCCAGATCCTTCCTCGATGGACCGGGAGGACATCAATGCCGCCATTGAGGAGGTCGCCAGGGATGCTGAGGCCGAGGCCGACAAGATCGCCGCCAAGGAGGCCGCCAAGACCGCTGCTGAGGATGCCGCCAAGGGGCCTGCCGGAGGGACCGGCAAGGCTGCTGTCGAGGAGGCCGGCAAGGGCGCCGCCGAGGAGGCCGGCAAGGGGCCTGCCGGGGAGGCCGGCAAGGCTGCTATCGTGGAGGGGGTGGTTGATGATCAACCCTCGTCCTCCGCCGCCTCTGGCTCGGGCAGGTACTTGAAGGTGGGCGACGACCTATTCGTCCACCTTCCAGGGACGGCGGGCACCAAGGCGCCGGCTGAGGGGAGGTGTTTGACAACAAGGCGCTCGTCGCCACCGGGCTCCAGGTTGTTGTCGAACCGAGCGCTGGTGGTGGTGGTTATCAAGAGGAGTGGCTTCTTCGGGCCATGAGCGCCGACTTCCAGAAGCTCCAGGTGCTTCACCACACCCGCCTGGACAAGGCAAAATCCAGGATGGCGGCGGTGGACAAGGCAGAGGCAGAACTTGATGTCGTCTACACAACCTTCTTCTTGTAGACATTGTTAGGCCTCCAAGTGTAGAGGTTTGTAGGACAGTAAAAAAATTCCCTCAAGTGGATGACCTAAGGTTTATCAATCCGTGGGAGGCGTAGGATGAAGATGGTCTCTCTCAAACAACCCTGCAACCAAATAACAAAGAGTCTCTTGTGTCCCCAACACACCCAATACAATGGTAAATTGTATAGATGCACTAGTTCGGAGAGTAGATGGTGATACTAGTGCAATATAGATGGTAGATATAGGTTTTTGTAATCTAAAAATATAAAAACAGCAAGGTAACTAACGATAAAAGTGAGCACAAATGGTATTGCAATGATAGGAAACAAGGCCTATGGTTCATACTTTCACTAGTGCAAGTTCTGTCAACAATAATAACATAGATAGATCATATAACAATCCCTCAATATGCAACAAAGAGTCACTCCAAAGCCACTAATAGCGGAGAACAAACGAAGAGATTATGGTAGGGTACGAAACCACCTCAAAGTTATTCTTTCGGATCAGTCTGTTCTAGAGTTCGTACTAGAATAACACCTTAAGACACAAATCAATCAAAACCCTAATGTCACCTAGAACCTCCATTGTCACCTCAAGTATCCGTGCGCATGATTATACGATATGCATCACACAATCTCAGATTCATCTATTCAACCAACACAAAGTACTTCAAAGAGTGCCCTAAAGTTTCTACCGGAGAGTCAAGACGAAAACGTGTGCCAACCCTTATGCACAGGTTCATGGGCGGAACCCGCAAGTTGACCACCAAAACATACATCAAGTGGATCACGTGATATCCCATTGTCACCACAGATAAACACAGCAAGACATACATCAAGTGTTCTCAAATCATTAAAGACTCAATCCGACAAGATAACTTCAAAGGGAAAACTCAATTCATCACAAGATAGTAGAGGGGGAGAAACATCATAAGATCCAACTATAATAGCAAAGCTCACGATACATCAAGATCATTCCAGAGAGAACAGGAGAGAGAGAGAGAGAGAGATCAAACACATAGCTACTGGTACATACCCTCAGCTCCGAGGGTGAACTACTCCCTCCTCGTCATGGATAGCACCGGGATGATGAAGATGGCCACCGGTGAGGGATCCCCCCTCCGGCAGGGTGCCAGAACGGGCTCCCGAGAGGTTTTGGGTGGCTACAGAGGCTTGCGGTGGCGGAACTCCCGATCTATCTTCGTATTCGATGGTTTTAGGGTATATGGGAATATATATGTGAAAGAAGTCGGTCAGGGGAGCCACGGGCACGCCTGGGGGGGTGGGCGCGCCCTCCTATCTCCTGTCCTCCTTGAAGCTTCCCTGGCTTGTACTCCAAGTCTCCCGGATCATGTTCGTTCCAAAAATCACGGTCCCGAAGGTTTCATTCCGTTTGGACTTCGTTTGATATTCCTTTTCTTCGAAATACTGAAACAGGCAATAAAACAACAATATGGGTTGGGCCTCCGGTTAATAGGTTAGTCCCAAAAGTAATATAAAAGTGTATAATAAACCCCGTAATCATTCAAAACAGATAATAAAATAGCATGAATGCTTCATAAATTATAGATACGTTGGAGACGTATCAGCATCCCCAAGCTTAATTCCTGCTCATCCTCGAGTAGGTAAATGATAAAAGAAAGAATTTATGAAGTGTGAATGCTAGCAGGTGCACAAGTTTGATCAATGATAATTTCAATCACCTTTTCTAGCATGATTATATGTCATAACAGTAGTTCATCTCATAAAACTCCTCAAGATCAAGTAACAAGCTATTCACATGTTAAAGCATAGACCATAAACTTTCTTGAACACTAGAAAACTTCATTCTCAGTCATCAAACAATTGCAATTCATCTTATTTTCAGGAAGGGTCTATGTCAGAGTTTTGATTTAGCAAATTCCACATACTCAACTATCATATTGTATTCTACAATTGCTAACACTCACACAATACTTATGGTTATGGAGTTTTAATTAGACACTGAGAAAGATAGGGGCTTAAAATTTCGCCTCCCAACGTATTCACCTTTGGGTGATGTCAACAATAGTAGTTCATGCTAACTTACATCCAATTGGATATATATATCAGGATCTTTCCAACACGAGGTGCTTTCCAAAGGATAAAATGAAAAAGGGAAAGGTGAAGATCACCTTGACTCTTGCATAAAGTAAAAGACATAAAGTAAAAGATAGGCCCTTCGCAGAGGGAAGCAGAGGTTGTCATGCACTTTTATGGTTGGATACACAAAATCTTAATGCAAAAGAACATCACTTTATATTGCCACTTGTATATGGACCTTTATTATGTAGTCCGTCGCTTTTATTGCTTCCATAACAAGATCGTATAAAGCTTATTTTCTTCACACTAATAAATCATGCATATTTAGAGAGCAATTTTTATTGCTTGCACCGATGAGAACTTACTTGAAGGATCTTACTCAATCCATAGGTAGGTATGGTGGACTCGCATGGCAAAACTGGGTTTAAGGATATTTGGAAGCACAAGTAGTATCTCTACTTGGTGCAAGGAATTTGGCTAGCATGAGGGAGAAAGGCAAGCTCAACATGTTTGAATGATCCATGACAATATACTTTAACTGGGATGTGAGAAAACATAACCCATTATGTTGTCTTCCTTGTCCAACATCAACTCTTTAGCATGTCATACTTAATGAGTGATCTCAATTATGAAAGATGTCTAAGACAGTATATTTATATGTGAAATCTCTCTTCCTTCAATATTCTTTCATGAATTGTTCAAATGACCAATACAATGTTTGTGAACCTTCAATAAATTTACAACCTCTACTTCTTAGATGTGAAGTCATTACTCCCCACGGGATAAGCAAATTAAAAACATATAATTTCAGATTTATGACATTCAACTCATTCAACCATTTACTCATAGGAATAAGTGAAGCACACGAGTAAATGACAAACTACTCCAAAAAGATATAAGTGAAGATCAATGAGTAGCTAAATAATTATGTAACCATATGAAGACTCTCTCTCATTTAAGAATTTCAGATATTGGTATTTTATTCAAACAGCGAGCAAAGAAAAACAAAATGGCATTGCAAGGATAGCACAACTCATGTGAAGAAGCAAAAACTTAGGCTCAACCGATACAAACCGATAGTTGTTGAAGAAGAAAGGTGGGATGCCTAACAGGGCATCCCCAAGCTTAGATACTTGAGACTTCTTGAAATATTATCTTGGGGTAGCTTGGGCATCCCCAAGCTTGAACTTTTGTGTCTCCTTAATTCCTCTCATATCATGGTTTCTCTTTTTATCAAAATCTTCATCCACACCAAACTCATCAAGAACTCGTGAGATAGGTTAGTATAGACCAATGCAAAAGCCTTATCATTTTCTACTGTAACAAATCACTAAAATTATTATTCAACATTGCATACTAAATGTCTCTGCATATTTAACACTCTTATCCTCAAATAGAATCATTAAGCAAGCAAACATATGCAAATAATGCAAACATAACAGCAATCTGCCAAAATAGTATAGTCTGTAAAGAATGCAAGATTCATCATACTTCCCTAACTCCAAAAATTATGAGAAAAATACCTCACTGTAGAAGATTTATCAGATCTCAATATTCAAAAAGTTTCAACATTATACCATTCTCTCACTTTTCTAGGGAATTTTTGCAACAGCGGTAAACTTTCTGTTTTCAAACAACAACATGTATACTAGCAAAAATAAGCATGGTAAAGACTATCCTTGACATTTTTATTGAAAATAAAGATGAAAGATATTATTCTAAATAACAGCAAGCAAATAATAACAAAAGAAAATGACGCTCCAAGCAAAATACATATCATGTGGTGAATAAAAATATAGCTCCAAGTAAAGTTACCGATGAACGAAGATGAAAGAGGGGATGCCTTCCGGGGCATCCCCAAGATTAGGCTCTTGGTTGTCCTTGAATATTACCTTGGTGTGCCTTGGGCATCCCCAAGGTTAGCCTCTTGCCACTCCTTTTTCCATAATCCATCGAATCTCTACCCAAAACTTGAAAACTTCACAACACAAAACTCAACAGAAAACTCGTAAGCTCCGTTAGTATAAGAAAATAAAACCACCACTTAGGTACTGTAATGAACTCATTTTAAATTCATATTGATGTAATATCTACTGTATTCCAACTTATCTATGGTTCATACCCTCCGATACTACTCATAGATTTATCAAAATAAGCAAACAACACATAGAAAACAGAATCTGTCAAAAACAGAACAGTCTGTAGTAATCTGTATCAAACGTATACTTCTGGAACTTCAAAATTCCTACCAAATTAGGAAGTCCTGAGCAATTTGTTTACCAATCCATAGCAAAAAGAATCAGATAATAAGAACATTTCTGTGAATTATCAAAACTAATTTACTGGGTGCAAAAGTTTCTGATTTTCAGCAGGATCAACACAATTATCACCGTAGGCTATCCTAAAGGTCTTACTTGGCACTTTATTGAAACAAAAGCTATAAAACATGATTACTACATTGGCATAATCATGTGAACACACAAAAACAGTAAGAATAAATATTGGGTTGTCTCCCAACAAGCGCTTTTCTTTAATGCCTTTCTAGCTAGGCATGATGATGGCAATGATGCTCACATAAAAGATAAGAATTGAAACACAATGGGAGCATCATGAAGCATATGACTAGCACATTTAAGTCTAACCCACTTCCTATGCATATGTATTTTGTGATCAAACAACTTATGGGAACAATAATCAACTAGCATAGGAAGGCAAAACAAACATAGCTTCAAGATTTTCAACACATGGAGAGGAATCTTGACATTATTGCAATTCCTACAAGCATATATTACTCCCTCATAATAATGTTCAGTAGCATCATGAATAAGTTCAAAAATACAACCAGCACCTAAAGCATTCTTTTCATGATCTACAAGCATAGAATTTTTACTACTCTCCACATAAGTAAAATTCTTCTCATTCGGCATAGTGGGAGTATCATAAGAGACTCGAATACTAAAAATTGTTTCCACATTAAAAGACTAACATTCAGAAAAAAGGGTAATCATAATCATGACAAGTTTTATAAATATAATCATCACTACTTTTTATAGCAAATGTTTCATCACAATAATCATCATAAGTAGCAACTTCGTTCTCATCATATTCAATTGAAACCTCTTCCAAGATAGTGGAATCATCACTAAATAAAGTTGACACTCTTCCAAATTCACTTTCATATTCATCACAATAAGATTCAACATCCTCCAAAATAGTGGGATAACTACTTCCTAAAGTTGACACTCTTCCAAACCCACTTTCATCAATATAATCATAATAGGTAAGAGGCATGCTATTATCATAACAACTTTGCATATCAAAACTTGGGAGGCTAAAAATATCATCTTCATTAAACGTAGCATCCCCAAGCTTGGGACAAACATTAATTTCAGCAAATATATTCTCAAATATTTCATCCTCATCAAACATAGCTTCCCCAAGCTTGGGCCTTTTCATATCATAAGCATAATCACTCTCATCATTAATAGTATGGATAGCACCAATAGTATAGAAATTATCATCATCACAATGATTAGTAGGAGCAACATCATTTGGGAGGGTTACCTTTTTACCTTTGTTGCTCCTTCTTTTCTTTTTCTTCTTCACATTATGTGCGGGTTCAACCTTCTTCTTGGAGCTCCTTATAGATGAGATTGGTTGAATAGAGAGATCCTCCTCGTTACCTAATTCATCATAAGAAATAATAGGCGGATAATGTGAAGTTTCTTCCCTTTCATTAGTACTCTCTTCATCTTATGTTTGCTTTCTTTTCTTTAGGTAATTGGCAATATAAGGATTTTCAATGCAATTCACCGGACAAAACATATAGATCGTCTCTAGATCGAAATCAAGAAGGTTATAACGGGCAAATTCTGGAAGAAATTTAGTTAAACGTTTCATTTCTTCATAACCCATAAGCAAACTAAGTTCATTATAATGTGCAAGGGAAATCAAATCATCACAATTTTTGGACACGATTCGATCATGAAACAACTTGCATCGGAGATGTAAATGACCACTTTCATTGCAAAGTTCACAAGTACGGCCAAGGAAATATAATTCTTCAGCACTCACCCATAGCCTTTCTTGCAACAATTTAGTTTCTACATGCTTATGTCTCTTGCAATATCTATCTTCTCTATTTTGTGTATCTATGCAAACCCAATGCTCTCCACAAAAATCGACATGCTTATAGGAGACATTTTCATCATAACTAGTGCAATCATCATTAGTACTATGGATATTCAAGGAGTTCATACTAACAACATTGCAATTGTGCTCATCATTCAAAGATTTAGTACCAAGCATTTTAATGCATTCTTCTTCTAGCACTTGAGCACAATTTTCCTTTTCATCATACTCACGAAAGATATTAAAAAGACAAAGCGTATGAGACAAACTCAATTACATTTTTTTGTAATTTTCTTTTATAAACTAGACTAGTGATAAAACAAGAAACAAAAAGATTTGATTGCAAGATCTAAAGATATACCTTCAAGCACTCACCTCCCCGGCAACGGCGCCAGAAAAGAGCTTGATGTCTACTACACAACCTTCTTCTTGTAGACGTTGTTGGTCCTCCAAGTGCAGAGGTTTTAGGATAGTAGAAAATTTCCCTCAAGTGGATGACCTACGGTTTATCAATCTGTGGGAGTCGTAGGATGAGGATGGGCTCTCTCAAACAACCCTGCAACCAAATAACAAAGAGTCTCCCGTGTCCCCAACACACCCAATACATTGGTAAATTGTAGAGGTGCACTAGTTCGGCGAAGAGATCGTGATACTAGTGCAATATGGATGGTAGATATAGGTTTTTGTACTCTGAAAATATGAAAACAGCAAGGTAACTAACGATAAAAGTGAGCACAAACGGTATTGCAATGATAGTAAACAAGGCCTAGGGTTCATACTTTCACTAGTGCAAGTTCTCTCAACAATAATAACATAGATAGATCATATAACAATCCCTCAATATGCAACAAAGAGTCACTCCAAAGCCACTAATAACGGAGAACAAACGAAGAGATTATGGTAGGGTAGGAAACCACCTCAAGGTTATTCTTTTGGATCAATCTATTCAACAGTTCGTACTAGAATAACACCTTAAGACACAAATCAACCAAAACCCTAATGTCACCTAGATACTCCATTGTCACCTCAAGTATCCGTGGGCATAATTATACGATATGCATCACACAATCTCAGATTCATCTGTTCAACCAACACAAAGTACTTCAAAGAGTGCCCTAAAGTTTCTACCGGAGAGTCAAGACGAAAACGTGTGCCAACCCTTATGCATAGGTTCATGGGTGGAATCCGCAAGTTGATCACCAAAACATACATCAACTGGATCACGTGATATCCATTGTCATCACAGATAAGCACGGCAAGACATACATCAAGTGTTCTAAAATCATTAAAGACTCAATCCGACAAGATAACTTCAAAGGTAAAACTCAATTCATCACAAGAGAGTAGAGGGGGAGAAACATCATAAGATCCAACTATAATAGCAAAGCTCGCGATACATCAAGATCATGCCATAGAGAGAACACGAGAGAGAGAGAGAGAGAGAGAGAGAGAGACAGAGAGAGAGAGATCAAACACATAGCTACTGGTACATACCCTCAGCCCCGAGGGTGAACTACTCCCTCCTCCTCATGGATAGCACCGGGATGATGAAGATGGCCACCGGTGAGGGATCCCCCCTCGGCAGGGTGCCGGAACAGGCTCCCGAGAGGTTTTTGGTGGCTGCAGAGGCTTGTGGCAGCGGAACTCCTGATCTATCTTCGTATTTGATGGTTTTAGGGTATATGGGAATATATAGGCGAAAGAAGTCGGTCGGGGGAGCCACGAGGGGCCCACGAGACAGGGGCCCGCCCAGGGGGGTGGGCGCTGAGGGAGTCCTGGATAAGGGGGTATCCGGACAGCCGGACTATGTACTTTGGCCGGACAGATGGACTATGAAGATACAAGATTGAAGACTTCACCCCGTGTCCGTATGGGACTCTCCTTGGCGTGGAAGGCAAGCTTGGCGATTCGGATGTAGATCTCCTTCTCTGTAACCGACTCTATGTAACCCTAGCCCCCTCCGGTGTCTACATAAACCGGAGGGTTTAGTCCATAGGACATAACAATAATCATACCATAGTCTAGCTTCTAGGGTTTAGCCTCTACGATCTCGTGGTAGACCAACTCTTGTAATACTCATATCATCAAGATCAATCAAGCAGGAAGTAGGGTATTACCTCCATCGAGAGGGCCCGAACCTGGGTAAACATCATGTCTCTAGTCTCCTGTTACCATTAGCCTTAAACGCACAGTTCGGGACCCCCTACCCGAGATCCGTCGGTTTTGACACCGACATTGGTGCTTTCATTGAGAGTTCCACTATGTCGCCATGATAAGGCTTGATGGTTCGTCTCGTTGCCAGGGACAACATCACCTCTGGGGGAGCTCTGGCCTTAGGCCAAACTCTCCGACTGGGCGGCTTCAGCTTGACCGCCCGATCGGTTGTCGCACCGACGATGACTTCTCGAGTCATCAAAAACAGCCTCCACGTCGATTAGGAATTCGCCGAACAGATGGACACAATGGAGATCTCTTCCCTCAATGAGCTCTTGGATCGCATCGCCGCCCCGGGCGTTGATACATCTCCAACGTATCTACTTTTCCAAACACTTTTGCCCTTGTTTTGGACTCTAACTTGCACGATTTGAATGAAACTAACCGGACTAACGCTGTTTTCAGCAGAATTACCATGATGTTGTTTCATGTGTCGAAAACAGAAGTTCTCGGAATGACCTAGAAATCCTTGGAGACAAGTTTCAGAAAATATAAAAAATCCTCGCAAAAGATGAAGACCAGGGGGCCCACACCCTGTCCACGAGGGTGGGGGGCGCCCCCCTATCTCATGGGCCCCCTGAGGCTCCGCGGACCTCAACTCCAACTCCATATATTCCGTCTCACGGAGAAAAAAATCAGAGAGAAAGTTTCATCGCGTTTTACGACACGGAGCCGCCGCCAAGCCCTAATCTCTCTCGGGAGGCCTGATCTGGAGTCCGTTCGGGGCTCCGGAGAGGGGGATTCGTCGCCGTCATCATCATCAACCATCCTCCATCACCAATTTCATGATGCTCACCTGCCGTGCGTGAGTAATTCCATTGTAGGCTTCCTGGACGGTGATGGGTTGGATGAGATTTATCATGTAATCAAGTTAGTTTTGTTAGGGTTTGATCCCTAGTATCCACTATGTTCTGAGATTGATGTTACTATGACTTTGCTATGCTTAATGCTTGTCACTAGGGCCCGAGTGCCATGATTTCAGATCTGAACCTATTATGTTTTCATCAATATATGTGTGTTCTTGATCCTATCTTGCAAGTCTATAGTCACCTATTATGTATTATGATCCAACAACCCCGAAGTAACAATAATCGGGATACTTCTCGGTGATGACCGTAGTTTGAGGAGTTCATGTATTCACTATGTGTTAATGCTTTGGTCCTGTTCTCTATTAAAAGGAGGCCTTAATATCCCTTAGTTTCCACTAGGACCCCGCTGCCACGGGAGGGTAGGACAAAAGATGTCATGCAAGTTCTTTTCCATAAGCACGTATGACTATTTACGGAATACATGCCTACATTACATTGACGAACTGGAGCTAGTTCTGTGTCACCCTATGTTATAGCTATTACATGAGGAATCGCATCCGGCATAATTATCCATCACTGATCCATTGCATATGAGCTTTTCACATATTGTTCTTCGCTTATTTACTTTTCCGTTGCTGCTGTTACAACTACTACAAAATACCAAAAATATTGCTACTACTATCTTTACCTTTTACCACTGTTACCATTACTATCATACTACTTTTCTACTAAATACTTTGCTGCAGATATTAAGTTATCCAGGTGTGGTTGAATTGACAACTCAATTGCTAATACTCAAGAATATTCTTTGGCTCCCCTTGTGTCGAATCAATAAATTTGGGTTGTACTTCACCCTCGAAAGCTGTTGCGATCCCCTACACTTGTGGGTTATCAAGACTAATTTCTGGCGCCGTTGCCGGGGAGCATAGCTCTAATCTCTAAGTCACTTGGGATTTATATTTGTTGATCACTATGAAGAATATCAAAGACTCTAAAACCAAGATCTATCCCTCAACTACGAGGGGAGGTAAGGAACTGAAATCTAGCTCTGCACTAGGTTCTCCATCTGTTATTAATAAGCTTGCGACACCTAAACCTGTTACTGCTATGAATTCTGATATGTCGCATGTTATCGATGATGCCACTTCTACTTTGCATGATACTTATGATGGAACTACGTCTGTGCGTGATACTACTGTGCCATTAGGTGAATTTCTTGATGAACAACTTGCTAGGGCTAGAGAGAATGAAATTATTGAAGATGCTATTATTGATGATAGTGATGATGAAAATTCTCCCAATGATTATGTATTGCGTATTGTTCCTGAGGGTTATGTTATGAATAAATAAGCTGCTGAAGCTATTTTTGCCTGCAAAGATAGATATGATCTTAAGAAATTATTAGCTAAATGGAAGCAGCAATCTCTTAATGCTAGAATGAAACCTGACCCTGCTTTTGCTGCTTCACCTATCTGTGTTACTGATAAGGATTATGAATTATCTGTTGATCCTGAAATTATTACTTTGGTAGAATCCGATCCTTTTTATGGCGTTGAATCTGAAACTGTTGTGGCACATCTTACCAAGTTGAATGATATAGCTACCCTGTTTAGTCATGATGATAGATCTCGCTACTTTTATATCCTTAAGATATTTCCTTTCTCATTACAGGGTGACGCTAAGATTTGGTATAATTCTCTTGCTCCTGGTTGTGTGCGTAGTCCCCAGGATATGATTTATTACTTCTCTTCTAAATATTTCCCTGCTCACAAGAAACAAGCTTCCTTGCGAGAAATATATAATTTTGTGCAAATCAAAGAAGAGAGTCTCCCACAAGCTTGGGGGAGGCTCCTCCGATTACATAATGCTTTGCCTGATCATCCACTTAAGAAAAATGAAATACTTTATATCTTCTATAATGGATTAACCCATGCTTCCAAGGACTACTTGGATAGTTGTACTGGTTGTGTTTTCAGGGAAAGAACAGTCGACGAAGCTGAGTTACTATTGAATAATATGTTGACTAATGAAAATAATTGGACTCTCCCTGAGCCAATTCCTGAAGAAATTCCAGAACCGATTGAGCCAACTCCTGAGCCTATTCCTAAACCCACTCCAAAGAAGAGAGGTGTTCTATTTCTCAGTCCCGAAGATATGCAAGAGGCAAAGAAATCAATGAAAGAAAAAGGTATTAAAGCTGTAGACGTTAAGAATTTACCTCCTATTGAAGAAATACATGGTCTTAATATACCGCCTGTTGAAGAAATGCATTGTCTTGATAATCCGACACAAGTAGTAAAGGTAAATTCTCTCTATAGATATGATAAAGATGAAATCCCATCTACTAAATTTCATAGCCCTTGCTTAGATGAATTTGATGATTTCATGAATAGTCAAGCAAATTTCAATGATTATGTTGGTAGACAATTGAATAATAATGCTTATACGATAGTACGCTTGAATGATTATGTAGCTAGAGTTAAAGGTGAACTTAAACTCACTAGTAAACATGCTTCTATGGTTGCTACTCAAGCTGAACAAGTACTTAAGGCTCGGAATGAATTGCTTGCTGAATTAAATAATAAAAATGACTTTGCTGTTAGAGTGGCTACTAGAACTGGTAGAATTACTCAGGAACCTTTGTATCCTGAAGGCTGCCCTAAAAGAATTGAACAAGATTCTCAGAATAATAATCTAGATGCTCCTAGTTCTTCTAAGAAGAAGAAAAAGAAGAATGATAGGACTTTGCTAACCTCTAGTGAACCTAATGTAGAAACACCTGAGAATCCTAATAATACTTCTATCTCTGATGCTGAAACACAATCCATAGATGAACATGGACCTGATGATAATGCTAATAATGATGTTCATGCAGATGCTCATCCTAGTAATAACAATGAAATAGAAATTGAACCCGATATTGGTCTTGATAACCCACAATCAAGAAACCAACGTTATGATAAGATAGATTTTGTTGCTAGGAAGCATGGTAGGGAAAGAGAACCATGGGTTCAGAAACCCATGCCCTTTCCTCCTAAACCATCCAAGACAAAGGATGATGAGGACTTTGAGCGTTTTGCTGAAATGATTAGACCTATTTTCTTACGCACGCGCTTAACTGATATGCTTAAAACAAACCCTTATGCTAAATATATGAAAGATATCATCACTGATAAGAGGAAAATACCTGAAACTGAGATTTCCACCATGCTCGCCAACTATACCTTTAAGGGTGGAATACCTAAGAAACTTGGTGATCCCAGAGTACCCACTATACCTTGCTCTATTAAAAGAAATTACTTTAAAACTGCTTTATGTGATTTAGGAGCTGGTGTTAGTGTTATGCCTCTCTCTTTATATTGTAGACTTGAACTGAATAAGTTGACAGCTACTGAAATATCTTTACAAATGGCTGATAAATCAACTGCTATACCTGTTGGTATTTGTGAGGATGTGCCTGTTGTGGTTGCAAATGTCACTATCTTAACGGACTTTGTTATTCTTGATATTCCCGAGGACGATAGTATGTCTATTATCCTTGGCAGACCCTTTTTGAATACTGCAGGGGCTATTATTGATTGCAACAAAGGCAATGTCACTTCCCATGTTAATGGTAATGAGAATACGGTACACTTTCTGAGGAAACAATCTCAAGTTCATAGCATCAATTCTATTGGAAAAGTTCCAACTATCATTATTGGAGGTTTTGAATTTCCTCTCCCTACTGTCAAGAAAAAGTATGATATTCTTATTGTTGGGGATTTTCATATCCCTGTTGAGGTAACTTAGTGTTATTCGAAATTTCTCCGGTTCCGTGTTATTCGGAATGAGTTTGTTAACAAGACTTGATCAACCTTGTTAGTGGATTCATTTTTATGATCATGAGATGGATGAAACTAGAAGGCACAACCTTCTGTACCCTTTTTTTTATTTTCTATTATTTAAAATAAATAAAGCAAAAATAGTATTAGCCGTCTGTTTTTTGAGTTTTCCGTGCAATAAAAAAATAACTCGAAAATAAAAGTGCTCCAAATGCCCTACAAATTTAGTATGATTTTTTATGGATTATTTCAGGATTTTAGGCACTGAAATCACTACAGGAGGGGCAATCACCAGGCCACGAGAGTGGAGGGCGCCCCCCCTATAGGGCGCCCCCTGTCTCGTGGGTCCATGGTAGCCCCCCTCCACTTATGCCAGCACCCACACACTTCATCTTCTACCCAAAAAATCCCCATCCAGCTCAAGCACGAGTTCTAGCTCATTTTGCTGCGATTTTCTATCTCCTTTCTCAAAGCTCCATTCACAAAACTGCTTTGGGAGATTGTTGCTTGGTATGTGACTCCTCCATTGGTCCAATTAGTTTTTGTTCTAGTGCTTTATTCATTGCAAATCCTTGCTGCCTTGGTGACCCTGTTCTTGAGCTTGCATGTTAAATTTATGAGGTTCCAAGTAATTCTAATGCATGATATAGGCTCTAGGCACTTGTAGGAGTACTTGCTACCATTCTTGTTAAGTTTTATTCACTTTTATTTTGAAGTTACTAAAATTTCAGAAATTTTCAGAAAATGTTAAAGAGACTTTTGAGGGGCTCTTCTAGCCAAGGCTCTCAGGAAAATCAAGCTAAAGAGAAGGAAAAAGCCAAGTATAATCTTCCTCACTTAGCGGAAGTACGGTCGTGTGAATGGCCATGTGATAATTTCTTGAAAGAAGCTGGAATTCATGAAGATTTTTGTTCTTTGATCGAGAATGCAAGCCTCAACGATTTTCTCCTCGATCGAATAGATCAGTATCTCTTGCTTACCAATACTTCCATGCAAAACTTTTATTATTATCCTAAGAAGTCACCACCATCAGTGTCATTTCATTTATATGATGAATTCAGAGAAATGACTTTACGTGAATTTTGCGCGGTATGTAGGATACCTTTTGGGGGAGAGTTAGAGGAACCCCATCATGAAGATGTGGAGGGCTTTGTTAACACTATAGCTGTAGAGGAGCCAAAGAAAGGTTCCGAGGCAAAAATCTCTAGCATACACTTTCCCGTTTTACGTTACTTTGCTATATTTGCTAGTAGATGCTTGATTGGTCGTGGAAATAGTGGAAACTTTAATGTTCCTGATATTATCATTCTTCAGCATGCCTTGTTTGGAGACAATAGTTTTAGTATGGGTGCCGTCATTGCTAAATGGCTAAGCCTGAATGATACAAAAGGCCCCATATTTGGAGGTATCTATGCTTCACGTCTTGCTAGACATTTTAGGATACCTATTAGGCATTATGAAAAGGGCGAGACGATCCTGCCTTCTTACATTTTAGATTACAGGGGCATGGTAGCACACAACTTTATCATTCAAAATGAAGATAAGACACTCCTGTATAACTTGAGATTTAATAAAAAACACAGTGAAACTATTATTCTTCCTGCACCTCTGTTGTTTGATTTGACTGCAGATAATTTTCTTGTTACACCGGAGGCGGTGTATGCTCATAGAGGCCAAGCATCCACTCTAGAACTTGAACCTGAGCCGGAACCTGCACTGCACCCTTACCGTGCATCATCTTTCCAGTGGGATTCGGAGATGGCCAACCAGTGGTATCCTGATTACACTTCCCAGTACACCGGGGAGAGTAGCAGCGGTACCTGGTTGTCGGGGAAACTGATCCACGAACACCTATGGGACCGGCGGACCGAGCCCCTTTCGGTTCGGCGGGGGGCGGAGGTCGCACGAAGAGCAGATCGAGGCGAGGCACACGAGCAGTTTACCCAGCTTCGGAGCTCTCTGGAGAGATAACACTCCTACTGCTGCTTGTCTGATTCTATTGTGTTCTGGCTCAAGAGAGCTAAGTGTTTGGCTTCCGAATGATCCGAACCCTTTGTACGTTGCACATGGGCCTCCTTTTATACGTTAAAGGGGTCACTGAGAGGTGGCAACGTAAACAAGGGTACAAATGTAAAAAGAGAGGTGGTTGGTACAGTTATTTGTACAGTGTTTCCTACCTAACCCTGACGGCGGGGGACAAGGGCATTAAATGCCCGTCTATGTCGCCCACAACAGTGCAGAAAAGGACCGTCAGGGGCGCCACCACTTGCCACAATGGCGATCTTGTCAGCACCGCATGCCACTGCGCACCGCTGGCTGCACAGCCTTCCGCCACGCGCGCCGGGAAAGGCCCCCAGGGCGACACGTTGGTGGATGCGCTGGAGCGTGGGCACAGAGTGGCCGCTTGCCACGGCAAGTGCCTTGCCGCGGTCGTCGTCTTGCCGCGCCCGGGAGCTTGTCGCTCGCCGGGCCTTGCCGGGATGCGTGGCGCGTCGCGGCAAGTTCCCTGAGATGCCTTGGTTGGTCTTCCCAGCAAGCTCCTCTTGCCGGGGCCTTGCCTCCTTGACTTGAACACTTTGTTCTTGAATGGCTCCAAAGGAGCCACGGAGGATCTTGGCGGTCACCCGGAAAGCCCTTGCCGCGGGGCGCTGCAACTGCCCGTGCACAAGTTCGGGGTACTAGGGTACCCCTATTCTAGTACACCGACACTGGTATTATACCAACTTAGGCCAAAAGCCTAAGCTTGGGGGAGTACGTATTTCTCACCGACTTTACGTTCATGTTCACACACTAGTTGTTGGTGCTCATACTCTTTCGTTGTATTATCCATGTTAGTTTAAAATTCCTTTTTCTAGTTTTCTTCTTTTGTGTTTGATAAACCTTGAGAAAAACCAAAAAAATTTAGTTAGTTTAATTTCCTTGCTTGTAGTAGAAATTAAAATGAAAACCCAAAAAGATTTCTCGTTCTTCTTTTACTTGTTGGGAGCTTTCCCGTGTAAATAGTTTTATTTTCTTTTCTTTCCTTTGAGGGGAGAGAAGATCTTATTGAAAATGTTTAGTGGCTCTCATATGCATGATTATTTATTTAATTTAGAGCCCATATTACTTTGTCTTCTCTCTTGAGTTGAATGCTTGCAGATTCCAGCTTAGTCCAATGCACGTACACTCTTATTATTATACACATCGTTCGGTCGTGCAAGTGAAAGGAAATAATGACGACATATGATGGACTGATTGAGATGAGAGAAGCTGGTATGAACTCGACCTCTCTTGTTTTTGTAAATATGATGAGTTCATCGTTCCTGAGTCAGCTTATTATGAAGTAAACATATTTGCAATAACATTTAGAGATTATAGTTGATTGTGCCATGCTTAATTAGCTTTGAGTTATAATGCTTTACCTTGCGTGCCAACATGCTATTAAAATGATTATGATGTGGTATGGTGGGATGGTATCCTCCTTTGAATGAATTGAGTGACTCGACTTGGCACATGTTCACGCATGTAGTTGAAACAAAATCAACATATCCTTCACGATATTTGTTCATGGTGGATTATATCCTACTCATGATTGTACTCGATGTAAATTAGTTTTAATGCATGTTTATGACTATTGTCGCTCTCTCAGTTGGTCGTTTCCCAGTCTTTTGCTAGCCTTCACCTGTACTAAGCGGGAATACTGCTTGTGCATCCAAACTCCTTAAAACCCCAAAGTTGTTCCATATGAGTCCACTATACCTTCCTATATGTGGTATTTACCTGCCGTTCCAAGTAAATTTGTATGTGCCAAACTCCAAACCTTCAAATGAAATTCTGTTTTGTATGCTCGAGCAGCTCATGTTACAACTGGGGCTGCCTATATCTTCAATGCTAGGTGGGTTATTATCAGAGGAGTGGACTCCGCTCCTCATTCACGACAAAGGGCCGGTAACCGGGATGCCCAGTCCCATGATCAAAAAAGATCAAAGCAAATCAAAACAATTAAACAAAACTCCCCCAGGGCTGTTGTTAGTTGGAGGAACTCGTTGTTTCGAGCAAGCCATGGATTGATGCTTGTTGGTGGTTGGGGGAGTATAAAATTTTACCATTCTGCATGGGAACTGCCTATAATGCATGTAGTATGGAAGATACAACCATCTCATAGTTGTTGCGTTGACAGCGAAAGTATGCCGCTCAAAATGTTATTCAATCTCTGTTTTAAAATCGAGCTCTGGCACCTCTACAAATCCCTGCTTCCCTCTGCGAAGGGCCTATCTATTTACTTTTATGTTGAGTCATCACCCTTATTAAAAAGCACCCGCTGGAGAGCACACTGTCATTTGCATTCATTATTATTGGTTTATATTGGGTATGACTTGACTGGATCTCTTTTACCATGAATTACAATGTTTAGTTAGTCCTTGATCTTTAAAGGTGTTCTGCATTTATGTTTTGCGGTCTCAGAAAGGGCTAGCGAGATACCATTTTGTTATATCATGTTATGATTGTTTTGAGAAAGTGTTGTCATCAGAGTTTTATTATTATGGCTTGCTAGCTGATTACGTTATTGATATGAGTAATTGTGAGACCTGAGTGTTATTGTGAGTATGGTTAGTTTATAATATTGTTGAAACCTGAATGATGGCTTTGCATGTTTACAACAACAAGAGAAAATAGAGTTTGTAAAAGTTTTTCTTTATCACTTTCAGTCTATCAACTGAATTGATTGAGGACAAGCAAAGGTTTAAGCTTGGGGGAGTTGATACGTCTCCAACGTATCTACTTTTCCAATCACTTTTGCCCTTGTTTTGGACTCTAACTTGCATGATTTGAATGAAACTAACCGGACTGACACTGTTTTCAGCAGAATTACCATGATGTTGTTTCATATGTAGAAAACAAAAGTTCTCGGAATGACATGGAAATCCTTGGAGACAAGTTTCAGAAAATATAAAAAATCCTCGCAAAAGATGAAGACCAGGGGGCCCACACCCTGTCCACAAGGGTGGGGGGCGCCCCCCCTATAGGGCGCGCCCCCCTATCTTGTGGGCCCCCTGAGGCTCCGCCGACCTCAACTCCAACTCCATATATTCCGTCTCGCTGACAAAAAAAAACCAGACAGAAAGTTTCACCACGTTTTACGACACGGAGCCGCCGCCAAGCCCTAATCGCTCTCGGGAGGGCTGATCTGGAGTCCGTACGGGGCTCCGGAGAGGGGGATTCGTCGCTGTCGTCATCATCAACCATCTACCATCAGCAATTTCGAGATGCTCACCGTCGTGCTTGAGTAATTCCATCGTAGGCTTGCTGGACGGTGATGGGTTGGATGAGATTTATCATGTAATCAAGTTAGTTTTGTTAGGGTTTGATCCCTAGTATCCACTATGTTCTGAGATTGATGTTGCTATGACTTTGCATGCTTAATGCTTGTCACTAGGGCCCGACTGCCATGATTTCAGATCTGAACCTATTATGTTTTCATCAATATATGTGTGTTCTTGATCCTATCTTGCAAGTCTATAGTCACCTATTATGTATTATGATCCGACAACCCCGAAGTGACAATAATCGGGATACTTCTCGGTGATGACCGTAGTTTGAGGAGTTCATGTATTCACTATGTGTTAATGCTTTGGTCCGGTTCTCTATTAAAAGGAGGTGTTGGAGTAAATGACCACGGGTAGCCTAGCCGGCTCCCTTTGGCCCTCAGAAAAAACAATGGGCCGACCGAGCCTTGAAGCACCCAAGACACGGGGCCGCCTTCTTCCGGCCGGCTATCACATAGGCCGGCTGGCGGAAGGCGGCATGGCCATAAAAAACCCTTGGAGGACACCACGATAGGGCCGACTCCAAGAAGCCGGCCCCTGAAGGACCGACTCCAAGAAGCCGGCCTTAGAGGATCGACTCCACGAAGCCGGCCCCTGGTAGGCGGCCGTGGGCCGCACCCTAAAGTCCACCCCCCATAATGGTGACGGGACAAGGTGTGGCTACAGTGGACCCTGCCACCCCCGAATCCCAGAAAACGCATGGCTACAGTACGCCGTACGGGGCGGCCATCTCCTGTCCGGCGAGGCACTGTTGCCATGCAGATCATGATGCCATCCACGACGGGTCGCCAGTATGGCCCGTAGGTGGCGGGCCCCTTCGGTCAGAGAGACATCCGAAGGCGGCCTGACCTCCCCCTGCCGTCCTGAGGCTGGGCCAGCTTCCTATAGCCGGCTTGCTCCCCTCCTCGGGGTGCGCGCACCATTAAGCAGACAAGACGAGGTAAGGCTACAGTGAGAGCCCGCAAGGCGGCGGCACTGTAGCCATGCTTACCTCGACAAAGCCCTCGTCATCAGAGGCGAGGCAACAATAACCAGCCCCGGACAAGACCCCCCAAGCGGTGGGACGGCCTGTCAACCAATGGGCCGGCAGCCGGCGGGACCTACCAGTCAGCGGGCCCCAGTAGCCGGCGGAGAAGCCGGCGGTTGCAGACGCTGACGGCCTGGATCCACGCCCAGCCGGATTACCATTGTACCCCCGGGACACACATGCAAAGGGTTGATCTCATAGAGTTTTAGACACTACCATAGGGAGAGAAGAGAGCTAGCCTTGCCCTTCTTCCTCCTCCCACCGAACAGCTCAAGGAGCCTCTGATAGCTTCTTATCGATCTAGTGATCATGCGGAGACCCCGCAAAGCAGGAGTAGGGGTATTATCTCCACGGAGAGCCCCCAACCTGGGTAAGATCCGCCGGCGTGCATGTCTTCGCCTTATCCCGTTTCCAGGCACCGGCGATGTCTTACTGGCTCCCACAATGATAAGCCATCCGTTGGCATATGTCGCACCTACCACCCGACATTTGGCGCCCACGGTGGGGCCAGGTGTACCATCGTCCGGAGACCTGCTCTGGATGGGAACCCTTTTCCTCCCCAGCGAGCGTAGCCAGCCCGGCACGCCCGATGGCGCTTGCCCCGACGCGCTGCAAAGCGTCGACGACGCCTACGCAGCGAGCTGCCTCGCCGACCTTCTTGGCGATACTCGCATCTCCGACGAGCCCGCATCTAACGCGGGCACAGGCTGCCCCGAGAGCCGCCTCGTTTGCCTCCTCGACCAACTCCACGTCTCCGGCGAGCCTATCGCAGACTTGCAGTCGATCAGCTCCACCGACCCGATGCTTGTCGACTCCGACACGGCGTCGCTCGATGCCTTCCCCACCAACGTGATCATCTTCGATGACCCTCTCCCTCGAGCTGACAGTGGCGGCAGCACCATCATCGAAGTGCTAGTCATCAGCCACAGCGTCACCTCCGACGAGAACGCCCGCGACGCCCTGCAGGCTATGTTGCGCGATCTGTCTGCCCCCATCCCGGTGGACGCTGACGCTGAGACGCTGGAGGCACGCCGCCTTGCCCTCCTCGCGGAGGGCCAAAGGATTGCCTCCATGAGACGCCTCATGGAAGCCCACCAGCGCGAAGTCGACCGCACCGCCTTCGGGATGCCGCCTCCAGAAGGGCCAAGCCAAGTCGGCATCGTCAAGAAACACGGCGCGGCCATCGCCAGCATGCTGGGAGCGGACCGCCCAGTCTACGCCACACCCCTCGAGAATCTACGCGCCGCCCAGTCAATCGTAGACGAGCTAAACGGACTGCGGGCCGACGAGCTCCCCTACATGACTAGACGCATCCAACAGCTGATCGACGCGGCCGTAGAGCGGCACGAAGCCGATGTCCGAGCTGGAAGCCCCCTCATCAAGATCACGGCACGACTCACGTACGCCTACTGCGGGTGGCACCCGTACAAGACAAGAGAAGGAGCCGGCTACTAGCCGCAGCCGGACTCGAATCACCATCGAGCGCGACGCAGAAGGCCGTCCCCGAGGTGTGGAACAACGAGGCGACCCGCCTCCTCCTCCGCCTCGCGGGGAAAGATATCCCCCCC
>NC_041381.1:466443019-466518895 GCF_002162155.2 Triticum dicoccoides
CTGTCGAGCATCCGACTCTCAGCGGCCGACTTGGTCGCCGCGAAGGAGTCGGTGAGAATGATGCCCGCCATCGGATCGACCGCCTTGCGCGATACCTGGCCCTAGAAGAAGAAGACGATGTCGGCCCGCCTTGTTTTGGCCCCCGCATCCGCGACGAGCCCTTTCCCAAAGTGTTCTCGCTCCCAAGAGACACGCCCAAGTACAACGGCTCCGTGAAGCCGGAAGATTGGTTGATCGGCTACTCCACCGTAGTTCGCATAGCAAACGGCAACAGACGCGTTGCCGTGAAATATGTCCCCCTGATGCTCCAAGGCACGGCGCACCTGGCTCAACAGCCTCAAGCCTTACAGCATCAACAGCTGGCTGGACATCACCGAAGCCTTCATACGCAACTTCACCAGCACCTACAAATGGGCTCCCAAGCCCCGACAGCTCTCCTTGTGCATACAAGGGCCCAACGAATCAACCCGCGACTACCTCATGTGTTGGCCCGAGCTCCGCAACTCCTGCGAAGGGGTGCACGAGGTTCAGGCCATAGAGTACTTCACCGCCGGGTGCCGCGAGGGCACTCTCCTCAAGCACCGACTCCTCTGCGAAGAGTTGTCGGCGAAGAGATAGCCCGGCTCCTAGCAGCCGGATTCATTATGGAAGTGTTCTTTCCCGAATGGCTGGCCAACACAATCTTAGTGTTGAAGAAAAACAAGCAATGGCGCATGTGCATTGACTACACCAGCCTCAACAATGCCTGCCCTAAAGATCCGTTTGCCCTGCCAAGGATTGACCAAGTGATAGACTCCACAGCCGGATGCGAGCTGTTGAGTTTCTTGGATGCTTATTCAGGCTACCACCAGATAAAGTTGGACCCAGATGATCGCTTAAAGACCGCCTTCATCACCCCATTCGGAGCTTTCTGTTACCTGACCATGACATTCGGCTTGAGAAATGTCGGTGCCACCTTTCAGCGTTGCATGCAGAAATGCCTCCTCAAGCAACTCAGTAGAAATGCCCACGTCTACGTAGATGATGTCGTGGTGAAGACGGAGAAGCGCGGCACCCTGCTGGAAGACCTCAAGGAGACCTTTGAGAATTTGCGCCGGTTTCAGATCAAGCTCAACCCGGAGAAGTGCGTGTTCAGGGTACCAGCCGGCCAACTTCTAGGCTTCCTGGTCTCCGAACGCGGCATCGAATGCATCCCAGTCAAGATCAAGGCCATAGAGAGAATAAAGCTCCCTACCAAGCTGCGAGACGTCCAAAAGTTCACCGGATGACTGGCGTCTTTGAACTGCTTCATCAGCCGGCTCGGAGAGAAGGCTCTCCCCCTCTACTGACTCATGAAGAAGTCCACTCACTTTGAGTGGAATGACCAGGCGGACCAAGCTTTCCACAAGCTGAAAAAGATGTTGTCCACACTGCTTGTCTTGGCGGCCCCAACTGAGAAGGAGCCCATGTTCCTCTACATTGCCGCCATCAGCTGGGTGGTCAGCACAGTCATCGTGGTCCAGCGTCCACAAGAAGGCCAAGCTCAGCTAGTCCAGAGGCCGGTATATTATTTGAGCAAAGTATTGTCCACTTCAAAGCAGAACTACCCGCACTATCAGAAAATGTGCTATGGTGTGTACTTCGCCTCCAAGAAACTCAATCCCTACTTTCAAGAACATCCCATCACGGTCGTATGCACTGCCTCGCTTGCCGAGATCATAGGCAGCCGGGACGCATCCGGCCGAGTGGTGAAATGGGACATTGCGCTGGCTCCTTACACAATCTACTATCAGCCCCGCACTGCCATCAAGTCCCAAGCATTGGCCGACTTCCTCGTCGACTGGGCCAAGACCCAGTACCTCCCACCGGCCCCCGACTCCACTCATTGGCAGATGCATTTTGACGGATCCAAGATGCGCACCGGCTTGGGAGCCGGCATCGTCCTCACATCTCCCAAGGGCGACATACTCAGATACACATTGCAAATCCACTTTGCCGCCTCCAACAATGTGGCTGAGTACGAGTCGCTCATACACGGGCTCCGGCTAGCCAAGGAACTCGGCATCCGCCGGATCCTGTGTTATGGCAACTCGGACTTGGTGGTTCAGCAATCATCTGGCGATTGGGACGCCAAGGACGCAAACATGGCAAGCTACCGTTTCCTCGTTCAGCAGATTAGTGGATACTTTGAGGGGTGCGAGTTCCTTCACGTGCCACATGCCGACAACGAACAAGCAGATGCCCTGGCACGAATAGGCTCCACCCGGCAAGCTATACCAACTGGCGTCGCCCTCCAACGCCTCCTCAAGCCATCTGTCAAGCCGTCTCCGGAATCCAGTTGCATCTTCGTGCCGCTTGACCCCGACGCAGTCGGATCCGACTTCGGGGACCAGGCAGGCAGCCCGGGGACTTCAGCAGCCGTCTCGGGGACTACCATAGTCGAACCCGGCCCGGGGACTGCAGCAACACAACAGGCGGAGGCCGACTCCAACTCCTCACAACCCAGCCCGCCCACCCTGGTTGCAGTAGCCGTTTTGGCAATCGAAGAAGTCACAACTCCATCATGGGCTCAGCCCATCCTCCGTTTCATGATAAACGGAGAGCTGCCGACTGACGAGATCTCGGCAGGACAAGTCCAACGCGGAGCCAGAGCTTACATAATAATGAACCGAGAGCTAGTTAGGTGCAGTGCTACTGGAGTCTTCCAGCGCTGTGTCGAGCCAGATAAATGCATAGCAACCCTCAAAGACATCCACCAAGGCGAATGCGGCCACCATGCCGCCTCCAGGGCGCTCGTCGCCAAGGCCTTCCGCCATGGACTCTTCTGGCCGACTGCTTTGGAGGATGCCAAGGAACTAGTCAAACACTGCAAAGGGTGCCAAGTCTTCGGCTCCAAGCAACACTTGCCGGCTTCTGCACTCAACACTCCCCATCACTTGGCCTTTTGCCATCTGGGGGCTGGACATGGTCGGCTCATTCAAGATGGCGTGCGGCGGCATGACGCATCTGCTTATCGCCGTGGACAAATTTACCAAGTGGATTGAAGCAAAGCCGATCAAGAAACTGAATGGGCCGACTGCCGTTACATTCATTGCAGACATTACAACCTGGTATGGAGTACCACACAGCATCATCACCGACAACGGCACGAATTTTGCCAAGGGAGCACTGGCACGTTTCTGCGCGACACAGGGCATCCGACTGGACTTAGCGTCCGTTGCCCACCTGTAGTCAAACGGCCAAGTCGAGCGAGCAAACTGCCTCATCCTCTCCGGCATGAAGCCCCGACTGGTCGTGCCACTGGAGCGTTCGGCCGGTTGCTGGCTCGACGAGCTACCGTCCATCCTCTGGAGTCTGCGCACTACCCCAAACAAGTCAACCGGCTTCACCCCCTTCTTCCTTGTATATGGTGCCGAGGTTGTCATCCCAACTGACATCGAGTTCGACTCACCTCGGGTCACCATGTACACGGAGGCGGAGGCTAAGGAAGCACGAGAAGACGGTGTCGACTTGTTAGCCCTCAGCCGGTCCGCCATCTACCAGCAAGGTCTACGCCATTACCACAGTCGGAGGGTCAAGCCAAGAGTTTTCCAAGAGGGAGACCTTGCGCTCTGGCTGATACAGCGAACAACCGGCCAGCACAAGCTCTCGGCCCCTTGGGAAGGCCCCTTCGTTATCAGCCGGGCTCTGGGAACCGACTTCTACTACCTAATCGACGCGTAGAAGCCGAAGGCACGCAAGAGAGATGACTCCGGCAAGGAGTCGGAGCGCCCGTGGAATGTCAATCTTCTTCAAAGATTTTACAGTTGAAATGCAGTATGTATCACGCTACCTTTTGTATTAAGTATGAGACAACGGGCTCCCCGAGGAGTTCTCGGGGACTACCCTATTTTATCTATGTATGCCGGGTATCATACCCATGGTTACGCCACTACATTCATTTTCTCCGTCCGGCACCGGGTTCGACTAGTCGGCCCGGGGACTTGCCGCCTTGAGTTATGTCCAAGTTCTACCTGTAGTCAGACAAGTAATGTGCCGGCACCCAAGCCCTCTCTTGCGGAAGTCACAGCTCGAAGAATCAGCTGCCCGACTAGCAAGAGCCAAAGGCAGAAATGATGCCCACATGAAAAATGGCTAAGGACTAACGAACTTACATAACACAAACCGGCTCCCCTCTCGCCAACCGGCTGTCGAAGCAGCCGGCTGGCCGGCTTCCCTTCCTACTCCGCTACAATCTAAGAAAGCTTGAGTACTTGCCTTCCCAGACGGCTGAACTCCTTACCCGACCACAGACTGCAGAGCAGCTGTCCGGCTGGGAAGGCGGCAACCAAGGGAAGGCGGCAAAGGAAAAAAGCCGAGAGATAAAAAGCAAGTAGGAATGGAAGCCAAGCACATGCATAATAATATTTACACAAAAGGCCTTCGAGAGGCCGGCATTCAATGAAGTTGGAATACACCCCCAGTGGGTGGAATTGCGCAAAGATAACAAAGTTTTTCAAAGAGTGACAAGCAGGAAAGTAAAAACAGTGAATCAAGCCAAGGGAGCGCCCGAAGCGTTAGGAAGATTGGTGGAGACGGCGGTGTCGGCTGGAGGAGTGGCCGGCTGGCGAGTCTCGTCCTGGTCGTCGCTGGTGGCACGCAGAGCATTCGCGCGCGCCTCGTTGCTGGAGGCACGGTCAGGCTGAGGCTGGCTAGCTGCTTCGACATCTGGCACAGTGTCTTCGTCGTCTTCCTCCTCCTCCTCTTCGCCCTCGTCGCTGGAGTCAATCTCCTCCGCCGAGTCTTCACCGTCAGCCGGGTTCAGCCCGAACCATTCCCCCGGCTGCGCGACACCGTCCTAGTTCACCTTAGGAGCAAAGGCGCTGGTGTCGATGAAGTCGGCGATCACCAAGGCGTGCTGGATGATAGTCGGCCGCACCGCCTCCAGCTCCTCGTCAGCCTCCTGCCGCCAGGTGCGCAGCTGGTCCAAGTTCAGCCTAGGGTACCAAGCCCGGACGAACTCTAGCGCCCGTCGAGCGCCGGATCGAGCTGCTGAAGCCTTCCAGGCCTCGATGCGGCCGACTGCTACCTCCAGCCAGTTTGCAGTATGGGTGGGGGTGCGAGGAATTATTTTGCCAGGCCAAAGGGCGGCCAGCACCTATGCTCCGGCATGCTGAAGCCAATGGAGCATGCGGTAGGCCAGTTGGAGGCGGGCCTGGATCGCCAGAAGCTGCTCCTCAAGCGATCGGTTGGTGTCTGG
Source organism: Triticum dicoccoides (assembly GCF_002162155.2). Classification (NCBI taxonomy): domain Eukaryota; kingdom Viridiplantae; phylum Streptophyta; class Magnoliopsida; order Poales; family Poaceae; genus Triticum; species Triticum dicoccoides. The sequence goes on from NC_041381.1 coordinate 466,448,238, forward strand.
TGCGATCTCAACCCCAGCCTACCGCCGGGCCTCACGGTGAGCATCGATGGCTTGGTTGGCGGTGACGGAGTAGCCAGGAAAGTACTCTTCACAAAGAAGAAAGAAACAGAGCAAGTCAGGAGATAAACTGGCTTACAAGGACAAGGAAAAGAGTGAAGAAGAAGGCGTCCTACCGTCAACAAATTCCTCGACTCTGCTGTCGCCTTCGCTCAGAGCTTGCCTTGCCTCGGCCCAGATCGCCGCCTCGGTTTCGTATTCGGCTTTGAGGGCTGCCTCGCTGTCATGCGCCGCCTTCAGGGCCGCCTTGTGGCTTTCCTCCTGGTCGGCCAGTTTCTTGGCCAGGCGGTCATGCTCCTGAGCCAAGGCGCTAAACTCACCCTCCTTGGTGCGAAGGGCGGTCTGGGCCACACCCAGCTGCTGCCTCAAGTCGGCGTTGGCTCCTGCCAATATGAAAAGAAGAAATTAAGAAAGAAGTCGGCAAGAAAGATCCAACTCGACTGCTCAGCAGTCGGCCCGAATCTTGGGGACTACACCTAGTGGGTGCGCTAACGCGCCCCCACATGAGATAAAAGGACAAAGAAACTCACGCCGGCTCTCCGACAGATCGGCGGCCTTTTGGTTCACCTCCCTGACCTGGGAGTTAAATGTAGTGGCGTGGAGGTTGTGATAATCCTACAAACAGGACGAAGAAGCGAGCAAGAACAAGTCATTAAAACAAAGTCTTCGAAGAAGTTCCAAGCCGCCTGCTCAGCAGCCGACTCAGAACTCGAGGACTACACCCAGTGGGTACGCTGACGCGCCCCCACGGAAAAACTCAAGAGCAAGAGAACTCACCCGAACGACCGCCCGTGTCACAAGAAACTCTCGGGTACACTGCTTCAGCGTGGTGGCCTGAGCCTGAAGCCGGCTACGGACATCTTGCGCCGCCAAGTTCAACGCGGCTATCCCACCGCTCGGCGTCCACCCTGACGAGCTAACGGTGGCCGACTCCAGATCATGTGACAACGAGTTGGAATCGAACCGGCGGCCCCCTGCAGATCCGGCTCTGAAGCCGCCCTCCCCACGCGCCGATGAGTCGGTGACAAGACCACAAGATCCACCCTTGCAGTCGGCTCTCCTCCAGCCGGCTGCTCAGGCGGCACCTCGGGCTGGCCGCCTTGGCCGGTCCCGGCTGACGGAGGAGGCACCACTTCTCCCTCCGGGACGACTATGTCGCCCCCCTCCCTCTCCATCACCGGCGGGTCACGACCGATTTCCTCCGACAGGGGCACCGAGATGTCCGGGGCCGCGGAGTGGAGGGGATGATGAGTTGCGGAGGCTGGCCGCGCAGGGCCTCCACCGCCCTCTCTGCAGCCTCGGCCTCCGCCTGGGCCCTGGCTGCCGCGTCGGCCTGCGCCTCGGCCGACTTCGCCGTCGTCTCCTAGGCCGACTCGACGGCGGTGGCCCTCCGCTCCTCCGCCTCCCGCTCCTCCGGCGGCTCCCGCGCGTTTTGCTCCGTTGCCGCCTGAAGCTCGGCGTGGGGTCTATGCGGCGGGAACCCGCAGATCCTCCCGCCCCGTCGACTATGGAGGCGGCGGTAGTTCGCTCAAGAGAGAGCGGGGCCCTGGTTGGCGAAACAGGTCAAAGACTTAGAAAGCATGAACTAAAGAAAGAAATAAAAGTGTGTAAGGACCAGAACATACGCAGAAACCGCCTGCGGCTGCTTCACCACCTTGCAGAAGCAGGCCGCCTTCGCGGCCGCCTCGTCCCGCTTGGTCGCCGCCGCGGATCCCTTGAGCTTCTTCGGCCGGCCGCCGAAGAGAGTCGGCGCCGCCCGATGCTTCTGCCCGCCGCCTCCTGCGGTCGGCCTGTCGGATGGGCCGGCGCCTTGGGGGTCGGTCGCCGGCTGGCGGCACGGAATGGGATCGGCCTCGTCATCGTCGGGCCAGTCGTCAAAGCCGGCGGTGAAGCCAGAGTCGCCAGTCTCGCCGCCTCCCCCTATGGCGTCGTCGTCCAGGGCGGCCGCCCCCAAGTTAGGGTCGTTAAGGGCGTCCGCCTCGCAGTCAGGGGAAAACTCGCGCTCCGGCGTCGCGGTCCCGGTCGAAGGATGAAGAAGGGGGTTCTGATTGAAGACAAGCTGACTGGTCAAGAGCCGACCAGAAAGAACTCGGCAACAAGAAAGAAAAGAAAGGCTTACCACGGGCGGGGGGTTGGCCTGAGAGTATGGTTCCTTGCCATATGGCCACTCTTCGATGAGCTTGCAGTTGGCGATATGGTTCACCAGGTAAGATACCTCGTCGCGAGGCATCTCTCTGGTGTTGAGCCGGCTTGGGTCGAAGCGGCCGCTCATCTGACAGATCAGGTGAGGGCAGCCTTGGAGCGGAAGTACTCGTCGCTCGATGAAGGCAGCAATCAAGTCGGGCCTAGTCAGGCGCTCCGACTGGATCAGCACCCGAAGCCGGGAGACAGCACCAGCTCCAGCCGGCGTCAGCGACCTGGCCCGGAAGGACCATGAAGGCTGACTCCTAGGCGGCGGGCCGGCTACGTAAGCCGGCAAGTTGACGTAGTCGCTGTTCGGGGCGACGTTCTTCACGTAAAAATAAGACCGTTGCCAGAGCTTCACCGACTGGATCAGCGCGATAGGAGGGAATGGGTTGTCGGCAGGTGGACCTCCTCATGGCGATGAAGGCGCCGCACAGAGACGGCACGCCTGCGATGACCGTGCCGAGCTTGGATTGGAAAAACTCCCCCGAGCTCGATGGTGGGGAGGACGCCGAGGAAACCTTCGCACAATGTGACGAAGGCCGACAACAGCACCACCGTGTTGGCGGTGAGGTGGTGTGGCTGGACATGATAGAAGTCGAGAAACACGCGGAAGAAGCCGCTCGTGGGGAGACCGACGCCGTGCAGGCAATGCGAGTAGAAGATCACTCGCTCGCCTTCCTCCGGCGCCGGCGAAACCTCCCTCGCTAGCGTGAGGCGGACCTGCACAAGATCTTCGCCAGGCAGCCGCCGCGTCTTGCGGAGAAAATCGATGTGGTCGTTGCGGACGGTGGAGCCGTCCTAGGAGCTCGACGTCGGAGCCATGACGGTGAGCGCGGCGGCGGAGAGCGCTCGGCACGGAGGCAGCGAGCTTCCCCTCCCCGCAATGAAGAAGAGAGAGTGGCAGAGCGGAAGCACGGCGAAAGGCTACCGCAATGAAGAAGAAGAGGGAGGAGGCAGAGTGAGGGCAAGCATGCGAACAAATGCCGCTCCCCCTCCCCGCCCCTACTTATAGCCTCGTGCGGCGAAGCCGAGGAGGCGAGGCGCATGGGGGCATGGGATTAACTGCACCCACTCCCCCACGACCCACGATTATCGCGCCTTTATGGCGAGTGGGAACCGCCGCCAGAAGACGTGCGGTCGGTTCGGGCCACAGAAGATCCGCGCACGGGCCGAGGCATGGACGTGGCGGGCCCCGACCTGCGGCGCCGTCCCGTCACGCGCGTGGGCTGGCAGGCCCTTCCAGCCGAAGGGTGCCACATGGCGCGCGGTTGGCGGGCGGTCAGCCCACCGCCTGGCTAGCACCCCAGCTGGTTCCCGCCTTCGGATTTCGAGGAGGCTTCACCGAGAAGGCACGCGCAAGGGAGGCCGGCTCCTAGCTGCCGGCTCTTCGAGATAGGAAGCTGGCCGAGCTTCTCGATTCCCCCTTCAGCCGCGAAGCCCAACCAGCTTCGGGGACTACTGTTGGAGTAAATGACCACGGGTAGCCTAGCCGGCTCCCTTTGGCCCTCAGAAAAAACAATGGGCCGACCGAGCCTTGAAGCACCCAAGACATGGTGCCGCCATCTTCCGGCTGGCTATCACATAGGCCGGCTGGCGGAAGGTGGCCTGGCCATAAAAACCCTTTGGAGGACGCCACGGTAGGGCCGACTCCAAGAAGCCGGCCCCTGAAGGACCGACTCCAAAAAGTCGGCCCCTAAAGGGCCGACTCCAAGAAGTCGGCCTTAGAGGATTGACTCCAAGAAGCCGGCCCCTGGCAGGCGGCCATGGGCGGCACCCTAAAGTCCACCCCCCATAATGGTGACGGGACAGGGCGTGGCTATAGTGGACCCTGCCACCCCCGAATCCCAAAACACGCATGGCTACTGTACGCCGTACGGGGCGGCCATCTCCTGTCCGACGAAGCACTATTGCCATGCAGATCATGACGCCATCCACGACGGGTCGCTAATACGGCCCATAGGTGGCGGGCCCCTTCGGCCAGAGAGACATCCAAAGGCGGCCTGACCTCCCCCAGCCGGCCTGAGGCCGGGCCGACTTCCTATAGCTGGCTTGCTCCCCTCCTCAGGGCGCGTGCACCATTAAGAAGACAAGACAAGGTAAGGCTACAGTGAGAGCCCACAAGGCGGCGGCACTGTAGCCATGCTTACCTCGACAAAGCCCTCGTCTTCAGAGGCGAGGCAACAGTAACCAGCCCCCGACAAGACCCCCCAAGAGATAGGGCCGGCCTGTCGACCAATGGGCCGGCAGCCGGCGAGACCCACCAGTCGGCGGGCCCGAGTAGCCGGCGGAGAAGCCGACGGTCGCAGACGCTGACGGCCTGGACCCACGCCCAGTCGGATTACCATTGTACCCCCGAGGGGTAGGCCTATATAACCCCCTCGGGACACCCATGCAAAGGGTTGATCTCATAGAGTTTTAGACACTACCATAGGGAGAGAAGAGAGCTAGCCTTGCCCTTCTTCCTCCCCCCACCGAACAGCTCAAGGAGCCTCTTGTAGCTTCGTATCGATCTAGTGATCATGCGGAGACCCAGCAAAGCAGGAGTAGGGTATTATCTTCACGGAGAGCCCCCAACATGGGTAAGATCCGCCGGCGTGCATGTCTTCACCTTGTCCCGTTTCCAGGCACCGGCGATGTCTTACTGGCTCCCACAATGATAAGCCATCCGTTGGCATATGTCGCACCTACCACCCGACAGGAGGCCTTAATATCCCTTAGTTTCCACTAGGACCCCGCTGCCACGGGAGGGTAGGACAAAAGATGTCATGCAAGTTCTTTTCCATAAGCACGTATGACTATTTACGGAATACATGCCTACATTACATTGATGAACTGGAGCTAGTTCTGTGTCACCCTATGTTATAGCTATTACATGAGGAATCGCATCCGGCATAATTATCCATCACTGATCCATTGCCTACAAGCATTTTCACATATTGTTCTTCGCTTATTTACTTTTCCGTTGCTGCTGTTACAACTACTACAAAACACCAAAAATATTGCTACTACTATCTTTACCTTTTACCACTGTTACCATTACTATCATACTACTTTGCTACTAAATACTTCGCTGCAGACATTAAGTTATCCAAGTGTGGTTGAATTGACAACTCAACTGCTAATACTCAAGAATATTCTTTGGCTCCCCTTGTGTCGAATCAATAAACTTGGGTTGTACTTCACCCTCGAAAGTTGTTGCGATCCCCTACACTTGTGGGTTATCAGGCGTCGCTACGGACTATGACCGGATCGGGCTTAAACCCGACCAAAGGGAGATTTACTCTCCGCCTGTCACCCATGAGATAGTGGTAGTGGAAGAGCATCATTCGAATTCTCCCTCCGTTTTGAGGATGAACTATGTCCGGATTTCCGAGCTCCCTAAGCTGGACACCCGCTCGCGGGAGGACATGGCCCAAACCCTGAATTCAGAGTCGGGCGGCGGGCCGAAGAAATTGGGCAACATCTCGGAGCCCGTGCCATTAAACACGAAAGCTTCTTGGCCCCTGGGTTTTGGATTGGGTCAGGATTCAAATTCAAAACCACCCACCCACCCAGATTTATTCAATCTTCTGCATATCAAACAAGAGCCACAAGAGACAATACATCATTACTGGGCCAGATTTCTCATTGTGTTAAACAGGGTTAAGGATTGTTGCGAGGAAGATGCAATCTCCCTCTTTTGCAACAATTGCATAGACAAAGGGATCCTCAACGCTATAAGTCACCGTGACATAGTACACTTTGCTGACTTAGCGGCCATAGTGCAGAAATACTGCACAATGGAAAGCACTTGGAAAACCCAAACAAACTTCTGGGACAATCCGGCTCTCGCTAAACCCCTCGTCCGAACTAAAAAAGCAAACTCTCGTAAGTTGCCCGATTTAATTACAAAAACACCAAAGCCTGATACCAGGCATGGAACCGTATTGGAGGAATGGCTCAATGGGCCTTGCAAACTTCACAACACACCGGACACCACGCCAACTCATTGCCTTAGAGCATGTTGGATACTCCGGCAGGTAGCAAAGAGTGGCGAGGATCTCCTCATAAACCACACAATAGAACAACATCCCACCGGAAATAACAATACGGTATTGACAGTCTTCGAGACTTTTGCCTCAAACAATAGGCACAAGCGAGCTCAACGCAGTCTCGCCGTAGTTTCCCACATGGCAACAATAAATCCATGGAACGACACGGCCATAACCTATAACGCGAGTGACGAACCTCAATTCCGAACAGTCCGGGCACCAGCCGCTTTGGTCCTTAGTCCAATCGTGGACGACTTCCTGCTCACTAAAGTGCTGATGGATGGCGGAAGCGGACTAAACCTCATCTATGAGGAAACCCTCAGGAAGATGGAAATTGACAAGAGCCGCATTGAGCGAAGCAGCACAACCTTCAGGGGAATCATCCCCAGTCAGGAGGCACGATGTGCAGGTAAAATCACACTGGATGTGGTATTCGACACGCCGAAGAATTACAGGTCCGAAGAGATCACATTCCAAGTGGCCCCGTTCAGCAGCGGATACCACGCCCTCTTAGGACGAGACGCATTCACGAGCTTCCAAGCTATACCCCATTACGGGTACATGAAGCTCAAAATGCCCAGGCCCAATGGAATAATCACTCTAGCTAGTGATCCGGACATCGCACTCCGCACCGAAAATAAAACTGCCGCACTAGCCCTGGAGGCATTATCAGAAGCCCTCGTGGCCGAAGAACTGACAACGCTGCGAGCCATGATGGACAGAGACGACGTGATACTAGACAAGCGACCCAAGTCCACCTCTTTCAAACCCGCAGACGAGATAGTCAAATTCCAGGTCCACCCAACGGACCCTACAAAGACAGCTTCCATTGGGACACAGCTGAACCCCACAGTAGACGCCGCACTGCTAGATTTCCTGCGCGAGAATTGGGATATTTTCGCCTGGCATCCTTCAGACATGTCAGGAATCCCATGCAGGTTGGCCGAACACAGCCTCAATATTCTGAAACGATACAAGCCAGTCAAGCAGACTCTTAGGCGTTTCTCAGAGCCTAAGCGGCAAGCAATGAGGGAAGAGCTAGCCAAGCTACTCGAGGCCGGATTCATCAGAGACATAAAACATCCGGATTGGCTAGCAAACCTGGTAATGGTACCAAAAAAGGACAAATCCTGGCGCCTATGTGTCGATTTCAAAGACCTCAATCAGGCTTGCCCCAGGGATCCCACCGCAGGACACGACTCATTGTGTTTCCTCGACGCATACTCCGGATACCATCAGATCAAAATGGCAGAGTCTAACCAAGCCGCAACGGCCTTCATCACGCCATACGGCCCCTTCTGTTTCAATACAATGCCTTTCGGGCTCAAAAACGCCGGCGCGGCCTATCAACGCATGATTCAGACATGCCTGGAAAAACAAATCGGCAAAACAGTAGAGGCCTATGTAGACGACGTGGTCATTAAAACAAGACACATTGAAACTCAAATAGATGACTTGAGGCTCACATTCGACAACCTCCGAACATACGACATCAAGCTCAACCCGTAGAAATGTGTCTTCGGTGTACCCTCCGGGAAATTGCTCGGCTTCATCGTTTCCAATAGAGGAATTGAAGCAAATCCGGCAAAAATTTGAGATATGTCACAGTTGGCTATCCCAACAGACCTCAAGCAGATCCAGAAATTAACTGGATGTGTGGCTGCCTTAAGCCGCTTTATCTCCCGACTAGGAGAAAAGGCACTACCTCTTTATCACCTTCTTCGACGCACCGAACACTTCGAGTGGACGGATGCGGCCACGGCAGGACTGGAAGAAATAAAGGCCCTCTTGGCCACCAATCCAGTCCTGACCGCCCCAAATACTGGCGAACCCATTCTATTATACATAGCTACAACACACCAAGTTGTAAGCGCAGTGCTCGTCGTCGAGCGACAAGCAGACGGACACAGGTTCCCGCTACAAAAGCCGGTATATTACGTATCCATTGTCCTCAGTCCATGCAAATCTCGGTACCCACACTATCAAAAGATAGCGTTCGTCGTCTTCATGGCATCCCGGAAACTACGACACTACTTTCAGGAGTGTTCGATTACGGTGGCCTACGAAGTACCACTAAACGCTATAATAAACAACCGCGACGCCACGGGCCGGATTGCTAAATAGGCTATCAAACACCTTCCGTTCGACATAACATATAAACCACGGCGGGCCATTAAGTCACAAGTTCTGTCTCACTTTGTCGCCGAATAGACAGAAGCTGAACTCCCTAAAGAGTACGGCGCGTGCTCCAATTGGATCATGCACTTCGACGGCTCTAAAATGCTGGCCGGATTGGGAGCAGGTGTTGTCCTGACATCCCCCACCGGAGACACGGTTCAATACATACTCCAAATACTATACACAGACTCCAACAATGCAGTCGAATATGAGGCTCTGTTGCATGGTCTTGGGATGGCAGTCTCCATGGGCATCCAATGCCTTGAAGTGCGCGGGGACTTGAACCTCGCAATATCTCAGATAAATGGAGACTTCGATGCCAAAGATCCAAAAATGGCGGCTTATCATAACGCGATCCTCAAAATGTCAGCTCGGTTTGAGGGGCTCGAATTCCACCATGTGGTCAAAGAAAATAATCAAGCGGCCGATATTCTCGCCCGCATTGGCGCTAAACGCGACCCCTTCCCACCTAATATCTTCCTTGAAATGTTGTCCAAGCCGTCCGTGGTATGGGAAGGGGAGCCCGACAATATTAGCTTGACTCCAAACACAACCCCAGATTCCGATCAGTCTGACGTAATCAAAGGCTCTACCACCGAAATAACACCTTCGGCCCACGAAATCATGGCGGTTATTGCCCCATGGACCAAACCCTTCTTGGCCTACCTAAATAGGCAAGAGCTCCCCAAAGACCAGACTGAGGCACGTTGCATTGTGCGGCGCTCTAAAGCCTACAAAGTCCATGAAGGAGAGCTCTACAAGAAGAGCACCACCGGAGTGCTCCAACGATGCATCTCCGAGGAGGAAGGGAGGCAACACCTAACCGAAATCCATGCCAGACTCGGCGGGCACCACGCTGCAGCCCGGGCACTTGTAAGCAAGGCCTTTGAGACAGGTTTTTATTGGCCAACAACCCGGGCAGATGCACAGGACCTTGTCCAACATTGCATTGGTTGCCAACTATTTGCCAATCAGAGCCATATGCCCCCTACCGCTCTGCAAACAATCCCCATAACTTGGCCCTTCACGGTCTGGGGGCTGGATATGGTGGGACCCCTTAAAGGGGGAAGCCATAAGAAAAATATTTATTGGTCATGGTGGACAAGTTCACCCAATGGATAGAAGCCAAACCAGTTAAAACGGACGAATCCGGACCAGTGATAGACTTCATATCAGGGGTTGTACACCGCTATGGTATCCCCCATAGCATCATCACTGACAATGGCTCGAATTTCACAGCTGATGAGGTGAAAACTTGGTGCGGCAAAATGGGCATCAATCTCGACTACGCCTCTGTCTATCACCCCCAAACAAACGGTCAAGTCGAAAGTGCAAATGGTCTCATCATGAGCGGCATCAAACCCAGACTAGTGTGATCCTTGACGGAATCGGACACACATTGGGTCAAGGAGCTCGACTCCATACTCTGGGGCTGCGGACCTCGCTGAATCGTACCACCGGATACACACCATTTTTTATGTTGTACGTCGCAGAAGCAGTACTACCCTGTGACATAATCCATGACTCACCTCGCGTGCGCATGTACGAAGAGAAGGAAGCTAAGTTAGATCGGCAGGACAACTTAGATGCTTTGGAGGAGGAACATGACGTCGCAAAAGCCCGTTCCGCATTCTATCAGCAACATGCTCGAAGATATCAAAGCAGAGAAGTACGGGCCAAAACTTATAACATTGGCGAACAAGTTCTACGCCTCCCCGAGAAAAAGAAGGACAAACTCAAACCCAAGTGGGAGGGTCCCTTCATCATCGATAAAGTTCTCACCGGAGGAGCGTACCGTCTGTGCAGTGCATCTAATAACAGACTCGAGCCGAACCCATGGAACGCGGCCAGACTCCGAAGATTCTACGCCTAGTGCCAAACCTAGTGTTCGTCTCCTTACCTCCGCTTCTTCAATTACGTTCTTTTTCTTCCTTTCTCGCCCTCTCTTCCCTTTTCGCATACAGTCTTGCAAAACTGTACGGATGCCCTGATCGCTCCGGCCGCACTATGCATGCACACTATACCTGGGGGATTCCTATCCGGAAGCTAAATATAACTAACTTTATGGCTTCTCGCCAGCCACATATGCGTTTTTCTTCCCATATGTGCCTTTTCTTCACCATTAGATGCATCGATATGACTTAAGTTTTGGCCATGCTGGGTTGCCTGGCTCTTGTGTTTATGCCCTACGTTCCCCTTAATTCGGCTAGGGCATAAGGGGAGCACCTCTGCGATTGTTACTGCCGGTTGAGCCGGATGTGTACCTCAGACTGGGTGAAGCCGAAAGCTAGCGTTCTTAAGGGAATATTCGGTCGATGAACAAAAGATGTTCTCGCTCATTACAACATAAATCCCCAGATGTTTTGTTTCCTGTGCTTCTGTTCGCAGTTCGGACATGCACATCGATGCATGCGCACCCAGAGAAAGGAACCCCTAACGGAAGTATTCTCTCTGGAAGATGTATCTTACTATCCATGTAATATAACGTAACTAGTTGGGTACTTGTCTGTTCAAGCACTTATGACCCCTACGCCTGGTTTCCACGCATACCCCGGTTTTTCATAACTGTGCGGGTATTCAGATACACTCCGGACTGTCGGGTCCGGGGGCTGAAGCGAAAAGGTCCGCCGTGACAAATGATTTTCAATCCGGCTAGGGAGTGCATTAGTCCATTCAAATTACATAGTCATTTAGATTGGCTGTACTCTTCCTATATACCATCCAACAGGTTGTCTAGCTAACAATCCTGTTGGGAATACTTTGTGGCTAACGCTACTTGGTCATATACCAGATTTACCGGTATCTCTTTCCCATCTGCCCCCGCTGGTCCGACTTCGGCCATATGGTTCGGGTCAGCCTTGGCGTATCGCGTCTTCACCATGGCCCACCCTTCCCTCGCACCTTGTTGGCAAGATGATATCTTCCATAACCGGAAGCGCTGCCGTGCTCCTTTGAGCATCTCCACAAGCTCATTCATGCCTCCTGGCAGGGAAGCGGATGGCCACACGGCCTGGGCAATACCCAGCATCACCTGCCGCGCTCGTTCGTGTAGTTGTGAAAGATCTTGCAGCATATCACCTACGGATCCGGGGGTCTCCTCTTCAGGACGGCCCGTCAGCATACCTGCAGACATAACTCTATCAATACGCTTCCTCGCCGAACTATACTACAATTTGTTCAAGCACTTACTATAAATGCCACGTCGAAGCTTCCTGTTCTCCCTCACGGAGTCAGCGAGCTGAGCCCGAACATCTTTTAATTTGACGCTCAGTTGGATATTGGCGTCTTGGAGATTATTTATCTCTTGAATAGCCTTCGTCAACACACGCTCGCCCACCTTTAGATGACTTCACGGATGTGGCTCATTATCTTCCACAATCTTCGGATTCTCTCTGGGATCGTCTGTAATATCTTTTGTTAGATTTATAAACCATGCCGAATAAACAACTGGTACAAGGATAGTCTTACCAGAAGAGGCCCTTTTTGACTCCTCTTGTTCAGCAACAGCGACCTTCGGATGGGCCTTGCATTCCTCTAGTTCTTGAGATAAATGGGTATTCTTCTCTATAAGAATCTATGCATACAATGATCCATAAATCAGTTGTGCCAACCGTTTCAAGTCTCAGGGGCTACTACTACACACACTTATCAGATTTTCTTACCCGTATATCCTTCGCATACTGGTCCGTTGCTCTGGCAAGTCCATCTTGAGTGGCGCGAATATACGCGTCTCCGGAGTTAAAGGCATCGAAAGCCTCCTCGGAGAAAATACCATTGCAAAGTACGGCACGTCTGCGCCGATGATTCATGGCACTCCTCACTTTGGAGTTGGAAGCAAAAAGCATGTCCGCATCATCTGTGGGCGGACAATTCGGCGTTGCCCCCACATCAGCCTCCACCTGTGAATCCGCTTTCGGAATCCAGTTGTTTGAGGCATGACCAGCAGAAGACCCGGATGCAGTCCGGCGGATGTTTTTCCTGCCGGGACGCAATGCAAACTGTAACAATTTGGCAAAGATAATCACATAGCAAAGTCCAATTCATACGTCTGCCCCGGCGTCTCAGTTCTAACCGCCTTCCTCTTACACCTGCCCAAACCGGATGCCTCCGTCAGACAAGCCCCTATGGGCACAGCTCGGCGTCCTAATGGCCGCTTCTGCAAAAATACAACATGTGCGCTCAGGGCACGACACAATCTAGAATTTAGGGCTCCGACTTTACTTATGTTTGACACCGGGAGCAGCCTGGGATAATCAGCAAGGATGGCCACTAAAGCATCATCGCGGGTCGCTTGATAAAATGTCTTGTCTACAAGTTCCACGGATATATCCGGATCTTCTTCAAGTCCGGGGTCGAGAGCCCTGCCAGGATCCTCTGGCTACGGAAGTGAGCTGCTGAAATCCTCCATGGCCCTCCTTAGTTCCTGCTTTGGAAATAGCAAGGTAGCTGACTGGTGACAAAGGACACAGGTGTGAATAGATTTGAGCAAAGGAATTACAACTTACCCAGCTTGGGGGGTTGTACATGGAGAATCCATCCCGCGGCTTAATGCGGAGGAACTCCTCCTCTTCCCCTTTTTACAAATCAGACAGTATTTTCGCTAGTGCAACGGCAGAGTCCGAACCTTTATGACTGCAGCGGGTGGCGTCGTCTTCTCCGTTGAAGTGCCACATGGGTTTCCCCCGATATTGAAGTGGCTGCACCCCCGCATGATGCATATTGACATAACCTCTATTATTGTCAATCCTGATTTGGCCATAATTTTTATCCGGCCCATCAGATAGAGGACCTCTCTGTCGTCTTCCTCCTGGGGGCTCCGAGGGCGCCAACTTTGGCGTTTCTTCAGCGGAGCGTTGGTAAACTCAGGAAGGCCCGTCCGGACTGGGTCTGGGAGGGGAACATCATCTACATAAAACCACTCCGAGGGCCAATCTTCGGATGCCTTCTTTGGAGTGCAGGACAAGTATCCGGCCTGGGCGATGCACCATATTTTGGCTCCGCCCACTTGATATATAGATCCCTCCTGGTTGCGAGGGACGAGGCAGAATAGCCTCCTCCATAGCTCGAAATGAGCTTCGCAGCCCAGGAAAAGCTCGCAGAAGGCGACATACCCTGCAATATGCAGTATGGAGGCAGGAGTGAAGTTGTGCAGCTGGAGACCATAGAACTCCAGGAGCCCGCGGAGGAATGGGTGGATTGGAAACCCAAGCCCCCTCGGAAAATACGGGACAAGGCATATCCGCTCCCCTCTAGATGGGTTCGGAAAGGTCTCCGCCTACTCCCCGCCATTATAGGTGGCTAGTCCGGCTCGGGCGGGGACCATGTATGTAGGAGGGAGGAACCCCTGGGTCTGCAACTCCACTAATCGGCTATGAGGGACAGAACATTTTTCCCAATCGTCTGGCTTAGAGCTAGGGGTGCGAGAGGAGGAACTTCGGCGACCAGCCATGATGGGATGGCTTTTCCCGGGCACGCTCTGTTGAATGCTTGTTGGGAGGAAGACGGTGTGATTTGGATTTGAGGATCCCTGTCTCCTCAAATAGATGGTTGGCTTACAAAGTCAGGGTGGCAAATGTAAAAATGCCCCGACTTCTCATATTCACTTGACACGTGGGGATAGCCATTATTGAAACACAGAAGCCGAGGAGGATGACATTGATGGAGGCCGGACACTGTTCACCACAACAGGTACTCTGGATTTGGAGAAGAACCCACCTTGCAATGTCGAAGACAATCTGCGCGCTGGACTCATTGTCATTGAAGCCTGTTTCGGGGGCTACTGAGGGAGTCCTGGATAAGGGGGTATCCGGACAGCCGGACTATGTACTTTGGCCGGACTGATGGACTATGAAGATACAAGATTAAAGACTTTGTCCCGTGTCCGGATGGAACTCTCCTTGGCGTGGAAGGCAAGCTTGGCGATTCGGATGTAGATCTCCTTCTCTGTAACCGACTCTGTGTAACCCTAGCCCCTTCCGGTGTCTATATAAACCGGAGGGTTTAGTCCGTAGGACACAACAACAATCATACCATAGGCTAAATTCTAGGGTTTAGCCTGTACGATATCGTGGTAGATAAACTCTTGTAATACTCATATCATCAGGATCAATCAAGCAGGAAGTAGGGTATTACCTCCATCGAGAGGGCCCGAACCTGGGTAAACATCGTGTCCCCAGTCTCCTGTTACCATTAGCCTTAGACGCACAGTTCGGGACCCCCTACTCGAGATCCGCCGGTTTTGACATCGACAGGCGCGCCCTCCTATCTCCTGGCCTCCTCGAAGCTTCCCTGGCTTGTACTCCAAGTCTCCCGGATCATGTTTGTTCCAAAAATCACGCTCCCGAACGTTTCATTCCGTTTGGACTCCGTTTAATATTCCTTTTCTTCGAAATACTGAAACAGGCAATAAAACAGCAATATGGGCTGGGCCTCCAGTTAATAGGTTAGTCCCAAAAGTAATATAAAAGTGTATAATAAAGCCCGTAATCATTCAAAACAGATAGTAAAATAGCATGAATGCTTCATAAATTATAGATACGTTGGAGACGTATTAGACCTCGAGGAGCATGTCGCTGAGGCGCAGGCCTAGTTCCGCCAGGCCCACGAAGAGCTGAAGGCCGCCCAAGATCTGATGGCCGAGCACAAGCAAGAGCTCATCTTGAAGCAGGCCTACGTCGAGAAGGCCTAGGATGCAGCAAGGGAACAGGCCACCAGGGCCGAGGCCGCCCGGCACCAACACCAGGCCGAGCTGAACTCCCAGGAGGTGGACCTCGCTAATCGTGAGGAGGCGCTCGCCGCCACACTCCACGTCAAGGATGAGGAGGTCGAGGGACTCATCGCACAGCGGACCCAGGAGCTGAAGCAGAGGCACAAGGAGGCACTCAATGCTCAAGCTCTGGTCCACGACGACAAGGTGAAGGAGATGGAGGTGGAGCGGGACGACCTGAAGAGCAAGGCCCTGGAGCTGGCGAAGGAGAAGGACACGATCAGCTGCGCCTTGACGGAAGCGCAGGCTGCAGTCCTCGACAAGGTTGAGCTACTCTCCCAAGCCAACGGCTCCATCAAAGACCTGAAGCTGAAGCTGGAGGGCCTTGAGGGGACGCTTTCGGAGGTCAAGACCCGGGAGGAGACCCTGACTAATAATCTGGAGAAGGAGAGGCAGCTGCGGAGGAATGACGCCGCCAACCACAAGGATTATGTGAAGGGCCAAAACCTCCAGATCAGCCGCCTCGCCGACATCACCGGCAGGATCACCACGAAGCTAGCTAACACGGGGATGCCGAACGTGAGGTATGCCCTGGAACCGAATGTGAGTCCCAACGCAAAGCTGACCCTGTTCTTCAAGGGCGTTCTTGGAGCCTTGGAGTAGTTTCACTCTAACAGAGCGAGCTCTCTTGCCAATGAGGCACGACAGCTTTACCGGGGTTCCCTGACCAAGATCCTCACCAAGGTGGTATACTGGAACCCCAACCTTGACTTCGACGCCGCACTGGAGAGCTTGCTGGAGGATGTGGACCTCGCGACGCTCGAGGAGCATATCGGGCTCATCATCAGCCGCGTCGACAGAATTCAGAGGGTTGAAGGCCAGCGCCGGGACTAGGCACCCCGTTTCTCATCGCCGCTGTAGGTTCACGACCAAGACAATTTTTATCTTTAGTTAGAACAGCATCAACAATTGATGTAATATAACTCTGCAGTACTTTGAAATGATGCATGTTATTTTCCAGTTTGATCTCTCTTTGTATGTCTACCCTACATTAATTGGGTAGGCTTGCCGGTACGTAAACCCAAGCCGCGGTGCCTCGACGACGGATCCCCAATAGCCTGCCAGGTGTGCTTGCTGTCAGGCGAACCACCTTACCGTTGTCAACAAGGCCGCTCGAACTGTCAGGCGGACTCCACACAGAACGAGAGCGTTGCTAATAGCGGAAGGCCACCCTGCCATTCTCGACGCAGCCACTCGAACTATTGAGCGGACTCGAAACAGAACAAGGGTGTTGCCAATAGTGGAAGGGCCCATTGCGTGCAGGTTTCTCATACAGAGGGAAAGATCTCCAAGGAGAATAATCTTATATAAAAAGAACTGCTCAGATTTTTGCGTGACTTAGCTTTTCTGTCGCTGCGCGAACGTTCACTGCATCCGCAAATGATGTTGCTCGTTCGGTTGCCTTCTTCCTTGGAAGCCATGGCAATGAAGAATAGCTAAACTGACAGCTAGACCGGATTTCCATAGCTGCGCCCCCTACTCGGGCGCGCCAAACATGTCGGTGGAGAACGACACCTATGGGATCACTTTAATCCCTACTACGGTCGGCGGGCACGAGGTTGTGGAAAGAGCGGGTCTAGGAGCCAGCACAAAGATCGTTTACCCAGGTTCGGGCCGCGAGGATGCATAATACCCTAGTCCTGCTTTGGTGTATATTTGAGTGTTCTTGAGTTCTTGAACTAGCTACGGTGTGTGCACTACAAAAAAAACACACATCCGTGACATTTTGGGCCGAACGAAAAAAATTCTGTCATACATATGACACTTCTAGGAGGATATATGTGACAAAACCAAGTATCATCATAGATGTGGTGGGCTCCTACTTCTATGACAAAAAATCATGATAGAAAATGGGCTTTTCGTCCTGGGCGGGCCGGAGACGCAGCTGCATGACATTCTTTGGGCCGTCCATGATGGAAAAAACCATGGTAGAAGCGAGGGCGAGGAAAATTTCAGGGAGTTCCCGGTTACGGTGGGAGGTCGGGGCCCGAGCGATGCGCGTTTCTCTCGTACACGTACGCGCATGTGTGCGAGGCGTTGGCTCTAACTGAACCCGAGAGAGGCGTTGGGCTCTAACTGAACCCGAGCGATTGCACTGTAGGCTACACGTTACTGAACCCAAGCGATCAATCGATGGCTGTTAACTGAACCCGATCGAGCGATTCCTTCGCTACTGCTGCTAACTGAAGTGGATCGATTGGATGAACAATGAGTGTTGCGGGGGGTTTGGATGAACAGTGAGCAGTGGTGTTGCCTCTGGATGAACAAAACCCCGTGGTGTGGAGGGCTGGATGAACAGTAGATGGTGGAGGGGTGCCCGTGGAGGGGTGGATGAACAGGACCCCATGGTGTGGAGGGCTGGATGAACAGTAGACGGTGGAGGGGCGCCCGTGGAGGGGTGGTTGAACAGTAGCCGGCGGAGTAGCGCGCGGTGGAGGCTGGATGAACAGGAGCCCGTGGAGGCTGGAGGAGGTCGACGGTAGCCCGTGGAGGCTGGAGGAGGTCTACGGTGGAGATGAACAATATCCCGTGGAGTCCCGTTTTGCGGTACGCCACACCCCTCCCGATGAACAGGACCCCTGTTTCGATCATAGGAGGTCCGTTTCATCTGTTTTGCGGTACGCCAGACGCCTCCCGATCAACAGGACCCCCGTTTCGACCGTAGGAGGTCCGTTTCGTTTGTTTTGCAGTACGCCACACCTGTCCCGATCAACAGACACTGTTTCGACCGTAGGAGGTCCGCTTCCTCCGTTTTGCGGTACGCCACACCCCTCCCAATCAAAGGACCCCCATTTCGACCTTAGGAGATCTGTTTCCTCCGTTTTGCGATACACCACACCACACCTGATCAACAGGACCCCCGTTTCAACCGTAAGAGGTCCGTTTCCTTCGTTTTGCGGCACGCCAGACCCCTCCCGATGAACAGGATCCCGTTTCGATCGTGGCCGGTGGAACACAAGGCCGTTTCCTCCGTTCTGCGGTACGCCAGGCCTCGTTTCCATCGCCTGTTCCGTCCAAGCCCTCCCGATGAACACGACCACGCATTACGTTGTCTCCCAATGAACACGACGCATTCCCTTGCCTCCCCATGAACAAGATGACGACGCTGTTTCTCCGTTCCGACCCAGCCAATGTACACGAGCCCTGGTCGTACGTATATATGCGCGAGTAGGCGTTCAAGAGCCCTCCCGTATGTACACATACGTGGCCGTATTTTCTTTCTTGCACCCTGGCCGTTGTACGTACGTGTACATGCTACGTGCGCGCCTCTACTACGACACGTGCATGCCTCTACTACGACACATGCGCACCTCTACATCCACCAGTATATATGTACGTACACGTTCGCGACCAGAATGACAACGCTACGTACGCTTCGACCAGGTGGGTCCCGACTGTCAGGCACTTCCTTGCCTATGAAGATGTAGCTGGTGGGTCCCAGCAGTCACGGGGGCGAATGTTTTTTTTGCTCAGACGCACTTCCTTGCGTGCGAAAATGTAGCTGGTGGGTCCCAGCAGTCAGGGGGGCGAATCATTTTTTTTTGCCCGGACGCACTTCCTTGCGTGCGAAGGTGTAGCTTGTGGGTCCCAACAGTCAGGGGGGAAACGTTTTTTTCGCGAAATAAGGTGGCCCGTCCGGTGGGTTCCTGCTGTCAGGTGGAGGAATAATTATTTTGCGCGTAATAAGGAGGCACTTCCTTGCACACGCCATGGACCCAGCTGTCAGCCTGTCCACGTACAGCACTCTTCCGATGGAAGTCGGTCGTTGACCATGTTGACCATGCCACGCCGAGAGCACCAGGGCGGTGGACGACGGCAAGGCCTAGGAAGGGGACGACGCGGAGCCGGGGAAGACGTAGCAGTGGAAGCCCGCGCAGAGAGGAGTACGAGGGTTCACTGGTTCGGCTGCGGTATGAGGCTGCCATAGCTGCAGAATAACAGGGGGTGTGGGTGAGTGGAGGGATGGCCTGGCCAGCGGTGGGAGTAGTATGGCGGCGGTGAGGCCTCCGCGGCAGCACAGCCAGCCACGGGAGGCAGGAGCATGCAGCACGACCGGCACTGCTTTGGGTGGCTGGACCAAGAGGACCAGAGGTTGAAGAAGCACTACGGCCGTTGGATGGACATCGTACGGCCAGTGAAGCTAGAATCGTTTATTATTGACTAAGTTGACAAAGCTCTTGGTACGCTCCAACTTAGTAGGCCCACAGGTCAGCCTCCGAAACGGTGCGCCCCAGATGTCAGGGGGAGGAATCATTTTTTTGGCAGCCGAAGCTAAGAATATTCGAGATTGAAGAAGAAGCACGACATCCGTTGGATAGACATCCAACGGACACTGCTGCTAGAACCGTGTGTTGACTATAATAAGTTGACAAAGCCTTGCATACGCGTCAACTTATTGTTTTTAGGGGACGCGTCACTTAGTAGGCCCACAAGTGTGTGGCAGAGAACTTATAGCCCATTTGCGTTTTGTAAGAATGTACATCCCACTCTTGAATTCTAATGGAATTTACAACAGCCCATTTATAGTTTGTTAAAACTACAACCCATTTTCTAGCTAGGACAACGATTAATAATTTCAACCAACCGTTGAAGACAGAGTTCAATAAAATTTCCCACATTTTGATGGGATCTGAAATATTTTTATCCCGAAATTTCTAGTCAGATTAAATATAAATTTGTATTACGTAAAAATCCAACGAAACATTGCGCGTGCAACAATGAAAATTTAAGATTTTCGAAATCCATAAATAATATTTTATTAACTAATTTCGTGTTTGGTGCATTTTTTTATAGTTACTGCCCAGTTTTTATAATTACATCCCATTTATTATTTTTAAAGCCCATTTTCCTATTAAGCCTAATGCATCCCTCTTAGGAAAGATTTGCAGCCCAGCGGGGCCGAGAATAGCAAGTTGACCTTGTCGGTGTCAAAACCGGCGGATCTCGGGTAGGGGGTCCCGATCTGTGCGTCTTAGGCTGATGGTAACAGGAAGCAAGGGACACAATGTTTACCCAGGTTTGGGCCCTCTCGATGGAGGTAAAACCCTACTTCCTGCTTGATTAATATTGAAGATATGAGTAGTACAAGAGTAGATCTACCACGAAATCGTAGAGGCTAAACCCTAGAAGCTTGCCTATGATGGTATGATTGTAAATGTGATCGGCCTTCTAAGGACCATCCTCTCCGGTTTATATAGACACCAGAGAGGGCTAGAGTTTACATGGAGTCAGTTACATGGAAGGAAATATAATATCCGGATTGCCAAGCCTGTCTTCCGCGCAAAGGAGAGTCCCATCCGGACATGGGCCGGAGTCTTGTGTCTTGTATCTTCACGCTTCAATAGTCCGGACAATGTATATAGTTCGGCTGTCCGGATACCCCCTAATCTAGGACTCCCTCAGTAGCCCCTGAACCAGGCTTCAATGACGATGAGTCCGGCGCGCAGTCTTGTCTTCGGCATTGCAAGGCGGGTTCCTCTTCCCGAATACTCCAAGGTTATTATAGAACACGTAGAGCATGTCCGGATCTACCACGACGAATAGTGTCCAGTTCTGCAAGATGATCTTCACACACCATTGTAGGGAGCATAGCTTAAATCCATTTTGCTGGCAATCTTTGTACATCGTGCCCTTGCATCGTGGCCTGGTCCAACACGAATCGGCGTTTCCTGCCCCACCTCGTCTCACATTGCGAGGCGGTTTTATTGGCACGTCCTGCCAAAGCAGAGATCGTTCATCAATATGGGCGTGTGTGACCCCACGGCGACCGTTGGTATGACTCCGTGTATTTTAGATAAGTCTCAAGTGGTCACGCTGAGGACTCTTGATATTCATCCCCTTTAAAAGGGGTCAAGGCCTACGCCTCTTTTCCACCTCCCTTGCTCCTTCTCGCACCTCGAGTTCTAACACCCAAGGCCTAAGCTCCAATACCCCAGATCCTCCAACATGTCCGGATCTGATGCAAAAGGCCGGTGGGTGGCCTCCTCGATCCAAGAGGAGGACATTATGAAGCTTAGGGAGGTCAGATACCTGACCGCCGACATTCAGCACAGGCTTCCTGCTCCAGGGCAAGTTATCCCTACGCCGAAGCCCAATGAGAGTGTTGTGTTTGTCCCACACTTCTTCTGAGGCCTGGGCCTCACCCTCGACCCCTTTGTGAGGGGGCTCATGTTCTTCTATGGGTTGGATTTTCATGATCTTGCTCCAGACGCTATCCTCCATATCTCGTCGTTCATTATTGTGTGCGAGGCTTTTCTCCACGTCACCCCACACTTCGGCTTATGGCTCAAGACCTTTAATGTGAAGCCGAAGATGATCGAGGGGCGACATGCAGAGTGCGGAGGTGCCATAATAAGCAGGAACGCCGATGCCCCATGGCCAGAGGGTTCATTCCCGGAAGTATCCGATGTATGGCAACGGAGGTGGTTTTATGTTACAGCTCCCAGAGGCACAAAGTGGGTAGCCGCCCCCGAGTTCCGCTCGGGCCCTCCGTCACAGTTGGCGTCTTGGACCGACGTAGGACAAAATTGGGGGCCCGCTGGTGATATACCAGTACTGCAGAATCGCATCCGGGAGCTTCTTGAGAGTGACATAAATCTTGTCAGCGTAACTCAAGTGATGTTAATCCGACGGATGTTGCCGTGCAAACGTCGGCCTCTCTGGATGTGGGAGTTCAATCCGGAGGGTCCGCGGACTATTAAGGACTTCTTCGGCCTGAAGCTCGAAGGGATGTGCAAATTATTCTTCGGACCACAAGTAAAGTGTCCGGACACCACCGAGGATGCGGGCCTAAGCTGCAATCGACTAGACGCCCAAGTAAGTAACCTTAAAGCTGGACACTTTATTTATATTTATCATAACCATTATTCTGAAAAACCCTCCATGGCCAGGAATGGCTCACCAAGGCGGAGAGAATCAGGTGTCCGGCGCCACTTCCTGAAGGCTCGCCCGGTCCAACCATTGCCAAGAAGGTTGGCCGGGTGCTCAGCAAAATACCCTCATGGAAAGGCGAAGGAAAGGGCAGTGAAGCCAAACTTCACACACCACACATCCTGACCGGGGGAATCGCTACCTCTCCTATGGAGGATGGTCAGGAGGGGGAGGTTAAAATCTCCTCCCCATGCGGGAAGAAGAGGGCAGCCTCCAAAGACTTGGAGGTGGAGGCGCCCAAGCAAAGGAAGAAGGTATCACCAGGAGGCTCTGCCACGACGGGCACCCTCACCGCATCGTGCCCACCAACGGGCCAGCCCTCCACCGAGCCATAAGTTATTCATTAATTCGAAGGTATGGTGTTACTTCGAGATTCATAACCGGGACTTTGTCTTTTGTAGTCCGGCGAGCAGCTCTTCTCAATAGAGTTCGTCTTCGGGGGACCTTCGTCCGGAGATGATGGAGAGTGAGACTCCACCCACCTCTCCGCCTCATGAAGCAGGCAACACGGAGCTGTCGTCACGGAGGAGTCCGGATCTGCCGAAGCCGGAAGCGAACACGTCAGTCACCCTGAGCCCGGAGCGTTTGGATCCCATGGGGGGCGATGAGAAGGGTCCGACACAATTCGATGTGCGGCCGGACGTACTGACAGGCTTTCTGGAGCGAGCTGCACTCTCGGAGGAGCACTGCTCTTTAATGAGCATGGTGCTCACGAAGATTTCATCCACTACCAGCGGTTTGAATGAGGCAGTTACAAGCCTGCTCAAAGGGTTTGAGGTATGTAGTGAAAATGCACTATTTTTTGGTTATGAAGCATGCGCTAGGTGTGCTCCCTATGAATAGTAGCCCCTAAGACTCTGGTTGCCCGCCATAGGCGGCAAACAGGGGATCATATAGTAATGGTTGCGCTGTATATGTGCGTAGGTATATAAGGATCCGGTAGCCGACCAGTCTGTTGAAGTTGTCGAACTAAGGTGGTAGATCGGATCTATTGATGCCGATATCACGCTGGTGAACAAACGGCTGGAGGAGTCACAGGGTACGTGCTCTGCTTCCGTTATTATTTTGTATAGGAAAATTCGAAAATGACATAATGTTAATGCCCTGTGTATGCACTGTAGATGGTGCTGCTGCCGTGGAGGCCCTAAGGGCAGAGCTTGCTCAGGCCAAGGAACAAGCTCGGGCTAGAAATGCGGCTGCCCTAAAGGCGGCCGAAGAGTTGAGAGCCGAACAGGCTGCTCATCGCTGAAGCCAGGAAAAGATAGCCGAAATGGCTGGGGAGTTAAAAAATGCCACCGACCGGTATGTACTCCTTGAAAAGGAGAATAAGACTAGTTCGGCCGAGCTGGACAAGGCACTTAATGCCGCCAAAGAGATGCGGACCGAGATCCGGGGTATGCGGGAGGAGCTCCAACAGGCCAACAAAATCGTGGCTGGGGGCTCCTACTTACTGCGGACGAAGTTTTTGGATCCGAAGTATGCTCCCCTGGCTGGGCGCTGGAGTTCTGCAGACGCATATGCAGACTTGGCGAATAGTATAGCTGACGCTATCAAGTTCTTCGAGGGTCAAGGTGATAAGGAAGTGGAGAAGCTTTTCTGGTCGCAATACAATGCTCCCACTCGCCCGCTGCTGCTAAATGAGAAGGTGGCTGCTGTGGCGGAGCTTCACAGGCTTCCCGGTCTTGCAATGCGGTCTGTAATAGACCATCTTTGGCCGAAGGGGCCTAAGCCTGAGAGTTACTTTGGTTTTGTGCAGCAATTCCTTGGGTCCGTGTCTCGGATTGACGCCATGAGGAGGTCGGCGTGCATAGAAGGTGCATGAATGGATCTTGCCCTCGTTAAAGCCTATTGGACGGATATGGAGGCCACCGTTATAGCGGCCCAGGATCCGGCGGGAGGCCAATATCCAGCCGAGCACTACTTGGCGCGGGTCACAGAAGGTGCCCGCCTAATAGAGGCACAGTGCCCGAAGAATGTCTTGTTCGAGTGATAAGTCGAATCCTTGTAAAAACAATGTTTATTTTGATTATGAGGCTGTATTTATACTTTTGCCCGGAAGTATGATTGTGTCCCCTTTGCGGCCATTTTTATATAAATATGAGGAATCCGAAAGTTAGCAGTCGTTGGCTTCAGCCCCCACGCATACAATGCGGGGGTGTTCGCGAAAAATATGCTTAATCACACTTCATCCAACGTCTTGGTCCATTAAGGAGGTGATCGCACGTCGAACTAGGCAACCGGACTATATAGCTGTAACACTTTTGCGTAGCCATGGGGGTCTAACGGTGGGGCTACTATGTAGCCCCTGGTACATTCGCGTGCATCCGAATACGGGCGCGAATGTACATGGCCGGGAAACGGCCCTTCGTTAATGCGGAGGAATCCTAGAGATTCCGGTGAGTCTTCGAGTGGTTGAACAGTCTCTTGTTGTATCATGACAGTCAGTTTTCGGCTTCCACTGCTGAGGTGCTCATCCGGAATCACCAGGTCACAATCGTAGTAGTTCTCCTTTGGCCGCCTTAGCCGATAATAACAGAACGTAAGGCGGCAAACCCAGGAGCCGGGCAAACCCAACATTTGACCAAAGACATGATTCGGAGCTGATCCATATAAGGCCAAACTCGTGACGCCGAACACTCCTGAGGGTATTCGGTCTTTGTAAAAGAAAATAGGCTGGCGAGAGCCTATTATAAGCTCTAAATTTCTAGGTACGTGTGATTTAATCTGTCGTGGCGAAATGCCAATAACGGCAGTATCCTCTGTGGGTATGGAACCCATGGGATGGTTAAACAACAAGAGGTAGTAGAAAAGGTTTACACAGGGGCTTAGTCTAAAAAGAAACTTGTTGAACGGGGCCCTGCTGCATGTCTGCGCCTTTGTCTCTGTTGTGTCATATCCTGGAAGGGTATTGCACGAACGTTGTATGCGGAAAAAAGAAAACTCGTAGGAGAGTACAACGTAAGTATGCGATTGATAATAAAAGTGTAAGATGTTGGCCTGCCAGTAAGGTTGAGCCAGCTGTGGGGCTGCATTAAATATATACAGCCCCTGGTATCCACTATGGGATTACATGTACGGTGTCCTGGTTCAGTTTTATCCAGGCTATCAGACTCGTCTAACCGTGTCTGTGCTCGTAATGGCCAGTCATGTTTTTTGATATTGGAGGCCACTTACAGTCCGGCCGCCAGGGCCGTCGCGTGTTCCTCTGCACGTGAGGAGTGCTCTATGATTCCGCTAACGGTGATGACGCCATGTGGACCAGGCATCTTGAGTGTAAGGTAGCCATAGTGCGGCAATGCGTTTATGCGGGCGAAGGCCGTTCTTCCAAGCAATACGTGATAGCCGCTTTGGAAGGGTGCGATGGTGAAGAGTAGTTCTTCGCTTCTGGAATTGCCTTGGGAGCCGAATGTTACTTCCAGCATGACGGAGCCCCTGCCGTAGGCTTCCACGCCTCGTATCACCCCTTCAAAGGTGGTGTTTCTTTGGCTAATTCTGGATGGGTTTATCCCCATTCTACGGACAGTGTCCTCATATATTAAATTGAGACTACTGTCGCTGTCCATGAGAATGCGGGTGAGACGGTATCCGTCGATTATTGGGTAAAGCACCAAGGCCTCTGATCCTCCGCGCCGAATACTAGTTCGGCCGTCCATGTGATCGAAAGTGATCGGATGAGACATCCAGAAGTCAGATGTGGGTATGATGGGCTCTACATCGTGCGCGTCTCTGAGCGCGCGTTCGTGCCTTCTCGCGAATGTGTGAGTCGCATGGATCATGTTTACTGTTTTAACCTCTGGCGGGAATTTTTTCTGTCCCCCAGTGTTCGGCTGGCGAGGTTCGTCCTTGTCTTCACTTGGTGTTTCCCTCCCCTTGTGTTCGGCATTTAATTTGCTGGCCTTCTTGAAGACCCATCATTCTCTATGCGTGTGGTTCGTAGGTTTCTCCAGGGTGCCATGAATTTGGCATAGTCTGTCCAGGACTCTGTTCAGACCGGACGGTCCCTCTTTACTGCCTTTAAATGGCTTCTTTTGCTGATCAGGTCGAGAACCCCTGAATCCGGCATTGACCATTGTGTTATCCGGGCTCTCTTCCTTGTTTTGGCGTTGGTGCTTATTACGCCGTGGCTTCCTATTGCCATCCCTTATTTCGGATGTGTTGGGGTCAATGGTGCCTTTACGGGCTAACCAGCTATCTTCACCCGCGCAAAAGCGGGTCATAAGGCCTGTTAAGGCTACCATTGTCCTTGGATTTTCTTTGCCGAGGTGTCGGGCGAGCCACTCGTCGCGGATGCTGTGTTTGAATGCTGCTAAGGCTTCGACGTCCGGACAATCGACAATTTGATTCTTCTTAGTGAGGAATCTGTTCCAAAGCTTGCGGGCGGACTCTCCGGGCTATTGGATTATGTGACTTAGATCGTCTGCATCCGGAGGCCGGACATAGGTCCCTTGGAAGTTGGCCCTGAAAGCGTCCTCGAGTTCCTCCCAACTCCCAATTGAATTTTCAGGGAGGATTTTCAACCAGTGTCGAGCTGGTCCCTTCAGCTTGAGGGGAAGGTATTTGATGGCGTGGAGGTCATCCCCATGAGCCATGTGAATATGCAGGATAAAATCCTCGATCCAGACCCCTGGGTCTGTCGGTCCCTCGTATGCCTCTATGTTCACAGGTTTAAAGCCTTGTGGGAATTCATGGTCCAGTACTCCTTCGGTGAAGCATAGGGGGTGAGCAGCTCCTCTGTATCTGGGCGCGCTGTGGCATGCGATCGGCTGTTGTTGTGTCCGTAGTTTATTCCGAACTGGTATTTTGGCTTGTATGAGCGTTTGGGTGACCATAGTCCCTCGCCGTGGTGTGTCCTTTAGATCCATAGATGGACCTGGTTGCACCGGCTTTCTTATCCAGATGCTCACGCAGATCGTGCGCGGCGTCAGTAGCCGTTCTCCTGGTCGTATTATTCTTTGGTGGAACAGCCTCGTCATCGAATTCTGGCAGTAGCTTGTGTTTTGGATAGCTTTTTGTATGGCGATCGTCGCCATATCTTTCTTCAGTGTCTAGCACTTTATTCCATCTGCGACTGAGGATTTCCTTTGCGGCTTTGAGCCGTTGCTTCTGCTTCTTTAGACTTCTTGCTGTGGCCATAAGCTTTCGGTGGAGGTTGTCTCGTTCCACTCGTTTGTCCGGAATGATGAATGCATCGTCGTCCGGACTATGTTCCTGTTCTGGGGCGGTTTCATGAGCTCGTCCCTCCGGATCATTGTGATCGGGTATTTGCTCCAAGCTTGGTTTGGTGTGACCTGGCTCGTCCAGCTCCATTGTTGGGTCCATGTGGTCGTTACTGCCTTTGGGGTTTACTGGTATGTCGATCCTTCTTGCGCTCTTGTCGCTATTTTTGCTATTGCTGGACTTTGAGCAGCGTCTGCACCGCAGTTTTGGCTTTTGCCCAGGTGTTTTATCTTCTGAATTATCGCCGTCGTCCTTCTTGGGCATACCCACCATGTATATATCATGTGACAAGGTAGTAGTCCCGCGCCCCAGAAATTCTGAAGCTTCTCCTGCATCGTCGCCCATACCTTCGATGTCTTTGGAGTCGAAGTCAAGAATGTTGGTTAAATCATCGATCGTGGCAATGAAGTGGGTGGTGGGTGGGCAACGAATTCCTTCGTCGCCTGCTTCCCACTCAGGCCGGACATAGTTCGGCCCAGAGCCTCCTGACAAAGAAAGAGACTTTAATGAGTTCAGCATGTCGCCAAAGAACGAGTGCTGGAAGATGTCCGCAGATGTACACTCCCTTACCGGAGCCCAACCTGGCTCGGCTGGCTCGAGGGTATGCGGACCAGGACCAACAACTGGATACGAGTCCAGGGGCCCGAGGTTACAGGCCTCAACAGAGGTGAGACCTGTGTTCGGCTCCACCGCCGATGAGTATGCGGCCCGCGGGGCGGGGTCCACCCCTCCGTCCTTGGGCAACGCAACCTGTTCCGGATTTAGATCCGGGGCTACTGCGGGGATGATGTCCCGAGCAATGTCTGACAGCAGGTCTAGGTCGTGCACGTCGTGACTGTCTACCCAAGACACAAGGTTTGTCTCTGCTTTGTTTGATGCTTTATGTTCTACACATGATATGCTAGTGCTAGATCATGCTGACAGTATGCTTTTTTGTAGGAAACCTGTGTGTCAAACAAGATGAATCGAGAAAAAGTCGTGTACAATCAGAGAACTGGTTCCAGGCACTACACAGCACACATTTTTGCCACTGTGAGAACTTTTCTCTAGAGACCTTACCGTTTGATC
This sequence comes from Triticum dicoccoides, assembly GCF_002162155.2. Classification (NCBI taxonomy): domain Eukaryota; kingdom Viridiplantae; phylum Streptophyta; class Magnoliopsida; order Poales; family Poaceae; genus Triticum; species Triticum dicoccoides. The sequence goes on from NC_041381.1 coordinate 466,476,672, forward strand.
CTCGTTGGATAACATTTCTGATTCTTGCTGAATAACATTTTGATTTTTGTTGAAAAACATTTCAGAAAGAAGAGCGTAAGGGTGAGGAGCTGTTTGTGATTGACTTGTTTAAGGCCACCCACAAAAGCAAGAAGCACGGGTTTTCGGAGCCAGTCAAGAATGCTATAGTAAGTCACTCCATGCTTTGTCCATGCCCTGTTTGATTCATGCCAGCTTTGTCCATGCCAGCTTTGATGCTTTGATGATTTGATGCTATTTGATTCGGAGCCAGTTCCATGCTTTGATGTTGTTTGATAGTTCCATGCTTATAGTTCCATGTTAGGCTTAATGAAGATATTAGAACAGCTTAATGAAGATAGTTCCATGCTGTGTTCCATGCTTTGATGCTATTTGTTGCATTTTTTATGACATGATGAAATTTGATCTGAATGTTAGTCAGGAAGCCATCTTATATAGAACCACCATTCTAGGCTTAATGAAGCGATCATATTGTTCCAATTGCATGTCTCCAGGTCACTAGTCATCATCTTCTTGTATAGATTTTGTGGGCTGGTTTGGTTACTTCAAATAATCCATTTGTATGCTAGCTTGAGATGGAAGAAATGAAGGACGCGCCGGTACAAGAAGGTGAAGAGCCAAAGTCTACTGTTCAAATTGGCGAAGAAGTGTTGTTGAAATTTGTCAAGCAAAGCACATTCCTCACAAATGTTGGGCTCCAGTCATCTAGGAACAACTCCTGCAAAGCAACTGCTGAAGTATTTGCTCATGTTCGTGACCTTGAGCAGAAGCTGCAGAGGTCCGAGCTTCAAGCTGACCTGGTGCAAGAAGAATTGGCGGCAATCAAGATGAAGGCGGAAGAATCTGAAGCTGCACGCGATAAGGAACTTGAGCTGCTGCGCAAGAAGTCTCAAGAAGAGGAAGAGAAGTTAGCCCACTTGATGGCTCTCTTTGGAGCTAAGGTAGTTTGATGGCTGTGCTGCTAAGGTAGTTGCATTGCTGTCTAGTTTGATGGCTGTGCAGTTTGTCTTTGAGCATTTTGTTGCATTGCTACCTAGTTTGATGGCTATTTGATGGCTGTGCGGTGAACCTGTGAAGTTAAGGCTGTTGCATTTTGTTGCATTTTGTGAACCTGTGAAGTTATGTGATCTTGTGAACCTGTGAAGTTATGTGAAGTTATGGATCACTTGTGAAGTTGTGGAGTTATTGTTTATTTTCTGTGAAGTTATGTGGATCACTTGTGCACCTGGGCTTGTGGATCACTTGTGCACCTGGGCCTTTCTGTTTATAGTTATGCAAAATGAGAACTTGGGCTCTAAAAAGGCCAAGGCCCAAACAAGAATTAGACCAAAAAGGCTTGGGCCTAAAAAAGGAAATGACTGTAAGAAAAAAATTATAAAAGGCTGCATAGCAGGAAATAAAAAGGCCAAGGCCCAAATTCGAACTAGACCAAAAAGGCTGTGGCCCAAAACAATAGTGGACTATAAAAAATCATCAGAAAAAGGCTCCATTCCCAAAAAATAGAAGGCCAAATTATTGGGCCAGGCCCATACTGTTGGGTTCTACGGTAGGGTGCGTCGAATGCAAATTAAAATTTTCCTACGCATAAAACATCCAGGAACATGCTACGGGAGATGGATCACAGTTCGTTACCACTAGACGTGCAGTGCCGTGCAGCGGAAGAAGAGTTGGGGCAGCGCGTCCGCGTGGATCATGTCCTCCTCGTTCGATCTCCCTCGAACAGTCGTTCGTCCGATCCCACGTACAAGTTCATCGGAGCAGCGCAAGTGCACCGCCTCTAACGGTATCCGCGTGTGCAGGAGGAACACCGTGCGGCGGACTGCTAGGTCCGATCACACAGTCGGTGGCGAGTGGAGGTGGCTATTCGCAACACATGCAAACCCTAGTCGTAGCGCCGAAGCGATCAACCACCCGAGTGTGTTGCACCTCCACTTTATATAGGCGTCTGTCGCGGGCTAAACACTTGGGCCTCACACGGACCCTAAAGCCCAAAGTCCACTCGGTCACGTTCCTAGTCCAGTTCGGATCACATCCGACCAGTGTCCTACGAACCGACCTCGTAGGTTCCTTCCCTTAAGCGCGCGACCCCTTAGGTTCAAGCCGGCTTGGTCGCAGTTCGGATCACCTCCAGACTATATGGCTGGTAGCAGCCTCTAGCAAGGCGTGCCGACCACCAAGCAGACGATGAAGCTGGTTAGGCAAACCTGTACAACGTGTCATACTTCTGTTCCCTTTGCCGCACGATATATGTTGTCGGGCTCAAGGCGAGACTGTCATCCTTGTGCTAACCGGCCTCTTTCTAGTTCCAGTGATACCGACCACTATCCGGATTATCTCATAATCCTTGTCGCATGGCCATGTTGTTCCTGGTCGGATCACACGAGGGGCCCAGAGTATATCTCTCCTTATCGGAGGGGCAAATCCCATCTTGCTCGACCATGTCTCGCAGCATGGGACTGGACAAACCCGAAACCTACCTTTGTAACTACCCAGTCACGGAGTAGCATTTGGTCGGCCCAAAGCAAGTCTGTCACCATCTCGAATACATGCGTCAGCTCAGGTCTTAGGACATATAACATATGTTGTACTAGAGACTCACAGATGACATATCGCTGCGTCTCATAGTTGGGTCTGTCCGACTCGGACCTTATCTCGACTCGGATCCGACTATGTCGAATCCGACCAGACCTTTACAAGTCCATATTATCCAGTTAGCATCCAATGCTCCATGGCTAGTGAGACCGAGCCATCGACCGTGTCATATGCTAGTCTAGTCGGCTGCGCGTCCACACAGCCCTTTCGACTAGGGACCTTTTAGGACAGTCATCATACAATGCATAGTCCCACAAACAAGTCACGTACTTGCTGATACACATCATTGATAATGTCCAAGGACTATCTTTATTCATAAACACATAGGAAATATCATCATACATGATTGCCTCTAGGGCATATCTCCAACAGTCTCCCACTTGCACTAGAGTCAATCAAATAGACATCGAATGCCCATAGCTCTAATGTGCCCCTCATGCTTGGGTTGTGGAAGCGGCTTAGTCAATGGATCTGCAACATTTGCATCTGTGTGAATCTTGCATAACTCTACATCACCATTCTTTACGATCTTTCGTATCAGGTGATATTTCCGATCTATGTGTCTGACCTTGTGGTGATTCCTCGGCTCCTTGGCTTGTGTGATGGCACCAGAATTATCACAATAAAGGTCCAATGGTTTCATCGAGGCTGGGAAAATACCAAGATCATCCAGAAAATGCCGGATCCAAACACCTTCCTTTGCAGCTTCACAAGCCGCAATGTATTCGGCTTCTGTGGTAGAATCGGCCACCGTATCCTGCTTGGAACTCATCCAGTGCACTGCTCCTCCGTTCAGGACGTACACGAATCCGAACTATGATTGACAATCATCTCTGTTAGTTTGGAAACTAGCATCGACGTAACCCCTTACGGCGAGCTCTTCCTCACCTCCATAAACTAGGAACATCTCTTTAGTCCTTTTCAGGTACTTCAAAATAGTCTTTACAGCTGCCCAGTGACTCTCACCTGGGTTGGCCTAGTATCTACTTGTTAGGCTTATGGCAAAAGCAACATCAGGCCTTGTACATATCATGGCATACATGATGGATCCGATTGCTGAGGCATATGGAATCCTACTCATCCTGCTTCGCTCATCAGGTGTCAAAGGACTCTGAGTCTCGCTTAGCCTTATACCATGTGAGAGCGGCAAGAACCCTTTCTTTGCCTCACTCATGTTGAACCGCTTCAACACTTTATCTATGTACGTGCTCTGGCTTAAGCCGAGCAGCCTCCTCGATCTATCTCTATAGATCTTAATGCCTAAAATATAGACTGCCTCACCAAGGTCCTTCATCGAAAACTTGCCATTCAATGATTCCTTGACCGAGTTTAGCATCGAAACATTATTTCCGATCAGTAGTATGTCGTCCACATACAAGATCAGAAACACTATCGAGATCCCACTTAACTTCTTGTATAAACAAGAATCCTCTTCGCTTTTGATGAAACCGAGACCAGTGACAACCTCATCAAAACGAATGTTCCAACTCCGAGATGCTTGCTTCAACCCATAAATGGATCTCTTAAGCTTGCATACCTTACTAGTGCTAGTCGGATCGACAAAACCCTTGGGCTGCATCATATACACGTCCTCGGTTAAATTTCCGTGAAGGAAAGCTGTTTTGACATCCATCTGCCAAATCTCGTAATCAAAATATGCAGCTATAGCTAGTATGATCCTCATTGATTTCAGCATCACTACCGGCAAGTAAGTCTCGTCGTAGTCAATTCCTTGAACTTGTCCATAACCTTTAGCGACAAGCCGAGCTTTGTGGATCTGAACATTTCCATCCACATCGGTTTTATTCTTAAAGACCCATTTGCAACCAATGGCAGTTACGCCAGGTGGCGGATCAACCAAATCCCAGACTTGATTCTCATCCATGGACTTTAACTCGGATCTCATGGCCTCCAGCCATGCCTCGGAATCTGGGCTCACCATCGCTTTCGCATATGTGGACGGCTCGTCACTTTCTAGCAACAATACATCACGCACTCTGCACAATCTTTCCGACCTCCGTGGTTCCGGTGCCGCTTCCACTACAGGTTCCCTGACTGACTCCGGTATGATCTCAACACCAGCCGAGTCGTCCCCGAGTGGTCCTCGAATTTCTTCGAGTCGAACCGTCCTCCCACTGGCCTCCCGACTGAGAAACTCTTTCTCAAGGAAAACCCCATTCCGAGCAACAAACACTTTGTTCTCTTCCTGGTTGTAGAAGCTATATCCCAAGGTTTCCCTCGGATATCCCACGAATATGCATTTATCCGACTTGGGTGTAAGCTTGTCTGACATAAGTCCCTTGACAAATGCTTCACAACCCCAAATCTTTAGAAAAGACAAACTGGGACTCTTCCCGGTCCACATCTCATGTGGTGTCTTGTCTACAGATTTTGATGGTACCCTGTTAAGTGTGAAAGCTGCAGTTTCTAGAGCGTATCCCCAAAATGACAAGGGTAAATCCGATTTGCTCATCATAGACCGGACCATGTCCAACAAGGTCCTATTCCTCCATTCTGACACGCCATTTCTCTCTGGCGTACCCGAAGGTGTGAGCTGAGGTACTATACCTCGACTTTTCAGATGATCATCGAACTCCTGGCTCATGTACTCACCTCCACGATCAGATCGTAGAAGATTTATAGTCTTGCCGAGCTGATTCTCAACCTCGTTCTGAAACTCTTTGAACTTTTCAAAAGTCTCCTACTTGTGCCTCATTAAATAGATATATCCATATCTACTCAAGTCGTCGGTAAAAGTCACGAAGTACAGATAGCCACCTCTGGCAGTTGTGCTCATTGGACCACACACATCACTGTGTATGAGCTCCAACAGCTCGGACGCCCTCTCACAACTCTTTGCGAAAGAAGACTTAGTCATCTTGCCGAGCAAGCATGATTCACATGTCTCGAACGACCCGAGGTCGGACGAAGTTAGGAGCCCATCATCATGGAGCTTCTTCATGCGTTTCAGACTAATGTGTCCAAGACGGCAATGCCAGAAGTATGTCGGATTTATCTCATTAGGCTTATGCCTCTTGAGATTTATGTTATAGACCGGTTCCTGTTCTAGATTCAATATAAATAACCCATCAACAATGGGTGCATAGCCGTGGAACATACCATTCAAAAATATCGAACAACCATCGTCCTTTAAATTGAATTAATAACCCTGACTCATCAAACATGAGGCAGAAATAATGTTCCGACTAAGTGCAGGAATGTAATAACAATTATTCAATTCGAAAATAAATCCAGAAGGAAGCTGGAGCTGCATCGTGCCGACCTCCAACGCATCAACTCTTGCTTTGTTGCCGACCCTGGTGTCAATCTCCCCTTATGCCACACGCCTAGTTCATACCAGCCCCTACATCGAGTTGCAAATATGAACAACCGATCCGGTATCAAATACCCAAGAGCTACTAGGTATGTCAGTAAGGTAAATGTCTATAACATATGCAACAAGTGTACCTTTGCCCGAAGAGGCATTTCCGGCCTTCTTGCCATGCTCTGCAAGCCAATTGCTACAATTTCTCTTCCAGTGACCAGTTTCCTTGCAATGATAGCAAACGGTCTTCGAGTCCGGTCCAAACTTTGGCACAGCGGCAGAGGTTACCATCTCCGTGCCCTTTGCCTTAGCCTTCTTCTTAGACCAACTCTTCTTGAACTTAGCCGATTTCTGCACCATCAACACTTGATGCGTGCCTTTCTTAATATCCTGCTCTGCCACTTTGAGCATCCCATGCAATTCAGTGAGCTTCTTATCCATGCCATGCATATGATAGTTCGAGATGAATGTCCCATAGCTGGGCGGAAGAGAACCCAGAACAGCATCAGTAGCCAGCTCATCCAAGAGCGGGAAGCCCAAACGATCCAAAGCTTGCACATATCGGATCATCTTGATCACATGTGGGCTCAGTGGATCACCTTCCTTCAGCTTGCAATCCATCAAGGATCGCCAGACGTTGAACCTTTCGGTCCTAGCCTGTGTCTGAAACATGCTCTTGAGACTCTCGATCATATCATAAGCCTCAACGTTTTCGAAATACTGTTGCAAATCGGGCTCCATACAAGCCAGCATCAGACAGCTGATCTCCGTTGATTCATCAACGAGTTTCTGGTAGGCATTCTTAGCTGTGGCACTAGCATTATCGGCAGGTTCCTCTGGAAGTGGATCCTCTAGAACATGTTCCTTTTTATCGTGCTTGAGAACAATTCTCAGATTTCTATACCAGGTGGTAAAGTTTGTTCCATTCAGTTTATCCTTTTCCAGAATTGATTTCAATGCAAAGTTGGGTTGAGCAGGTGGTGCCATTGATCTACAACAGAAAATATGCAATCACTAAGCAATGCGTTTATGTAGAGTAATTCTAGCCTAAACAGAAATACTCCCGCTGAAGTCAGCATCCCTCCGCAAACTCTCAGTGATTTCAAGATCCGACTAGCGCATGCGACTAGTGATCTTTAGCATCACTGCTAGCCAACATACCTATCCGGTAAGCAACTCCTTGCTAAGCGTATCTCTATACGACTCCTGTCGGTCGGGAAGGTATCTCATACCCCGGCTCCCAACCTTCTTTGCCACAAGGCCCAAAACCGTTTTGATAGCCTTGTCAAGTTAACCTGATGCAGTGCATGTCCGTGTCCGACACAAACCCTTCAGTTCAAGGACACCTAGCAGCACCCCAATTTTATGAGCCCACTACTAGAAGTACTTGACGTGCGAAGGTGCAACACCGGGGATGGCAATTCGCTTGATATTCATGAGGGATCATTCTATCATTCTAACATGCATAGACACAAAGAAGCATAACAATCACAAATGAACACATATTGTGAAATAGTATGGCTCCTTCATGGACGTTCTTCTAGGTCGGATCCGACTCCAATGACCATCCAGGAACTCCATCTTGTTTGTCACCCCGGGACGCCAGGCCGCCAACCTGATCTCTATTATCCAACTACTACAACTAGTAATGAATTTACATAGAGTCACAAGTCGACACGCAGGTCGTTATACAATATAATGACAGCACTTTGGCTCCTGCCGGCTGACAAACATGACACGCAAGCCACATATAAATTACACACATGCATCACATACACATGAGCCATGCTATTCACATCAAACCTGCAAAACAAAGTTATGCATAGAATCGCATTCTACCAGTTTGTGTGTCGGGTACAAAATACACGGCGCTACGCATACGTTTTCGGAAATCACATATCACATCTGGACTCCGTTCACGCCGAATTCTCTGATCTGACCGATCTCATCGATCATCGCGAATCCAATTCGGGTTTACATTTCACGGTTAACCCCGATGGCGGATGACCGACCGGTAGGGGTAGATCGTGTCACGACCTCATCGATCCCGATTGACAGAAAACATAGCCTCAACGATCCCCATGTGCAGTTGATCACATCAACCGTGCACATAGCCAATCTCTTCAAGGACAACAGATCTCATCTGCCGCCTCCACATGTCTAATATGCATACGATCTGAATCCAAATCCTATAGCAGAGGCTCTGATACCACTGTTGGGTTCTACGGTAGGGTGCGTCGACTGCAAAATTAAAATTTTCCTATGCACAGAACATCCAGGAACATGCTACGGGAGATGGATCACAGTTCGTTACCACTAGACGCGCAGTGCCGTGCAACGGAAGAAGAGTTGGGGTAGCGCGTCTGCATGGATCGTCTCCTCCTCGTTCGATCTCCCTCGAACAGCCATTCGTCCGATCCCACGTACAAGTTCGCCGGAGCGGTGCAAGTGCAGCGCCTCCAACGGTATCCGCGCGTGCAGGAGGAACATCGTGCGGCGGACTGCTAGGTCCGATCACACAGTCGGTGGCGAGCGGAGGTGGCTATTCGCAACACATACAAACCCTAGTCGCAGCACCGAAGCGATCAACCACCCGAGTGTGCTGCACCTCCACTTTATATAGGCGTCCGTCGCGGGCTAAACACTTGGGCCTCGCATGGACCCTAAAGCCCAAAGTCCACTCGGCCACGTTCCTAGTCCAGTTCGGATCACATCCGACCAGTGTCCTACGAACCGACCTCGTAGGTTCCTTCCCTTAAGCGCGCGACCCCTTAGGTTCAAGCTGGCTTGGTCGCAGTTCGGATCACCTCCGGACTATATGGCTGGTAGCGGCCTCTAGCAAGGCGATGAAGCTGGTTAGGCGAACCTGTACAACGTGTCACACTTCTGTTCCCTTTGCCGCACGATATATGTTGTCGGGCTCAAGGCGAGACTGTCATCCTTGTGCTAACCCGACCTCTTTCTCGTTCCAGTGATACCGACCACTATCCGGATTATCTCATAATCCTTGTCGCATGGCCATGTTGTTCCTGGTCGGATCACACGAGGGGCCCAGAGTATATCTCTCCTGATCGGAGGGGCAAATCCCATCTTGCTCGACCATGTCTCGCAGCATGGGACTGGACAAACCCGAAACCTACCTTTGTAACTACCCAGTCACGGAGTAGCGTTTGGTCAGCCCAAACCAAGTCTGTCACCATCTCGAATACATGCGTCAGCTCAGGTCTTAGGACATAGAACGTATGTTGTACTAGAGACTCATAGATGACATATCGCTGCGTCTCATAGTTGGGTCTGTCCGACCTCAGACCTTATCTCGACTTGGATCCGACTATGTCGAATCCGACCAGACCTTTCCAAGTCCATATTATCCGGTTAGCATCCACTACTCCATGGCTAGTGAGACCGAGCCATCGACCATGTCATATGCTAGTCTAGTCGGCTGCGCGTCCACACATCCCTTTCGACTAGGGACCTTTTAGGACAGTCATCATACAATGCATAGTCCCACAAACAAGTCACGTACTTGCTGATACACATCATTGATAATGTCCAAGGACTATCTTTATTCATAAACACATAGGAAATATCATCAGACATGATTGCCTCTAGGGCATATCTCCAACACATACACATAAGCAAAATAAAGAGAGAGAGAAAATTAAACGGGCCGAATTATTGGGCTTGGCCCATGTAGACGGCTGAAATGGACCGGGCTGATTCTATTTTAAGACCTTTTCATTTGGTCGTAATTCTGCCACGTGAGCTTGCCACGGTGGATCTGACATGGTGTGGTCGGATTGCTAGTGACCAAAATAACTAGTCGTAAAATCTACGACCTTTTTTTTGGTCATAAACATCTACGACCATTCCAGAAGAAAGGTCGCTATAGTCAGTTAGTGATCATTTAGTGACCAATAGTGGTGGTCACAAGTTGACATATTTCTTGTAGTGTGCGGTAGGCCGCCTTTTTCGGGTCCTTGGCATCAAAGTCTCCATTTACCTGAGATATTGCGAGGTTCGAGTCCCCGCGCACTTCGAGGCATTGAATGCCCATGGAGACTGCCATCCAAAGACCATGCAACAGAGCCTCATATTCCGCTGCATTGTTGGAGTCTGTATATAATATTTGGAGGATGTACTGCACCGTGTCTCCGGTGGGGGATGTCAGGAACCAATCCGGCCAGCATTTTAGAGCCATCGAAATGCATGATCCAATTTGAGTAAGCATCGTACTCTTTAGGTAGTTCGGCTTCTGTCCATTCGGCGACGAAGTCAGGCAGTACTTGCGACTTAATGGTCCACCGTGGTTTGTATGTTATGTCGAACGGAAGGAGCTCAATAGCCCATTTAGCAATTCGGCCTGTTGCGTCGCGGTTATTTATTATGTCATTGAGTGGTACTTCGGAGGCCACCGTGATCGAACACTCTTGAAAGTAGTGTCGTAGTTTCCAGGATGCCATGAAGACCGCGTACGCAATCTCTTTATAGTGTGGGTACCGAGATTTGCATGGAGTGAGGACAGTGGACACGTAATATACCGGCTTTTGGAGCAGGAACTTGTGTCCGTCTGCCTCTCGTTCGACGACGAGCACTGCGCTCACAACTTGGTTTGTTGCAGCTATGTATAATAGCATGGGTTCGCCGAAGTTTGGCGCCGTCAGGACTGGGTTTGTGGCCAATAGTGCCTTTATTTCTTCTAGTCCGGCCGTGGCCGCATCCGTCCACTCGAAGTGTTTGGTGTGCCGAAGAAGGCGATACAGAGGTAGTGCCTTTTCTCCTAAGCGGGAGATGAAGCGGCTTAAGGCAGCCATGCATCCAGTTAGTTTCTGGATCTGCTTGAGGTCTGTTGGGATAGCCAATTGTGACAGAGCTCGGATTTTTGCCGGATTGGCTTCAATTCCTCTATTGGAAACAATGAAGCCGAGTAATTTTCCAGAGGGTAGTCCGAAGACACACTTCTCCGGGTTGAGCTTGATGTCGTATGTTCGGAGATTATCGAACATAAGCCTCAAGTCATCTATCAAAGTTTCGACATGTCTTGTTTTGATGACCACGTCGTCTACATAGGCCTCTACTGTCTTGCCAATTTGTTTTTCTAGGCATGTCTGAATCATGCGTTGATAGGTTGCGCCGGCGTTTTTGAGCCCGAAGGGCATGGTGTTGAAACAGAAGGGGCTGCACGGAGTGATGAAGGCCGTTGCGGCCTGGTCGGACTCCGCCATCTTTATTTGATGGTATCCGGAGTATGCGTCGAGGAAACACAATGAGTCATGTCCTGTGGTGGCATTGATTATTTGATCAATGCGAGGGAGGGGGAAGGGATCCTTAGGGCAAGCTTTATTGAGGTCCTTGAAATCGACACACAAGCGCCAGGATTTGTCCTTTTTTGGTACCATTACAAAGTTTGCTAGCCAATCCGGATGTTTGATGTCTCTGATGAATCCGGCCTCGAGTAGCTTGGCTTGCCGCTTAGGCTCTAAGAAGCGTCTAAGAGTCTGCTTGACTGGCTTGTATCCTTTCAGTATATTGAGGCTGTGTTCGGCCAACCTGCGTGGGATGCCTGGCATGTCTGAAGGATGCCAGGCAAAGATATCCCAATTCTCACGTAGGAAGTCTCGCAGTGTGGCATCTATTGTGGGGTTCAGCTGTGTCCCGATGGAAGTTGTCTTTGAAGGGTCTGTTGGGTGGACCTGGAATTTGACTATCTCGTTCGAAGGTTTGAAGGAGGTGGATTTAGGTTGTTTGTCGAGTATCACGTCGTCTATGTCCACTGTTGCTTGCAGGGTTGTTAGTTCTTCGGCCGCGAGGGCTTCTGATAATGCCTCTAGGGCGACGGCGGCGGTTTTATTTTCGGCGTGGAGTGCGACGTCTGGATCACTAGCTAGAGTGATGATTCCATTGGGCCCGTGCATTTTGAGCTTGATGTACCCGTAATGGGGTATAGCCTGGAAACTCGTGAATGCATCCTGCCCCAAGAGGGCGTGGTATCCGCTGCTGAATGGGGCCACTTGGAATGTAATTTCTTCGGACATGTAATTCTCCGGCATGCCGAATACCACATCCAGTGTGATTTTCCCTGCGCATTGTGCCTCCCGACTAGGGATGATTCCCCTGAAGGTCGTGCTGCTTCACTTAATGCGGCTCTTGTCAATTTCCATCTTGTTAAGGATTTCCTCATAGATGAGGTTTAGTCCACTTCCGCCGTCCATGAGCACTTTAATGATCCTGAAGCCATCCACGATTGGGCTAAGGACCAAAGCAGCTGGTGCTCGGATTGTTCGCAATTGAGGTTCATCACTGGCATTGTAAGTTATAGCCGTGTCGTTCCATGGATTTATTGTTGCCACATGGCAAACTTCTGCGAGGCTGCGCTGAGCTCGCTTGCACCTATTATTTGAGGCGAAAGTCTCGAAGACTATAAATACCGTATTGTTGTCTCCGGCGGGATGTTGCTCTACTGTATGTTCTATGAGGAGGTCCTCGCCATTCTTTGCTACCTGCCGGAGTATCCAACATGCTCTAAGGCTATGCGTTGGCATAGTATCCGGTGTGCTGTGAATCTTGCACGGCCCGTTTAGACATTCTTCCAATACGGTTCCGCGCCTTGCGGCGGGCTTTATTTTTTTGGTACTTGAATTGAGTGACTTACGGGAGTTTACCCTTTTAGTTCGAACAGAGGATTTGGTTAGAGTCGGATTATCCCAAAAGCTTGTTTGGGTTTTCTAGGCGCTTTCCATCGCGCAATATTTTTGCACTATGGCCACTAAGTCAGCGAAGTGTACTATGTCACGGCGACTTATAGCATTGAGAATCCCTTTGTCCGTGCAATTTTTGCAAAAGAGGGAGATTGCGTCTACCTCGCGACAGTCCTTGACCCTGTTTATCACAAGGAGGAATCTGGCCCAGTAATGATGTACTGTTTCTTGGGGCTCTTGTCTGATATGTGAATGATTGGATAAATCTGGGTGGGTGGGTGGATTTGAATCCGAATCCCGACCCGATCTGGGACCCACGGGCAAAGAGGCTTTCGAGCTTAACGGCACGGGTTCTGGGGCGTTGCCCGATCTCTTCGGCCTGCCACCCAATTCTGAGTCCGGGGCCTGGGTCATGTCCTCCCGGGAGCGGGCGTCCGGCTGGGAGAGCTCGGAAATCCGGACATAGTTCGTCCTCAAAGTAGAGGGAGAATTAGGATGATGCTCTTCCACTACTGCTATCTCATGGGTGACCGGTGGAGAGTGGATCTCCCTTCGCTCAGGTTTAAGCCCGATCTGGTCATAGTCCGTCGCGATGCCCAGGGTGGCGATGCGATCCAAGAGCTTATTGAGGGAGAAGAACTCCATCGGGTCCATCTGTTCGGCAAATTCCGGATCAACGTGGAGTCTATTTTTAATGACCTGAGAAGTCATTGTCGGTGCGACAGCCGATCGGGTGTTCATAACAAAGCCGCCCAGCCGGAGAGTTTGTCCTAGAGCCAGGGCTCCCCAGGAGGTGATGTTGTCTTTGACAACGAGACGAGCCATCAAGTCTTATCACGACGACACAGTGGAACTCCCAATGAAAGCACCAATGTCGGTGTCAAAACCGGCGGATCTCGGGTAGGGGGTCCCGAACTGTGCGTCTAAGGCTAATGGTAACAGGAGGCTGGGGACACGATGTTTACCCAGGTTCGGGCCCTCTCGATGGAGGTAATACCCTACTTCTTGCTTGATTGATCTTGATGATATGAGTATTACAAGAGTTGATCTACCACGAGATCAGAGAGGCTAAACTCTAGAAGCTAGCCTATGGTATGATTGTTGTTGTTGTGTCCTATGGACTAAACCATCTGGTTTATATAGACACCGGAGGGGGCTAGGGTTACACAAAGTCGGTTACAAAGAGGGAGATCTATAATACGGATCGCCAAGCTTGCCTTCCACGCCAAGGAGAGTCCCATCCGGACACGGGACGAAGTCTTTAATCTTGTATCTTCACAGTCCAACAGTCCGACCAAAGTATATAGTCCGGTTGTCCGGATAACCCCTTATCCAGGACTCCCTCAGCCGCCTCCCCCGCCCAACACCACTACACCAACAACCAGCGTCAGTGTCGCCTACACCGCGACATGATCAACAATTCAAGGCAAATGAAGAAGGAAAGATTCAAAACTTACCCGTGCGACGCCCAACGCCGGCGTCGGACTCTGCCACCTCCTCGCCGCCGTGAGCCGTGGGCTCCTCTGGTTCCACCGTCGCCACCTGCGACGGAGCCCGGGCGTAAGGATGTCGACTCGCGTTCAGAAGTATCTCCCGCGTCGCCTCGGGACGAATAAGAAGATGCGCGGCAGCAAAGTAAGAAGACCAAACACTCACCTGCAGCGCCGGGTTCGACTGGTTGTACGGCGCCTTGCCGAATCACCAGTCCTCTCCAACGTTGGCCTTGGAGATGTCGTTCACGCCGCGCGCGACCTGACGGACAGCCGCGTCGACCCCATGCGATTGGGGTCCTGAAGGCCGATCATTTCACCAATGAGGCAGGAGTGCCTCTGAAGCGGAAGGACCCGGCGGGTGATGAACGCGACAAGGAGGCCGGTGCTGGTGAGCCCCTCATGCGTCCTCATCACCGTCACCCGCTCGCAGAGATTGCCAATTTCCTAGGCCGGGCGCTGGAGCGAGTAGCCCCAGTTCGTTTTCGCCCGCGGCGGCGTGATGGCGAAGAGCAGGTGGTTGATATGGTCCGCGCCGAGGTTGCGGACGTAGAAGAAGGAGTTCTACCACTTCTTGGCAGAATCCTCGAGCGGGATCTTGGGGAAATCCGCCCCCGACCGCTTCGAGATGACGGCGGCGCCGCAGTCGGCGAACTCCCCGGCCGACGGGACCTGCTGCTTCAAGGAAAACAAGCGCACCCAGAGGTCGATCATCGGCTCGACCCCCAGGTACCCCTCGCACAGGGTCACAAAGCCGGAGAGCTGGACGATGGCGCCGACGCCAAGATGGTGCGGTTGGAGCCCGAAGAACTCCAAGAATGCGTGGAAGAAGGTGCTCGCCGGTAACCTAAAACCATGCTCGAAATGCGTGAGGAAGACGATGCGCTCCTGCCCCTCGGGCCGGGGCCTCTGCTTGCCGCGCGGCAGACGGACGCTGACGTCCGTCTCCCGCGGAAGGCGCCGCAAAGACCGAAGATAGGTGATGTCGTCGGTGGTGACGGTCGAGCCCATCCAGGAGCCCGACGGCAGCGACATCGACGGAAGAATAAGAGAGAGGATGAACGACGGAGGAAGCTCTGCTCAGGGCTGCGAGCGCAGCTGTGCGTCGGTGGCAAAGAGCAGAGCAGGAGTAGGGGGAACAAGAGGGTGCGAGCGAGAATGATGTCCACCGCCCCCTTGCCCCCCTCAATTTATAACCCCGGTTCAAACATGGGGGAGTGGGATTGTCTGCACACGCCCGTTCCACTACCCCGCAATAAGTGCGCACGTACACGTGCACTAACTGCTCGGGGAAGTGCAACCGGACCCCAGACGCCGCAATAAATCCGCGCGCATGGACCAAGGGCGCAACGCGGCGGGCCTCGGCCCGTCGCCTAGTCCCGTCACACGCGTAGCCTGTCAGGCCCCTCCAGCTTCCGGGCACCATGTGGCGCCTGCGCGAAGCCCAAGGGATCACCTCAAGATTCGATGGACTCCTCGGTTCCCACCACAGCCGGAATGCCGCGATCCGGTTTCTGAGAAAACCGGCACATGGTGGGTGTTGCCGGACCCAGCGCCCGCAGAATCCGCCTTGCTCAATGGGGAAACTGCGAAGGCCCACTCATCCGAAGACGGCAGACCTTCACAGCTTCAGGGACTACTGTCGGGGGGATGAACCCCGGGCAGGCAACGGAACCCGGATCCTTTTCAAAAAACAGCAGGGCCCGCATCGCCCCGCAAACCGACACGCGCCTGGCCGGGTCGCTTGACCCGGCAAGGCCCGCAACCCGGCCAAGCTCCTCGATCCGGCAAGGTACGTCGACCCGGCCGCAACAACTGGCGCAAGACAACTCAACCCAGCGCAGCCATGGCTTCCCCAACAAGCCAACCCACCCGTGGCATCCACGGCAGCCACGGGTCAGCTCCAGTCCCATCTAGGCCGTACGATGGGACGAGACTTCAGTCACCGATGACCAAGACAATAGTGTTCCCACCCATGCCTATGGTCAGCCGGAGCATGGCAACAGTGCCCCTTACCTACCCGCTGACCAGGGCTGGCGTGGCAACAGTGCTCCCGCCCTCACCGCTGACGACAGCAAGCGGCAGCTTGATGGAGAGCACTGTACACAACTCGACTCGGCCATGCCCTGACGATCGACAAGGCGGTGCAATGTCCCCCTAGGCACGCGGGGCCCGCACCTAGGGGAACCCGGCGAGCCACAAGCCCACAAGCGGGACCCAGCCCGGTACCCCGGACACGGACAATACGGACCCACTGACTCGGCATATTACCATTGTAACCCTGGGTGGGTTGATCTATAAAACCCCCTAGGAACACACGCCTACAGGGGCATGAAGCATAGGAGAGCGAGACATATGTAAGAGACACAAGAGAAACACCAGCAAGCATAGGACTAGCCACCAAACTTATATGATGGGAAATAGACCCGGGGGCCATAGGTTTCACTAATGGCTTCTCTCAAGATAGCATAAGTATTATGGTGGGTGAACATATTACTATCGAGCGATTGATAGAAAAGTACATAATTATGAGAATATCTAGGCATGATCATGTATATAGGCATCACGTCCGCGACAAGTAGATCAAAATGGTTCTGCATCTACTACTATTACTCCACACATACACCGCTATCCAGCATGCATCTAGAGTATTAAGTTCATAAGAACAATGTAACGCATTGGCAAGATGACATGATGTAGAGGGATAAACTCAATCAATATGATATAAACCCCATCTTTTTATCCTCGATGGCAACAATACAATACATGCCTTGCTGCCCCTGTTGTCACTGGGAAAGGACACCGCAAGATTGAATCCAAAGCTAAGCACTTCTCCCATTGCAAGAAAGATCAATCTATTAGGCCAAACCAAACTGATAATTCAAAGAGACTTGCAAAGATAACAAATCATACATGAAAGAATTCAGAGGAGATCAAATAGTGTTCATAGATAATCTTGATCATAAACCCACAATTCATCGGATCTCAACAAACACGCCGCAAAAAGTATTACATCAAATAGATCTCCAAGAAGATAGAGGAGAACTTTGTATTGAGATCCAAAGAGAGAGAAGAAGCCATCTAGCTAATAACTATGGAGCCGAAGGTCTGAGCTAAACTACTCACACATTATCGGAGAGGCTATGGTGTTGACGTAGAAGCCCTCCGTGATCGATTCCCCCTCCGGTGGAGCACCGAAAAAGGACCCAAGATGGGATCTCACGGGTACAGAAGGTTGCGGCGGTGGAAATAGGGTTTCGTGGTGCTCTCGGATGTTTTCAGGGTATATGAGTATATATAGGCGAAAGAAGTCGGTCAGGGGAGCCACGAGGGGCCCACGAAGGTGGGGGCGCGCCTACCCCCCGGGCACGCCTCCCTGCCTCGTGGCCGCCTTGTTGCTTCCTTGATGTCCACTCCAAGTATCCTGGGTTGTGTTTGTTCCAAAAACCGACTCTCCTAAAGGTTTTATTCCGTTTGGACTCCGTTTGATATTCCTTTTGTGTGAAACACTGAAATAGGCAAAAAAACAACAATTTGGACTGGGCCTCCGGTTAATAGGTTAGTCCCAAAAATAGTATAAAGTGTATAATAAATCCCATTAAACATCCAAAACAGATAATATAATAGCATGGAACAATCAAAAATTATAGATACGTTGGAGATGTATCAAGCATCCCCAAGCCTAATTCCTGCTCGTCCTCGAGTAGGTAAATGATAAAAACAGAATTTTTGATGTGGAATGCTACCTGGCATAATTCTCAATGTCATTTTCTTTATTGTGGCGTGAATGTTCAGATCTAAAAGATTCAAGACAAAAGTTTAATATTGACATAAGAGTAATAATACTTCAAACATACTAACAAAGTAATCATGTCTTCCCAAAATAACATGGCCAAAGAAAGTTATCCCTACAAAATCATATAGTCTGGCTATGCTCTATCTTCATCACACAAAATATATAAATCATGCACAACCCCAGTTTTAGCCAAGCAATTGTTTCATACTTTAGTATTCTCAAACTTTTTCAATCTTCGCGCAATACATGAGCATGAGCCATGGACATAGCACTATAGGTGGAATAGGATGGTGGTTGTGGAGAAGACAAAAAAGGAGAAGATAGTCTCACATTAACTGGGCGTATCAATGGGTTATGGAGATGCCCATTAATAGATATCAATGTGAGTGAGTAGGGATTGCCATGCAACGGATGCACTATAGCTATAAGTGTATAAAAGCTCATCAAAAGAAACTAAGTGGGTGTGCATCCAACTTGCTTGCTCACAAAGACCTAGGGCAATTTGAGGAAGCCCATCATTGGAATATACAAGCCAAGTTCTATAATAAAAAATTCCCACTAGTATATGAAGATGACAACATAGGAGACTCTCTATCATGAAGATCATGGTGCTACTTTGAAGCACAAGTGTGGTAAAAGGATAGTAACATTGTCCCTTCTCACTTTTTCTCTCATTTATTGTGTGGGCTTCTTTGGCCTCTCTTATTTTATTTTGTCTTCTTTGGCCTCTTTTATTTTTCATAAAGTCCGGAGACTCATCCCAACTTGTGAGGGAATCATTGCTTCCATCTTCCTTTCCTCACATGGGACAATGCTCTAATAATGAAGATCATCACACTTTTATCTACTTACAACTCAAGAATCTTAGAACAAAATATGATTCTATGTGGATGCCTCCGGCCATGTACCGGGATAATGAATCAAGAGTGACATGTATGAAAGAATTATGAATGGTGGCTTTGCCACAAATACGATGTCAACTACATGATCATGCAAACCAATATGACAATGGTGGAGCGTGTCATAATAAACATAACGGTGGAAAGTTACATAGCAATATATCTCAGAATGGCTATGGAAATGCCATAATAGGTAGGTATGGTGGCTGTTTTGAGAAAGGTATATGGTGGGTGTATGATACCAGCGAAAGTTGTGCGACACAAGAGAGGCTAGCAATGGTGGAAGGGTGACAGTGCATATAATCCATGGACTCAACATTAGTCATGAAGAACTCACGTAGTTATTGCAAAAATCTACAAGTTATCAAAACAAAGTACTACACACATGCTCCTAGGGGAAGGGTTGGTAGGAGTTAACCATCACGCGATCCCGACCTCCACACATAAGGAAGACAATCAATAAATAAATCGTGCACCAACTTCATCACATAACTGTTCACCATACGTGCATGCTACGGGAATCACAAACTTTTAACACAAGTATTCCTCAAATTCACAACTACTAAACTAGCATGACCCTAATATTACAATCCTCATATCTCAAAACAATCATCAAGTATCATACTTCTCATAGTATTTAATGCACTTTATATGATAGTTTTTATTATACCTATCTTGGATGCTCATCATATTAGGACTAAAATTTTAACCAAAGCAAATTACCATACTGTTCTAAAGGACTCTCAAAATAATATAAGTAAAGCATGAGATATCAATAATTTCTATAAAATAAAACCACCGCCGTGCTCTAAAAAGATATAAGTGAAGTACTAGAGCAAAATTATCTAGCTCAAAAGATATAAGTGAAGCACATAGAGTATTCTAATAAATTCTAATTCATGTGTGTCTCTCCCAAAAGGTGTGTACAGCAAGGAAGATTGTGGTAAACTAAAAAGCAAAGACTCAAATCATACAAGACGCTCCAAGACAAACACATATCATGTGGTGAATAAAAATATAGCATCAAGTAAAGTTACCGATGGACTAAGACGAAAGAGGGGATGCCTTCCGGGGCATCCCCAAGCTTAGGATTTTGGTTGTCCTTGAATTTTACCTTGGGGTCCCTTGAGCATCCCCAAGCTTAGGCTCTTTCCACTCCTTATTCCATAATCCATCAAATCTTTACCCAAAAACTTGAAAACTTCACAACACAAAACTCAACAGAAAATCTCATGAGCTCCGTTAGCGAAATAAAACAAACCACCACTTTAAGGTATTGTAATGAACTCATTCTTTATTTATATTGGTGTTAAACCTACTGTATTCCAACTTCTCTATGGTTCATACCCCCCAATACTAGCCATAGATTCATCAAAATAAGCAAACAACACACGAAAAACAGAATCTGACAAAAACAGAACAGTCTGTAGCAATCTGTAACTTTCGTATACTTCTGGAACCCCACAATTTCTACCAAAATAGGAAGTCCTAGATAATTTGTCTATTAATCTTATTCAAAAAGAATCAACTGAAAAGCACGTTTCTGTGATATATGAAAATTATTCTCGTGCATGCAAAAGTTTCTGTTTTTTAGCAAGATCAAATTAACTATCACCCAAGAAGATCCTATAGGTTTTACTTGGCACAAACACTAATTAAAACATAAAACCACGTCTAACCATAGGCTATATGAATTATTTATTACTAAACAGGAACAAAAATCAAAGAACAAAAATAAAATTGGGTTGCCTCCCAACAAGCGCTATCGTTTAACGCCCCTAGCTAGGCATTGATAATTTTAATGATGCTCACATGAAACACAAGAATTGAAGCACAAAGAGAGCATCATAAAACACGTGATAAATACATCTAAGTCTAACATACTTATTATGCATAGGCATTTTATAGGCAAACAAATTATCATGGCAGGCAAAAACTAGCATATGCAAGGAAGCGGAAAGAAACAATAGCAATCTCAACACAACGAGAGGTAATTTAGTAACATGAAAATTTCTACAACCATATTTTCCTCTCTCATAATAATTACATGTAGGATCATAAGCAAATTCAACAATATAGCTATCACATAAAATATTCTCAACATGACCCACATGCATGCAAAGTTGACACTCTTCCAAAATAGTGGGATTAACATTAACTAAAGTCATGACCTCTCCAAACCCACTTTTATGAAAAACTTCATAAGATTGAACATTCTTCAAATATGTGGTATCTAAAGTTGACACTCATCCAAAACCACTTTCAATATTATTGCAAACATTATTATCAATCTCATATTCATCATGAGGCTTAAATAAATTTTCAAGATCATAAGAAGAATCACCCCAATCATGATCATTGCAACAAATAGTAGTCATAGCAAAACTAGCATCCCCAACCTGGAGGTTTTGCATATCATTAACACAATTGACATTAAGATAATTTATAATAACATCATTGCAATCATTCTTTTCATCAAATGAACTATCAAGTATGGGTGCAATAGTAATGATCTCATGTTTAACATAAGGAACTATAGCAAATTCATCTTCATAAATATTGGCATCATGGCCACAAGAATAGCAAGCATCATGTTCATCAAGGGATATTTCAATCAAATCATTGGAATGATAATTATCTATAGATTCATGCATATCATTATTTTCTTCAGAAGCAATGGTCTTCTTTCAATAAATTCCTTGACATAGACATTATGAGCATAGTTTTCATAGCAATATTTAAGTATGTCGGAATTTTCAGATTTGTAGAGAGTAATACCATACTTTTCAATCAAATAAGCAACTTCATGAGTACCCTTAAA
Source organism: Triticum dicoccoides (assembly GCF_002162155.2). Classification (NCBI taxonomy): domain Eukaryota; kingdom Viridiplantae; phylum Streptophyta; class Magnoliopsida; order Poales; family Poaceae; genus Triticum; species Triticum dicoccoides. The sequence continues at coordinate 466,498,311 of NC_041381.1, forward strand.
AACAACAAATTCTTCAATTTGTTCGATATCATAGTAACTAAAAGAACATGCGGTGCCCCCATGTTTGGTTTTGGTAATTGATGACAATCTCTATGGACTAATGGTTGCCTTGAGTTATATTTGAAGTTTTTGTCCATAGGCTTTTCTTGAAGTTCATGTGTTGGTTTCAAGGAGTTTATGAGTTGACCAAGGTGCTATTAAGGAATTATCCAAAGATTGGTCATGTGAGTGTTGAGCTTATTGCAAGCATGTCTTGAAGAAGAAGATTGTGTGATCATTCATGTTTACCTTCAAGACATCATCCAAATGAAGAGAGTTGGGAATATTCAAGGTTGATCAAGACTAAGTCAAGAGTGAATCAAGTTGATCAACTCACAAAGCATAGAAGATGTACTGAGAGGGATCAAGTGATCCCATGGTATGGTAAGCATTGTCCGTTGCACTTTGTGTACTAACCCATGGTCTATGTGAGAGTTTTATGTGGGGTTAGGTACGTGTCCATGGGCTTGCGTCAAGAGTAAGATATCATACAACCCATGGAAAGGATGACATCAAGTGGTGATCGTCATCGAGATTGCCGTGTGCAAGTTCAAGTGAAGCATCACGAAGAGATCAAGTGCTTGTATCATGCCATCCATTGTGATGTCAATGGACTTGTAAAGATGTGCCGAAGAGAGGCTTGCCCATAGTCGACTATGGGGGAGCAATCATCTAGTCTTCATCGAGCCAACGCAATCAGGAAAGGTGCTACAACTTGAGGGAGTCAAGATCTTCATCATCTAGCTCAAGTGGACCATGTGCAAGGCAAAGGTTTGCCCTTGATAGGTTTTCTATTTTACCGGTCTCATAGTGGTAGTCGGGAGACTGGGTTATAGGATCGTTTGTCATACTATCAAGGGGGGCTCTCAAGTTGGTAGCTTTATCGTATCGTTAGTAGAGAGCTCAAACCATAGCATCCTTGCATCATGTTTCTTGGTTCTTGTTTGTTTCTCTTTGTGAGTCTTAGATCGTATGGTCATCTTGATGACAAGCTTGAGTTCATCGAAAACGGAGTTCGCATGCGTCTTCTATGATGTTTTCGGTGTTGGATGTTTTACCGGTCTTATCCGAGGAAGGGTTCTCACCATTTTCTTATGGGACTTTTCTCATTTGCTTCTTATTGATATTTCTATCAATATTGTGTTAACCCATGTCGTTAGCTTCCCAACAAACTTGGTTTCGTTGAATTTGGAGTCCATTTGCAAAAGTTCTGGCTGTTTTGGTAAAGGCTGCAGTGGTACTACCGCGACTAGAGCGGATGTAAATTTTTACTACCGCTCCAGAGCGGTACTACCGCGGCTCCCGAGCGGTAGTACCGCTCCAGAGCTGTACTACCGTGGCTCCTGAGCGGTAGTATCGCTCCGGACCAAAAATCTCGTGTTTTGCTCAGCGGAGGTAGGCGCGGAAGTATTTTTTTAGTACCGCTCCTTGGAGCGGTAGTACCGCTCTGTGCGGGCTATGAACATAACGGTTGGATTTTTTCCCCACCTATAAAAGGGGGTCTTCTTCCCTGTTGAACCTTATCCTTTGAGCTCATGTTCTTCCCCCATTGTTGACCTTCTTCGAGCTTGCTAACTCTCAATCCCTCCATGGATTCTTGCTAGTTTTTGAGGGAGAAGAGAGAGGAGATCTAGCTCCACATTTACACCAATCACTTTCTCCTCTATGTGAGGGAAACCCATTGGATCTAGATCTTGGAGTTCTTGGTGTTCTCCTTCTTGTTCTTCCTCTCATACTCCTCCCTAGCATTAGTTGCTTCGGTGGGATTTGAGAGAGAAGGACTTGGGCACTCATTGCATTTGGTGCATCGGTTTGAGCTCTCCACGTGATACATGGAAGTTACAAGTTGAGAAGCTTATTACTCTTGGGTGCTTGGTACCCTTGAGCTTGTTACTCTTGGGTGTTTGGACACCTTAGATCTTGTTCCTCTTGGGTGCCTTGGCGCCCTAGACGGTTGGAGTTGTTTGGAGCTCAATCATTATGGTGTAAAGCTCCGGACAAGCGTCGGGGTCTCCAATTAGGTTGTGGAGATCGCCCCGAGCAATATGAAGGGTACCGGTGACCGCCCCCAAGGGTTGCCAAAGTGTACGGGTTTGGTGACCGCCCCCAAGGGTCGCCATTTGTACGAGTTCGGTGACCGCCCTCAAGGGTCCCTTAGTGGAATCATGGCATCTTGCATTGTGCGAGGGCATGAGGAGATTATGGTGGCCTTAGTGGCTTCTTGGGGAGCATTGTGCCTCCACACCTCTCCAAATAGAGATTAGCATCCGCAAGGGTGTGAACTTCGGGATACATCATCGTCTCCGCGTGCCTCGGTTATCTCTTACCCGAGCCCTTTACTTATGCACTTTACTTTGTGATAGCCATATTGTTCTTTGTCATATATCTTGTTATCACATAGTTGCTTATCTTGCTTAGCATAAGTTGTTGGTGCACATAGGTGAGCCTAGTTGTTTTAGGTTTTGTGCTTGACAAATTAACCGCTAGGTTTATTCCGCATTTGTTCAAGCCTAAACCATAGTTATTTTAAAGCGCCTATTCACCACCCCCCCCTTCTAGGCGACATCCTCGATCTTTCAATTGGTATCAGAGCCTCGTCTCTCTTTGTTGGGCTTAACCGCCTAGAGAGTAAATATGTCGACTAGGGGATTAGAATTCTCTGACACTCTTAGTTTCAATGGCACAAATTTTGATGTTTGGAAAATTCGCATGCTTAATCTCTTTAGGGTCATGGACCCAAATTTAGAGCGAATTGTAGATATGGGTTTTTATCCTTCAAAGGATCCTCAAAGCTTATCTTTAGAGGATGAGAAAAACTCTTATCTCAATGCTCAAGCTTCTAATGTGCTTTTTGATGCTTTGAGCAATGTAGTTATATTTGAACTCATGCCGTCCCGAGATGCTCGTGAGTTGTGGACAAAGCTTCAAGATAAATATGGTGTGTCCAAGATTTGTAAGGATGATCGTTCTCCCTCCACCTACGGCCGTGTTGCATTCTCAACTTCTTCTACTTCACCTACATGTGGTTTGCCACAAGGTAAAGACATGGTGAGTAGTGATGTTCATTGGAATGATGATAGTGGGCTTATTGTTGATAATCCTTCACCACTTTCTTATTGCAATGCTTCATCTTTGGACTTTAGAGCACTTTGAGCACTCCAAATGTTTCACATGCTTGTGTTGATAGTCCTTGCATATCATGTAGAAATTGCTTGACTAAATCTCATGATGATATGCTTGCTATATCTTGTTGCCATGATAAAAATGCATGTATTTCCTCGAGTTGTTGTGCTAACAGTGCAGAGGAAACCCAACACTCCATGGAACAAGATTTGGTCTTGAATGGTGCTTCAAGGGATCCTACATCATCATCTATTGCTTTTTGCCTTATGGCCAAGGCTTCAAAGGTATCTCCCACTTTGAATCCCAATATATCTTGTGATGATATTGATGATGGCAAGAGTCATGATGATGTCGATTATGATGAAGAGAATGATGATGTTGCCTCCTTAAAAATTAAGGGGGAAATGATTTTTAAAGCTCTTCTTAAGAACAAAATTGCTCGTTCCAATTTCATGGAAATCATGTCGATTGCTATTGAGAGCAAGAAATATATTGATGAGTTGGAATCTCGTCTTGAGGAGCATGAGGTCACCATTGATAAAATGGAAGGTCATGAGCGTGATTACGCTAATGAGATTGCGGACCTCTCTCAAGCTCTTGAACTTGAACAAACCACCAAGAAATCTCTTGAGGAGACTTTTGCTCTAGAATTATCTAGAGTGAAGGAATCTAATGATAGAGCTCTTGAGGTGGCCAATGATTTTGAAACTAAAAATGCTAAGCTTGAAGTTACTCATGCTAGACTCCTTGAGGATTTTGAGCACCTCGAAAATGGCTCAAGCGTCATCAAGGGTGAGCTCATCAAACTCACTGAGTCTCATGCTCAACTTGAAGCTTCTTATTTAAAAGATCTTGCGAAGTTGCCTTCTCCTCTTGTTGTTAATGATGATGCTTGTGCTACTAATTCTATTACTTGTGAAGCATCCATTTTCAAGGAGAATGTTGAGCTACGGGCTCAACTTGAGTTGCTATGTAGCAATTATGGGAAATTGGAAGAAAGGCATGAAAAGCTCTCAAGCTCTCATGATGATCTTCTAGTATCCCATAATGTGCTAAAGATAACTCATGAGGCCATGATTGCTAAGGTAACATCTAGTGAGCCGCATGCGGATACTAGCACTAATTTTAGTCAAAATGCTATATTGCCTTGTGCTAGTCCTCGTGATTCATCCATGCATAACATTGGTACATCTTGTGATGAATTGCTTTCCTTGCCTTGTTGCTCTAACGATGAAGCTTATACTTCCTCTAGTGCTTTCGTTGCGACTAACCATGTAGAGGAAATCAAAGAGCTCATGGCCCAAGTCACTTCTTTGAAGAAAGACTTGGAAAAGTGTCATGAAGGGAAGGCCACACTCAACAATATCTTGAGTGTTCAAAAATCCCCCAATGACAAAGGTGGACTTGGATTCAACTCCAATAAGAAGAAGAAGTCCAAGATGAACAAAAAGAAGGGCCAAGAACAAGTCAAGAATTCGGCCAAGATTGTTTGCTTCAAGTGCAAAGTAGAAGGGCATCATGTTAGATCTTGCCCATTGAAGAAGAAGCCCATTAGTGACAAGAAACAAGGGAAGAGGCCACAAGTTCACTCTCATGCTCAACCTCAAGTTGAAGAAAGGCCTCTTCCCAAGAAAACTCGAGCTAATGCTTCTCAAATTGAGAAATCAAGTGAGAAGAAAGTGAAGAGTAGGCATTGCTACCTATGTCGTGAGAAAGGTCACCTCGCTTCTTCATGCACTAGTGGTAACTTATCCAACCCAATTAATATTGATTATATCTATTCTCTTGGGAAGGATAAGGTTGGCAATGTGTTTGCCAAGTTTGTTGGTACTCAAAGTGGTGTCAAGAAAAGAACCATTTGGGTTGCCAAGCCTATTATGACTAACCTCTTAGGATCCAACTTGGTTGGGGACCAACAAGCTCAAACTTGATCAATAGGTGTTGTTGGAGGGCATTGGAGACTTGGCTACATTATGAAGATTTGAGGGGTCTTCATCATCCATATTATCTCAAGCCAAGTCATTAGGAGTCTCAAGTTTCTATGTTACATCCAATGTTCCTCCTTGCGGTAACTCGTACTTAAATTGTTTACATTGATAGTTACTTGCCCTTAGCATGTTGTGGTTTTGTACCTTGCGTGTGTTCGTATATGATGTGTTTCCAATTTGCTTAACTTGAGTAATCAAGTTTGTGTATGTTGGTTTGCACATCATGTACATGTGTGTCGTGCGTTGAGCCTTTGTGCATCTTGTTTGTTTATTAGTTGGCTCTTGTGAGAGATTAATGGAATATCCCATTATGGGTGAGTGATGTGCTTTGTGCACCTCACAATCCTATAAATGTGTGTACATGAGGAATACCATCTAGTATTGATATTACAAGATTATCTAGTCACTATGTGGCATGCCTTCTCATGAGAAATTCAAATTCTAAATAGTCCATTAATCATCTCTTCTTGGATCCTCTTGTTGCCTCTTGTTAAGTTTTTATTGGTATCACATCATGGGGGAATAATATGCTATGTGCATACTACAAGCCTAGAAAATGTGTACATTTGAGATTTTGTCACCTAGAATTGATATTGTAAATTATCTTGTTCCTAGGTGGCATATTAGCTTTACAAGTTGCAATTTGATTGTGTTTGGTGTGAAGATGATGTCGGATATCCTTGCTAGCTACCACCGGGAATTACTTCTGAATACTTCTTATCTTTTGACAATTGGTACTCACTTGTGTGGTAGAAATTATTGATCATCTTTACTTTGGCCTTTGATTCTATTTGCTTTATCTCTTGCCTAAATTGTGTCAACTCCCATTGCCTTCCGTGCCACTTGAGGATCTTGTTGTGGTCTTGTTCTTGTCTAGTGTTTTCTTTATATAGAGAAAGTGGTGATCCCACCTTGTGCATTTTGTATTCAAATGCAAATACTCTATAATGCACAACTCGTGGGGGAGCTATCCTATTTTCTATAAAACACTCATCTTGTGATCCATATTAAGTGTGTGTTGGTGGATGGCAAGTCGTTTCTTTTGGTACTTTGTGCCATCATGAAACTTTGTAGAGAGCTTGGTTTGTTTGGAACCATCCTCTCCTTTGGGAGTTTGACATCTTTTTTTGTGTGTTCCAATGGATATCTCATTCCTTGATGTATCTTTTAATGATATCTTCCAAGTGATGATTTCTCCATTTGGTATCCTTTTCACTTGGTTTTTCCTTGTATTTTGGTATCGGTTCTTGAATGTCTTGAGCATGCATTTTAACTTCATGTAGTTCCTTTGGCATGTTTTCTTTCTTTGACCCAATATATAGGGGAAACTCCACCAAGTCTCAAATTGGATGAGAAGTGCATGAGATTAATTTTCATATCTATATGCACATATCTATGTGGAGTTTGTCCTATGTATTGTTGGTTCTCTAGCTCTTTGGTCCCAATGAGTTTGGGTACCATTTTGTTTGTGTTGTTGTTCTAGGAACAATTGGAGATGCATTGGATACTCGACTCATTCAAAAGGAAGGTGTTGTCACCATGTGCTTATTGGAGTCAAGCTAGGATGATCAATGAACTACTTTCTACCTTCAATTGGTATCTACTACATCCTTCCAATGCTATCTCGGTAACAAGTATCATCATCTACTACATGCACACGTTATTGCATCAATCGTGTGTAGGTTGTATCATGGCATGTTATTCTTTCTTTCTTGTGATACTTGTTTCCTTTCTCAAAGCATCCCAGCAATGATCTCTTGTTGCTAGTTGTGATGTCTTTGATGGTTGTGTGGTAGGAATTCATTTATATACAATAAGACCATATCTAACCTTCGGCTATGCTTCCAAGCACATATCTTATTGGTATATGTATCACTTCCTTTTGGATATCTTGTTCCTTCGTGTTGTAACTATTTCGGGTGTACATCCTTCTTTGTAGATATATATCGTCATGATTCCGTCTACCTAGACCCTTATACACTTGAGAGAAATTACATCTCTAGATGATATCCTTTCTTTCACATCCACCTTGTCTTTCTTATGTTATTTATTTGATGGCTCTGTGAAAGCTTTTGCCTTGAGTGCATGTCTTATCTCGTCGCATCTTGACGCACTCTTGTGTGGTGAAGATTATTTCCCTCATGCTTGTCTTGACGAGGCTTTTGCCATCTTAATTGGTATCCCCTATCTTGATGATGCTTATGCTTTCTATCTTCACCTTGGGTTGTCACAAGTGTTGGTTATTCTTTTTGCATACTTACTGTTCTTGTGAACCCATTTTGTTAGTTGTGTGTGGGAATGAAACGCTTTGCACCGTGTATCTCATTCATTCGAGACTATGTTGATGCTTATGCTCATCCTTATATTAGTCTTCTCATGTGCTTTGCCATGACTCACACACATCATTTTGGTTGAGCCTATTCTTAAGTTGCCTCTTTTACATGTTGCTCAACCATGTGTTTGTTGCAAGTGCTAGGCTTAGTTTCCTTTATGCTCACTTGCACTTGTTTTATGTTTCTATTGATTTTGGGGGAGCTATGATCCTATTTTGTGCACTTCGTATTCAAATACAAAAATTCTTATGTGTGCACAAATCATGGGGAGCTTCTCTAGTTTCTTTAGAACACTCCTTCGCTCATATCATATTATCCTTTATTCATGTGGCTTGTAGGATTTTTGGTCTAGTTGGTTCAATTTATATCCTTTGGTTGCTTGCTTCAATTGGTATCTTTTGATTGCTTGATTGCTTGTGTCTCTCTTTGTTATGTCCTTGTGGCATATCATTCGTTATCAATCTTTGTGCCTCAATATAGTTTGTATTCCTCCAAGTATTTACCTTTGGATATTTCTACGGCATTCCACTATCTTGTTGAGAAATACACAATTTATGGAGGAACATGTTTTATATTGGCCTTCTAAGCTTTTCGCCCATTTTGGCAATCGAGGCCAATGGGGGAGAAGTTTCAGAGAGTTTTGTGGAGAAGGTTTCAAAGTTTTCTCCTTGCTTTGGTTTTGTTCCTAAGCATTTGCATCTCATTCTCCTGCATCATTGGTTATTGCATTGCATTGTGATGCATAACTCCTTATATAAACTCTCTTGAAAGTGATTGTCATCAATTACCAAAATGCGGGAGATTGAAAGAACATGCGGTGCCCCCATGTTTGGTTTTGGTAATTGATGACAATCTCTATGGACTAATGGTTGCCTTGAGTTATATTTGAAGGTTTTGTCCATAGGCTTTTCTTGAAGTCCATGTGTTGGTTTCAAGGAGTTTATGAGTTAACCAAGGTGCTATTAAGGAATTATCCAAAGATTGGTCATGTGAGTGTTGAGCTTATTGCAAGCATGTCTTGAAAAAGAAGATTGTGTGATCATTCATGTTTACCTTCAAGACATCATCCAAATGAAGAGAGTTGGGAAGATTCAAGGTTGATCAAGACTAAGTCAAGAGTGAATCAAGTTGATCAACTCACAAAGCATAGAAGATATACCAAGAGGGATCAAGTGATCCCATGGTATGGTAAGCATTGTCCGTTGCACTTTGTTTACTAACCCATGGTCTATGTGAGAGTTCTATGTGGGGTTAGGTACATGTCCATGGGCTTGTGTCAAGAGGAAGATATCATACAACCCATGGAAAGGATGACATCAAGTAGTGATCGTCATCGAGATTGCCGTGTTCAAGTTCAAGTGGAGCATCACGAAGAGATCAAGTGCTTGAATCATGCCATCCATTGTTATGTTAATGGACTTGTGAAGATGTGCCGAAGAGTGGCTCACCTATAGTGGACTATGGGGGAGCAATCATCTAGTCTTCATCGAGCCAACGCAATCAACAAAGGTGGTACAACTTGAGGGAGTCAAGATCTTCATCATCTACCTCAAGTGGACCATGGGCAAGGCAAAGGTTTGCCCTTGATAGGTTTTCTATTTTACCGGTCTCGTGGTGGTAGCCGGGAGACCGGGTTATAGGATAGTTTGTCGTACTATCAAGGGGGGCTCTCAAGTTGGTAGCTTGATCGTATTGTTAGTAGAGAGCTCAAACCATTGCATCCTTGCATCATGTTTCTTGGTTCTTGTATGGTTCTCTTTGTGAGTCTTAGATCTTATTGTCATCTTTATGACAAGCTTGAGTTCATCAAAAACGGAGTTCGCATGCGTCTTCTATGATGTTTTCGGTGTTGGAGGTTTTACCGGTCTTATCTGAGGAAGGGTTCTCACCATTTTCTTATGGGACTTTTCTCATTTGCTTCTTATTGATATTTCTATCAATATTGTGTTATCCCATGTCGTTAGCTTTCCAACAAACTTGGTTTCATTGAATTGGGGGTCCGTTTGCAAAAGTTGTGGCTATTTTGGTAAAGGCTGCAGCGGTACTACCGCGACTAGAGCGGATGTAAATTTGTACTACCGCTCCAGAGCGGTACTACCGCGGCTCCTGAGCGGTAGTACCGCTCTAGGATGTACTACCGTGGCTGCTGAGCGGTAGTACCGCTCCAGACCAAAAATCTCGTGTTTTGCTCAGCGGAGGTAGGCACGGAAGTATTTTTTTTAGTACCGCTCTGTGCGGGCTGTGAGCATAACGGTTGGATTTTTTCCCACCTATAAAAGGGGGTCTTCTTCCCCATTCAACCTTATCCTTTGAGCTCGTGTTCTTCCCCCATTGTTGACCTTCTTCGAGCTTGCTAACTCTCAATCCCTCCATGGATTCTTGCTAGTTTTTGAGGAAAAGAGAGAGGAGATCTAGATCCACATTTCCACCAATCACTTTCTCCTCTATGTGAGGGGAACCCATTGGATCTAGATCTTGGAGTTCTTGGTGTTCTCCTTCTTGTTCTTCCTCTCATGTTCCTCCCTAGCATTAGTTGTTTCGGTGGGATTTTAGAGAGAAGGAGTGGGCACTCTGTGTGCCCTTGCCATTGCATTTGGTGCATCGGTTTGAGTTCTCCACGTGATACGTGGAAGTTACAAGTTGAGAAGCTTATTACTCTTGGGTGCTTGGTACCCTTGAGCTTGTTACTCTTGGGTGTTTGGACACCCTAGATCTTGTTCCTCTTGGGTGCCTTGGTGCCCTAGACGGTTGGAGTTGTTCGGAGCTCAATCATTGTGGTGTAAAGCTACGGGCAAGCGTTGGGGTCTCCAATTAGGTTGTGGAGATGGCCCCGAGCAATTTGACGGGTACCGGTGACCGCCCCCAAGGGTTGCCAAAGTGTACGGGTTCGGTGACCGCCCCCAAGGGTCGCCATTTGTACAGGTTTGGTGACCGCCCTCAAGGGTCCCTTAGTGGAATCACGGCATCTTGCATTGTGCAAGAGCGTAAGGAGATTATGGTGGCCCTAGTGGATTCTTGGGGAGCATTGTGCCTCCACACCGCTCCAAACGGAGATTAGCATCCGCAAGGGTGTGAACTTCGGGATACATCATCGTCTCCACGTGCCTCGGTTATCTCTTACCCGAGCCCTTTACTTATGCACTTTACTTTGTGATAGCCATATTGTTCTTTGTCATATATCTTGCTATCACATAGTTGCTTATCTTGCTTAGCATAAGTTGTTGGTGCACATAGGTGAGCCTAGTTGTTTTAGGTTTTGTGCTTGACAAATTAACCGCTAGGTTTATTCCGCATTTGTTCAAGCCTAAACCGTGATTATTTTAAAGCGCCTATTCACCCCCCCCCCTCTAGGCGTCATCCTCGATCTTTCAGTAACTATAAACACCCTTTCCATAAGAAGATAAGATTTCATTATCATTAAACTCACATAGGTAGGGAAGGTGTTTTTTAGGGTTCTTAGAGGAACAAGTAAAATCATAAATTTCACAAAGATTCCAAGCATAAGACAGCAATATGTTTATTAGATCCCATAAGATTCTCCCTTTTTCAGACAAACGGTGACGCACAAAATGAGCATGCTCATCTAAAGATTTCCCATCAACTAGGGTAGTTGGGGTTCAGCACAAGCGCATAAGGATCGAAGATGATCCAAGTAGAACACTTTAAGTGGATCCATATCAATAGATTTTTAGCAAGCAAAGATGCAAGCGAATAGAAGGCACATGGAAACACAAACAAAGATACATACGGTAAGAAGGCGAAGAAAAGGCAAAGGTGAACTGGGGGAGAGGAAAATGAGAGGCAAATGGCAAATAATGTAATACGAGGGATAAGAGTTTGTGATGGGTACTTGGTATGTCTTGACTTGTGCGTAGACTTTCCGTCAACGGCGCCAGAAATCCTTCTTGCTACCTCTTGAGCATGCGTTGGTTTTCCCTTGAAGAGGAAAGGGTGATGCAGCAAAGTAGCTCAGTATTTCCCTCAGTTTTTGAGAACCAAGGTATCAATCCAATATGAGGCTACACTCAAATCCCTCGTACCTGCACAAAGAAATAAGAACCTCGCAACCAACGCGATAAAGGGGTTGTCAATCCCTTCACGGCCACTTGCAAAAGTGAGATCTGATAGAGATAATAAGATAAATATTTTTGGTCTTTTTATGATATAGATTGGAAAGTAAAGATTGGAAAATAAAATAGATCGGAAACTTATATGATGGGAAATAGACACGGGGGCCATAGGTTTCACTAGTGGCTTCTCTCAAGATAGCATAAGTATTACGGTGGGTGAACAATATACTGTCGAGCAATTGATAGAAAAGTGCAAAATTATGAGAATATCTAGGCATGATCATGTATATAGGCATCACGTCCGCGACAAGTAGATCGAAACGATTCTGCATCTACTACTATTACTCCACACGTCGACCGCTATCCAGCATGCATCTAGAGTATTAACTTCATAAGAACAGAGTAACGCATTAGGCAAGATGACATGACGTAGAGGGATAAACTCAATCAAAATGATATAAGCCCCATCTTTTTATCCTTGATGGCAACAATACAATACGTGCCTTGCTGCCCCTACTGTCACTGGGAAAGGACACCGCAAGATTGAACCAAAAGCTAAGCACTTCTCCCATTGCAAGAAAGATCAATCTATTAGGCCAAACCAAACTGATAATTCAAAGAGACTTTCAAAGATAGAAAATCATACATAGAAGAATTCAGAGGAGATTCAAATACCGTCCATAGATAATCTTGATCATAAACCCACAATTCATCGGATCTCGACAAACACACCGCAAAAAGTATTACATCGAATAGATCTCCAAGAAGATCGAGGAGAACTTTGTATTGAGATCCAAAGAGAAAGAAGAAGCCATCTAGCTTATAGCTATGGACCAGAAGGTCTAAGGTAAAGTACTCACACATTATTGGAGAGGCTATGGTGTGGATGTAGAAGCCCTCCGTGATTGATTCCCCCCTTCGGCGGAGCACCGGAAAAGGCCCCAAGATGGGATCTCATGGGTACAAAAGTTTGTGGCGGTGGAAATAGGGTTTCGTGGTGCTCTCGGATGTTTTCTGGGTATATGAGTATATATAGGCGAAAGAAGTCGGTCAGGGGAGCCACGAGGGGCCCACGAGGGTGGGGGCGCACCTACCCCCCTAGGCGCGCCTCCCTGCCTCGTGGTCGCCTCGTTGCTTCCTTGACGTCCACTCCATGTCTCATGGATTGTGTTTGTTCCAAAAACGACTCTCCCGAAGGTTTCATTCCATTTGGACTCCGTTTGATATACCTTTTCCGCGAAACACTAAAATAGGCAAAAAAAAACTGCAATTTGGACTGGCCTCCGGTTAAGAGGTTAGTCCCTGATACGTCCCCAACGTATCTACTTTTCCAAACACTTTTGCCCTTGTTTTGGACTCTAACTTGCATGATTTGAATGAAACTAACCCGACTGACGCTGTTTTCAGCAGAACTGCCATGGTGTTATTTTTGTGCAGAAAACAAAAGTTCTCGGAATGACCTGATAATCCACAGAGGTAACTTTTGGAAAATATAAAAATTATTGGCGAAAGAATCAAGGCCAGGGGGCCCACACCCTTTCCACGAGGGTGGGGGCGCGCCCCCTTGCCTCGTGGGGCCCCTGGAGCTCCACCGACCTCAACTCCAACTCTATATATTTGGTTTCTGGAGAAAAAAATCAGAGAGAAAGTTTCATCGCATTTTACGATACGGAGCCGCCGCCAAGCCCTAATCTCTCTCGGGAGGGCTGATGGAGTCATGTACCTAGGGTAGGGTCACAGACCTGATCTAAGTACCCTGCCCAAGGACACCCTTAGAAGAGATCACCTTCTAGTCGACCTACGAGGGACTCACTCGACTGACTTGAAGGACTCGACCACGAAGACTCACTCGACCACCAGAAGGACAAGAGGCACTCTGCACTGCAACGGTCTGTAATTAAGTAGACTTTATGATAGTAAAGACACTTTATGTGGGGCATTACCAGTAACGCCCCGGACTTAATGTACCTTAAACCCTTCATTACGTGGGCTGGCTGGGGTCCTGGCGCACTCTATATAAGCCACCCCCCTCCACAGGCAGAAGGGTTCGGCACCCTGTAATCCATATACACATAATCCACTCGACTGCCTCCGGGCTCCGAGACGTAGGGCTTTTACTTCCTCCGAGAAGGGCCTGAACTCGTACATCTCTTGTGTTTACAACCTCTCCATAGCTAGAACCTTGCCTCTCCATACCTACCCCCCCACTCTACTGTCAGACTTAGATCCACGACAGTTGGCGCCCACCGTGGGGCAGGTGTTTTAGCGATTTTGTGGAGAAGTTGCGATTCTTCCGAGTACTTTCATCATGGTAGCTGCTGGAGTTTTGGTCGAGGGTCGAGAGATTCGTCTCGGTGCTCTCACCTTCATCGCCGACGACTCCGCCTGGCTCCAGGAGGCTCCACTCGACGTCGATGCGCTCCCCGTCCGCGGTGCGACGCATTTTTGCGCATGTGTCCGCGGCGTTCTGCTGCGGCAACCGTCGACCCCATATCGGTCGACTCCCCTATCGACCACCCTCCCGGTCTCCCGCCAGCGCAAGCGCTCGGGTAGGTCGAGGCTTCAGCGGTGGGTGAGACACGCGGTGGCTCGCCAGACGGCCACCACCCAAGTTGCGGCAATCGAGCCCGACGAATCTCTCTACGGCCTGTTCGATCTGTCGACTGGCTCCGTAGAGACTGCATCCGAATGCGATAGCAGTGATCCAGCGGCGGAAATCCTGATGGTCGACGGGCCTCGCAGCCCCCCTGGCTTCGCCCGTGATGGTGGGGCAGGCGACGGAGGCGACCCCGCACGAGACCACGAAGAGTACCAGCCCGAGCCACTCGACTCTCTGCAAAGAGAGGAACTTTGCCGCAGGAACATGGATGCCCTGCATACTCCCGTCGCAGGAGAAACCCCGGAGGCTCGCGCCTTGGAGGAGGCACGTTTGGCCAGTTTGGCCGAACGCGCTCGCCTGGAGAATCTTCAGCGAGCACTCGACGAGCGCGCGCGGCAACGAGTTCCCGACGCCAATCGACGTCAACTCTTCCCGCCGACTCAGGTATATCGAACCCCAATCCAGAATTTAGCAGCTGCGACCCGTATAGCAGAGTCCATCCAGCCCTCTCAGTCGGAAGCTGGCAGAGGCTTGATGCAGATCAGGGATCTGCTCCGGGTAGCAGGAGATCAGAATTCAGACGTGTCGCAGTCGCGCAACAGAATTCACAGTCGATCCGTCGCTGCGAATATGGTTCAGTCGGCTCACAGTCCCAGATCGCCTCCGCGGCGTGAAGGGCGCGAGAATCGGCGAGACCAATATGGAGACCAACACGACCGAGATGATAGGCGCCGAGTGCCCACTTCCCCTCCGAGGGGTGGGTCTTACGCTCCTCGGCAGCAAGATGACAGACGTCAGCTCAGTGCGGGGCGAAGAGTTCCAGTCGACCCCAGAGAACCAGGCTTCGACGCGCGATCCATTATCGTGCAAGTCTTGGTCGACCGGAACAGAGCCCATCGAGGTGGACTCGACAGAGATGCGCCCACGAGCAGTCGAGTGCACGTTTCTGGTCCGGAATGTTTCAGTAGAGCTATCACAGCCGCAGTGATTCCTCCCAATTTCAGGTTGGCAACAGGAGTCAGCAAGTTCACCGGTGAGTCTAAGCCTGAAACTTGGCTTGAGGACTACCGAGTGGCGGTTCAGATTGGTGGTGGGAATGACGAGGTGGCCATGAAGCATTTGCCCCTCCTGTTGGAAGGTTCTGCCAGAGCGTGGTTGAATCAGTTACCTCCTAGCAGCATTTACACTTGGGAAGATCTGTCCCGAGTGTTCGTCAGAACGTTTGAAGGAACTTGCAAGCGACCGGCTGGATTGACGGAGCTGCAAGTCTGCGTGCAGAAGACCAATGAGACTCTCAGGGAGTATATTCAGAGATGGATCACTTTGCACCATACTGTGGAGAATGTGTCTGATCATCAGGCAGTCTGCGCCTTCAAGGATGGTGTCAAGAACAGAGAATTGAGTTTAAAATTTGGTCGAATCGGAGACATGACCTTGAGTCGGATGATGGAAATTGCTACCAAGTACGCTAACGGCGAAGAAGAAGACCGACTCCGAAGTGGCAAGCACAAGCCGAGCCAGTCGGAGAAGGGAAACACCAGTCGGAAACAGAAGCAGAAGGCTGAACCGGCAGCTCCTGGAGAGGCTCTGGCCGTGGCTCATGGAAAGTTTAAAGGGAAACCAAAAGGATCCTGGAACCCTAAGAAGGTAAAGGATAAAGAAGGGAACGACGTGATGGATATGCCGTGTCACATCCACACGAAGAAAGACGAAGAGGGGAATATCATTTACCCAAAGCATACCACTCACCAATGTCGACTCCTGATCTAGCAGTTTCAAGGAAAACAGTCTAAAGACAAGGAAAAGGAGTCGGACAAGGCCAAAGACAAGGAGGACAGTGAGGAAGGATATCCGCATGTCAACTCCACTCTGATGATCTATGCAGATGTGGAAAGCAAGAGTCGATTGAAAGTCATTAACCGCGAGGTGAACATGGTTACCCCAGCAAAAGCAAATTATCTGAAATGGTCCCAAACACCCATCACATTCGACCAATCTGATCACCCGACTAATATTGCCACCCCTGGGAGGCAAGCTTTGGTGGTCGATCCAGTTGTCGAAGGCACTCGACTGACAAAAGTGCTGATGGACGGTGGTAGCGGGCTGAATTTGCTATATGCAGACACACTGAAAGGAATGGGCATTCCGATGTCCCGACTGAGCACCAGTAACATGAGCTTTCAAGGAGTTATACCAGGGAAGAAAGCCGAGTCACTCGGCCAAATAGCTTTGGACGTGGTGTTTGGTGATTCGAAACATTTTCGCAAAGAGAAGTTGACGTTTGAGGTCGTGGATTTTCAGAGTGCATATCACGCCATTTTGGGGAGACCAGCTTATGCACGGTTCATGGCTCGACCATGTTACGTGTACCTCAAATTGAAGATGCCCGGCCCCAAAGGAGCGATCATTGTCACCGGTGATCGGAAAAAGGCAGAAGAGTGCTTTCAGAAGGGCTCAAAGATTGCTGATTCCCAGGTGATAGCGGTCGAGTTTGAAGAAAACAAGCAAAACGCAGATCCGAGTGATTTGCTGCGATCCAAGAAACCCGCCACAGAATCTGCATTTCAGTCGTCCGGTGAGACGAAGCCTGTTCACATTCACCCGACCGACCCCGATGCAGCTCCGACCCACATCTCCACAACACTCGACCCGAAATAGGAAGAAGCGCTCATACAGTTCCTCCGTGAGAACTGGGACATTTATGCATGGAAGCCCGCAGACATGGCAGGTGTTCCCAGGGGACTGGCTGAGCATCGCCTAAGAGTCGACTCATCAGCAAAACCAGTCAAAGAGCATCTTCGGCGGTCCGCCGTCCAGAAGAGAAAAGCCATTGGTGAGGAAGTGGCTCGACTGTTGGCGGCAGGATTTATCCGAGAGATATACCACTCCGAGTGGCTCGCTAATGTCGTCATGGTTCCTAAGAAGGACAAATCGCTCCGAATGTGCATTGATTTCAAGCACATCAACCGGGCCTGCCCGAAAGATCATTTTCCTCTCCCTCACATAGATCAAATTGTTGACTCGACCGCGGGATGCGAGAGATTGTCTTTTCTAGACGCCTACTCCGGGTACCACCAGATCCGTCTGTACGGACACGACGAGGTAAAAACAGCTTTCATCACTCCATTCGGGTGCTTCTGCTATATCACCATGCCATTCGGCCTCAAGAATGCCGGAGCCACATTTATGCGAATGATTCAGAAGTGTCTACTCACTCAAATCAGTCGGAATGTGGAAGCGTATATGGATGATATCGTCGTCAAGTCACGAAAAGGTTCCGACCTGCTCGCTGACCTCGCTGAAACATTTGCCAACCTCAGAATGTATGATATCAAGCTCAATCCATCAAAGTGCACATTCGGAGTTCCTGGTGGCAAGTTACTCGGTTTTCTCGTTTCCGAGCGAGGGATCGACGCTAATCCAGAAAAGATTGGCACTATTCTCCAAATGAAACGCCCTGTGCGAGTGCACGATGTCCAGAAGCTTACTGGATGCTTGGCCGCATTAAGTCGATTCATCTCACGACTCGGTGAAAAGGCATTGCCTCTTTACCGACTGATGAAGAAGGCAGACAAGTTCGAGTGGACTCCAGAAGCTGATGCAACGTTTGCCGAGCTAAAAGCTCTGCTCTCCACCCAGCCGGTGCTTGCTGCTCCAATCAGCAAAGAGCCTCTGTTGCTTTATATCGCAGCCACAGGACAAGTCGTCAGTACAGTGCTTACGGTCGAGCGGGAAGAGGAAGGAAAAGCTTTCAAAGTTCAGTGCCCAGTGTATTATTTGTCTGAAGTCTTGACTCCATCCAAGCAGAGATATCCTCATTATCAGAAGCTTGTGTATGGAATATACATGACCACAAAGAAGGTTGCTCATTATTTCTCTGATCATTCCATCACAGTCGTCAGCGACGCTCCACTATCAGAGATTTTGCACAACAGAGATGCAACTGGTCGAGTGGCGAAATGGGCGATTGAACTTCTTCCCCTTGATATCAGGTTTGAGGCAAAGAAAGCCATTAAGTCCCAGGCAATAGCAGATTTCCTCGCCGAGTGGATTGAACAGCAGCAGCCGACTGAAGTTCACTCGAAGCATTGGACCATGTTTTTTGATGGCTCTAAGATGTTGAATGGTTCCGGTGCTGGGGTTGTCCTGGTTTCCCCCAGAGGAGATAAGCTCAGATATGTGCTCCAGATTCACTTTGATTCCTCCAACAATGAGGCAGAGTACGAGGCCCTCTTATACGGATTGCGCATGGCCGTTTCACTCGGCGTCCATCGCCTGATGGTCTATGGCGATTCAGATTTAGTGGTCAACCAAGTGATGAAGGAGTGGGACGTGAGAAGCCCAGCCATGACTGGATACTGCAGTGCAGTGAGGAAGCTGGAAAAGAAGTTCGAGGGGTTAGAGCTCCATCAGATACCCCGACTGAAAAATCAAGCAGCTGATGATCTAGCAAAGATAGGTTCCAAGAGAGGAGCCATTCTGAGTGATGTGTTCTTGGAGCATATACACACTCCGTCAGTCAAAGAAGATCCTTTCACCGAAGAAGCTCCACAGCCCAAGAGTGCCACAGATCCGACTGAGGTTGAAGTCCCAGCAGTGGTCGACTTGGTCATGGAGGTCTTGGTGGTCATTCCCGACTGGACAGTTCCGTATATCGCGTATATCCTGAGAAAAGAGCTTCCGAAGGATGAGGAAGAGGCTCGACAGATCGTCCGTCGATCTAAAGCCTTCACCGTAATCAAAGGACAGTTATATAGAGAAAGCGCGACTGGAGTTGGTCAGAAGTGCATAACACCAGAAGAAGGTCGAATCATCCTTAATGATATCCACTCGGGGACCTGTGGTCATCATGCGTCCTCTCGGACCATCGTGGCCAAAGCATACCGAGCCAGATTTTACTGGCCAAAGGCGAATGAGATGGCGAAGGAAATAGTGGATAAGTGCAAGGGATGTCAGTTCTACTCGAATATGTCGCACAAGCCTGCATCAGCTCTGAAGACCATTCCACTCGTCTGGCCTTTCGCAGTATGGGGGTTGGACATGGTCGGTCCTTTGAGAACAAGTCGAAGTGGCTTCACGCATGTACTGGTGGCAGTCGACAAGTTCACCAAGTGGATTGAGGCTAAACCAATCAAGAACCTTGATGCTGGTACTGTTGTTAGCTTCATCAGAGAACTGATATTCAGATATGGAGTCCCACACAGCATCATTACGGATAATGGGTCGAACTTTGACTCGGAGGAATTCAGGGACTTCTACAACTCTCAAGGCACACGAGTCGACTACGCTTCAGTCGCCCATCCGCAGACGAATGGACAAGCAGAGCGAGCCAATGGCCTGATTCTCAAGGGATTGAAACCCCAACTGATGCGTGATCTCAAGCATGCAGCTGGAGCGTGGGTCGACGAACTTCCCTCGGTGCTTTAGGGACTGCGGACCACACCTAATCGATCGACCGGAAGAACTCCATTCTTCTTGGTCTACGGAGCTGAAGCAGTCTTGCCGAGTGATCTTCTCCACAATGCTCCTCGAGTTGAGATCTACAACGAAGCAGAAGCTGAACAAGTGCGGCAGGACGCAGTCGACCTTTTAGAGGAAGAAAGGGAGATGGCTCTGATCCGATCGACCATCTACCAACAAGATTTGCGTCGTTTCCACGCCAGAAATGTGAGGGGTCGAGCCTTCCAGGAAGGAGATTTAGTTCTCCGAGTGGATTAGAAGAAACATCACAAGCTTGCTCCTTCTTGGGAAGGGCCCTTCATCGTCACCAAAGTTCTCCACAACGGGGCGTACCGTCTTTACAACGTCGAACATAATATCGACGAGCCCCGAGCTTGGAACACGGAACTACTCCGCCCATTTTACACTTAAGTTTATCACTCGGATGAGTTGCAATAAAGTACTCCTGTAGTTCATGGATTTCAAAATAATAGTGTCATAGTTCCTCCATAATTTTTGCCACTTTTTATTTTGTCCAATAAAATTTTCCCCTCAGTGGGTGACTTAGCCGCGAATCCGTTTCGCCTAAGTTTGTAAAAATCCTTACCGAGTGGTGAGCCAGACTCCCACTCGGAGGCCTAGCCGCGAATCCGTTTCGCCTAAGTTTGTAAAAATCCTTACCAAGTGGTGAGCCAGACTCCCACTCGGAGGCTTAGCTGCGAATCCATTTCCCCTAAGATTAAATAAAATCCTACCGAGTGGTAAGCCAGACTTCCACTCGGAGGCTTAGCTGCAGTCCAAGTACTCGCCTAAGTTATAAAAATCCTACCGAGTGGTAAGCCAGACTTCCACTTGGAGGTTTAGCTGCAGTCCAAGTACTCGCCTAAGTTATAAAAATCCTACCTAGTGTAAGCCAGACTTCCACTCGGAGGCTTAGCTGCAATCCAAGTACTCGCCTAAGTTATCAAAATCCTACCGAGTGGTAAGCCAGACT
>NC_041381.1:466519578-466582583 GCF_002162155.2 Triticum dicoccoides
TCGGGGGCTTAGCTGCAGCCCAGTGCTCGCCTAAGATATAGAAATCCTACCGAGTGAAGAGCAAACCTCTCACTCGGGGGCTTAGCTGCAGCCCAGTGCTCGCCTAAGATATAGAAATCCTACCGAGTGAAGAGCAAACCTCTCACTCGGGGGCTTAGTTGCAGCCCAGTGCTCGCCTAAGATATAAAAATCCTACCGAGTGGAGAGCAAACCTCTCACTCGGGGGCTTAGCTGCAGCCTAGTGCTCGCCTAAGATATAAAAATCCTACCAAGTGAAGAGCAAACCTCTCACTCGGGGGCTTAGCTGCAGCCCAGTGCTCGCCTAAGTGGATTAAGGAATAAGTCGACTGCAGTGAGCGTCTTGCTTTGAACCTGCAAAAGACATTTCAAGCCAAAAGCAATCATGTTCAAACATCAAATTCAAGTTCGGAACGATACCTAAAGGAACCGAAAGTGCTCAGGCGCTAAGCCTGTTAAGGTTTATCGGTTACAACCCCACTCGGCATACCGAGGCAAATTTAAAGCGTCGAGCTTAAAAGAAGTTTTTTACCCCTCCTGTGGAGGGCTGGAAGGTGCAACAAACTCATCAAGGTCAATTCCATCTGTGATCCGAGTGGCAGCAGTAATGAAAGTTTCCATAAAGGACCTGAAGTCGTGTTTCTTGGTGTTGGCCACCCGGAGGGCCGCCAGCTTGTCTTCTCGCGCATCTTTGCAGTGGACTCGGGCCAGACACAGAGCAACATCTGCACCGCACCAAGCCGAGGACTTTTTCCACTCCTGCACTCGACCAGGGACCGTGTTCAAGCGAGCCATCAGCGACTCGAGGTCGTGCTAGAGTGTCTCCCTGGGCCAGAGCGTTGAGTCGATGCGAGATGTGGCGACCTTCAGCCTTGCAAGATAGTCCACGACAGCTGCAACACGGGACTCCAGTCGGAAAACATTCATAGCAACTTCGTTGTTCACCGAAGAATTGACGGGGTCAAGGTTTGGTTCCAGCCGGCTAGTCTCTTCTTCAAAGTCTTGACAAAATTCTGCAAGGGCGATCGCCGAGTCAAGGCAATGGTTGAATGGAAAAATTACAGTTGAAAATGATTGTTGAGCATAAAGGTTTACCTTCAAGCATAAGGAACAGCTTCTTGGCAAGACCACTCAGGAAGGCCTCCAGATCATTTTTCTTCCCAAGAGCAGCTTTCAAATTGGTATTTTCTTGTTCAAGCTTGGTGACTGAAGCTAACTTCTCGTCAGCAAGCTTGATCTTCTCAGCTAGTTCAAGGTCTTTTTTCTGTTGGGCCTCCTTCACCTTACCTACAAGTTACAGCAAGATCAGATTTTGAAACAAATAAAGGGAAAAAGCAGTCGTCGAGGTCTCAACAAACATACCTTTGGTCTCCTCCTTTGCCTTCGTCAGATTCTCTTGAGCCAGCTTCAAATCCAGCTCGAGCTGAATGTCCTTGTTTTCCAGCTCAGTGTAGCAAGCCGCAAGGTCACAGGATCTCTGCGAAGAATCAATCGACTAAATGTCAAAGATAATTCACTTCCGAGTGGAACAGGAAAAATCATGCGTTTCTAAGACTACAGCCGAATACAAGCATTCGACCGTAGTCTCGGGGACTACACCCAGTGGGTGCACTCAGCGTGCCCCCACTAATCCTATTGAAGACAGAGTCGACCAGTCGACCTCAAAAAAAACAAGATGTATTCTTTAAGACTGTAATCGACTGCAAGCAGTCGACCACAGTCTCGGGGACTACACCCAGTGGGTGCACTCAGCATGCCCCCACCGGTTTGCGAAATCCATTCACCGTAGTCGAATGACGGAGAGACTGAACTTATAAAGCCTAAGGCCGACTGCCATCAGTCGACCTTAGCCTTGGGGACTACACCTAGTGGGTGCACTCAGCGTGCCCCCACCGGTTTGCGAAATCAATTCGCCATAGTCGAATGACGGAAAGACTGAACTTATAAAGCCTAAGGCCGACTGCCAGCAGTCGACCTTAGCCTTGGGGACTGCACCCAGCGGCTGCACTCAGCGTGCCCCCGCTAACACGGAGTTTAAATCGACACACCCAGTGGGTGATTACTATAAATTCTGGAAAGAAAAGTTTTTGATAGCATATCCTAACAGAACAAGTGGTGGTCGACTGACCTGAACATTGCTTTCAAGGGCGGAACTGGCGTCGTAAGCTGCCTGGCTCGCATCCCGGATGGTCTTCAACTGCTCCATCATGATCCCTGCCTGGCGTATCGCCTCCTTCGCGGCGCCAGCTTGGTCCTCTGGGACGTGGTGCGTCGTGAAGAGGGAGGGCTGCAGAGCACTCGTCAGCGGATCTGCGAAGGACACAATGTGTCGAGTGGTGTTCTCTTCCTCCGCGACCAGGGTCTCAAGCACCGTCACATCCTGGTGCACCCTGCCGGCAGACGCTTTCCTACTCCTTCTGTGCTTCAGCGGTTCCTCATCTTCATCATCATCAGGGAGAGTGATAACAACATTGGATGGAGCTACAGAAAAGAATCAGAGTCAGAGATCATGAGTCAGTCGACTAGAAACGGTGTTAAGAGTATAGTACCAGGTTTTGAGGTTGCTGCGTCCTCCATCTCATGGTCATCAGCCCGGGCTGAGGTCTCAGAAGTAGCAGCACTGCAACTCCAAAGAATCAGTCGACTAACTCCAGCGCCAACCAGAGATAAAGTTCGTACAAAACAAGAAGACTTAAGCAGCATGATTACCCTGATATGGTGGGGATGGACACCTTCATCTTCGGCAGGAGCTTGGTCGGCTTTGACGGGGCCGCCCTGGGCTGCTTCGACGCCTTTTCAGTCGGCGCCGGAGAGGTGGTCCGAGGGCGCTTGGTCGACTGTGTGACAGTCGCAACCCCCTTGCCACGTTCAGTCGCAGGGTCATGGACAAGCTTCGACCGCCTTTCCGAGCGCGGTGGTGCAACCTCCTCCTCCTCCTCTTCCTCGTCCTCATCATCATCATCATCATCGTCATCATCGTCATCATCATCACCATCATCCTCAGCGGCGTCCGAGTCCCACTCCTCCTCCTGGCTCTCGCCCCCGCTCGCTTCTCCCTCCTCAGTCGGAGCCTGTGCTCCGTTGGGCATCGAGTACAGCTCAGTGAGGGCCTGATAGACATCAAGACAAACATCAGTCGACCGATCGGCAGAGAAAACAGAAATAAATGTGACAAGAATACAATAGGAAGTGGAGCACACATACCTTGTTTGGATCACTGTGGTGGTCGACTGGAGGAATCCTTCTGGCTCCGCAAGGGTTATCCTTGTTCCCAGTAACAGCGGCCATCCACCTTTCTAGAGTGGCATCGTCGACTCTTTCTGGATTGACCCGAGTCACATCCTCAGTCCCGCAGTACAACCACATGCAATGGCTCCGGAACTGAAGAGGCTGGATACGACGCCTAAGGAAAACCTCCAGGAGATCCATACCCGTCACTCCCTCCCGAACCAACTGAACTACACGCTCCATCAGCATCTTCACGTCAGCTTTCTCCTCCGGAATCACCTTCAGAGAGGAGGGCTTGTTCACTCGGCCCATGGTGAACTGAGGGAGTCCACTCGACTGCCCCGGCGTCGGCTGATCCTGGCAGTAGAACCAGGTCGACTGCTAGCCTCTGACTGACTCGGGAAATGTCATGGCTGGGAAGGTGCTCTTGTTCCTCACCTGGATCCCTAGACCCCCACACATTTGGACAACTCGGGTTTTTTCGTCGCCTGGGCTCGCCTTCTTCACGGTCTGAGAGCGACACGTGAATATGTGCTTGAACAAGCCCCAGTGCGGTCGACAACCCAGAAAACTCTCACACATGGACACAAACGCGGCAAGATAGGCGATAGAATTCGGGGTGAAGTGGTGGAGTTGCGCCCCAAAGAAGTTCAAGAAACCACGGAAGAAAACGCTCGGCGGCAAAGAAAATCCGCGGTCGACATGGGTAGCCAGAAGCACGCACTCACCCTCTTCCGGCTGGGGCTGCCACTCTTTCCCCGGAAGCCTTGCAGCTCCATGAGGGATCAGGCCCTTGTTGGCCATGTCGAGGAGATCCTTCTCCGTAATGGTCGATTGGATCCAATCTCCCTGGACCCAGCCTTTCGGCAAGCGAGATCTAGACGAAGCCCCGCCACGACTGGTGGATCTCCCCTTCGCCTTCTCCGTCGCCGACGCCTTCTTCGCGCGTTCCAACGCCGCTGTCTTCTCCTTGACCATGGCTGCCAGCGGGATGTGCGAGGGGAAGTTGTGCGGAGGCGAGAGCGAGCGCGTTGGGCGGAGACGAAGGGAGCAGAGAGAGAATGCTGAGGCACTGTTCAAAAAACCCTCGCCGGGCGCATTTATAAGATCCCTTCTGAGTGGATGACAGGTGGGCCCGGTCGATCTAATCATATCCTGAACAGTTACGCGGACGCGATACATGGCGAAAAAAGCGGCGCGGGGATCGAGGCATCTATGCCCTGTCCTATCCGAACACCGTGGTCCGCCCCGCTTCGCGCGCTTCCCCAAATTTCGCATCCCGCGGAATCCGCGAACGGCAGATCGGTCTGCCAAACGTGGGATTTCCTGCGATCCGTCGCTCGGAAATCGACGAAGTCCAAAAGATCACTCGACGAAGGAAAGGAATGGATCGAGTCGACTGAAGAAAAGTTGCTCACTTTCAACAAAGAGATTTTTTAGTTCAAAACAACGCACGACCAGTATGCGAAGGCTAATCGGAAACAACATCAACTCCTTCATCACTCAAGCCTCAATCCATTCGGGGGCTAATGATGGAGTCATGTACCTAGGGTAGGGTCACAGACCTGATCAAAGTACCCTGCCCAAGGACACCCTTAGAAGAGATCACCTTCCAGTCGACCTACGAGGGACTCACTCGACTGACTTGAAGGACTCGACCACGAAGACTCACTCGACCACCAGAAGGACAAGAGGCACTCTGCATTGCAACGGTCTGTAATTAAGTAGACTTTATGATAGTAAAGACACTTTATGTGGGGCGTTACCAGTAATGCCCCGGACTTAATGTACCTTAAACCCTTCATTACGTGGGCTGGCTGGGGTCCTGACGCACTCTATATAAGCCACCCCCCTCCACAGGCAGAAGGGTTCGGTACCCTGTAATCCATATACACATAATCCACTCGACCGCCTCCGGGCTCCGAGACGTAGGGCTTTTACTTCCTCCGAGAAGGGCCTGAACTCGTACATCTCTTGTGTTTACAACCTCTCCATAGCTAGAACCTTGCCTCTCCATACCTACCCCCCACTCGACTGTCAGACTTAGATCCACGACAAGGGCTGATCTGGAGTCCGTTCATGGGCTCTGGAGACGGGGATTCGTCATCGTCGTCATCATCAACCATCCTCCATCACCAATTTCATGATGCTCACTGTCGTGTGTGAGTAATTCCATCGTAGGCTTGCAGGACGGTGATGGGTTGGATGCGATTTACCATGTAATCAAGTTAGTTTTGTTAGGGTTTGATCCCTAGAATCCACTATGTTCTGAGATTGATGTTGCTATGACTTTGCTATGCTTAATGCTTGTCACTAGGGCCCGAGTGCCATGATTTCAGATCTGAACCTATTATGTTTTTGTGAATATATGTGAGTTCTTGATCCTATCTTGCAAGTCTATAGTCACCTATTATGTGTTATGATCCGACAACCCCGTAGTGACAAAAATCGGGATACTTCTCGGTGATGACCGTAGTTTGAGGAGTTCATGTATTCACTATGTGTTAATGCTTTGGTCTGGTACTCTATTAAAAGGAGGCCTTAATATCCCTTAGTTTCCACTAGGACCCCGCTGCCACGGGAGGGTAGGACGAAAGATGTCATGCAAGTTCTTTTCCATAAGCACGTATGACT
This sequence comes from Triticum dicoccoides, assembly GCF_002162155.2. Lineage (NCBI taxonomy): Eukaryota > Viridiplantae > Streptophyta > Magnoliopsida > Poales > Poaceae > Triticum > Triticum dicoccoides. The sequence goes on from NC_041381.1 coordinate 466,525,459, forward strand.
ATATTCGGAATACATGCCTACATTACATTAATGAACTGGAGCTAGTTCTATGTCACCCTATGTTATAATTATTACATGAGGAATCGCATCCGACATAATTATCCATCACTGATCCAATGCCTACGAGCTTTTCACATATTGTGCTTTGCTTATTTACTTTACCGTTGCTACTGTTACAATTACTACAAAACTGCTATCGTTACCTCTATCACTGTTACCATTATTATCATACTACTTTGCTACTAAATACTTTGCTGCAGATACTAAGTTATCCAGGTGTGGTTGAATTGACAACTCAACTGCTAATACTTGAGAATATTCTTTGGCTCCCCTTGTGTCGAATCAATAAATTTGGGTTGAATACTCTACCCTCAAAAACTGTTGTGATCCCCTATACTTGTGGGTTATCAAGATTATTTTCTGGCGCTGTTGCCGGGGAGCATAGCTCTATTCTTTGAGTCACTTGGGATTTGTATCTGCTGATCACTATGAAGAACTTGAAAGACAAAAGAACTAAGATTTTCCCCTCAACTACGAGGGGAGGTAAGGAACTGCCATCTAGCTCTGCACTAGATTATCCTTTTGTTTTGAGTAAGCTTGCGACACCTAAACCTGCGACTGCTATGAATTCTGATATGTCGCATGTTATTGATGATGCCACTTCTGCTATGCATGATACTTATGATGAAACTACTTCTATGCTTGATACTACTTTGCCATTAGGTGAATTTCGAGATGAACAACTTGCTAGGGTTAGAGAAAATGAAATTATTGAAGATGAAATTATTGATGATAGTGATGATGAAGGTTCTCCCCCTAAGTATGAATTGCCTGTTGTTCCTGAGGGTTATGTTATGGATGAAGAAGCTGCTAGAGCTATTCTTGCTTGCAATGATAGATATGATCTTAAGAAGTTATTAGCTAAATGGAAGCAGCAATCTCTGAATGCTAGAATGAAATATGACCCTGCTTTTGCTACTTCACCTATTTTTGTTATTGATAAGGATTGTGAATTCTCTGTTGATCCTGAGATAATTACTTTGGTTGAATCTGATCCTCTTTATGGCAATGAATCTGAAACTGTTGTGGCACATCTTACTAAATTGAATGATATAGCCACCCTGTTCACTAATGATGAGAAGTCTCGCTATTATTATATCCTTAAGATATTTTCGTTCTCATTAAAGGGTGATGCTAAAACTTGGTTTAACTCTCTTGATCCTGGTTGTGTGCGTAGTCCCCAGGATATGATTTATTACTTCTCTGCTAAATATTTCCCTGCTCATAAGAAACAAGCTGCCTTGCGGGAAATATGTAATTTTGTGCAAATCGAAGAAGAGAGTCTCCCACAAGCTGGGGGGAGGCTTCTCCGATTACTTAATGCTTTGCCTGATCATCCTCTTAAGAAAAATGAAATACTTGATATCTTCTATAATGGACTAACCAATGCTTCCAAGGACCACTTGGATAGTTGTGCTGGTTGTGTTTTCAAGGAAAGAACAGTCGACCAAGCTGAATTGTTATTGAATAATATGTTGACTAATGAAAATAATTGGACTCTTCCTGAGCCAATTCCTGAGCCAATTGAGCCAACTCCTGAGACTATTCCTAAACCAACTCTGAAGAAGAGAGGTGTTCTATTTCTCAGTCCTAGAGATATGCAAGAGGCAAAGAAATCAACGAAAGAAAAAGGTATTAAAGCTGAAGATGTTAAGAATTTACCTCCTATTGAAGAAATATTGTCGGATTTCGGGTTCCGGCAGACCCTTGAGGTTCGAACACTGGGGTGCGCGCGAAGATCTCTCCCCTACTGGCTCATGTATCAAAGTCTCGCAAAGGATCTAAGCTAGAAAGAGGAACAAACAAGGGACACGAGGTTTATACTGGTTCAGGCCACCATTGTGGTGTAATACCCTACTCTAGTGTGTGGTGTGGTGGATTGCCTCAGGGGCTGATGATGAACAATACAAAGGGGGAACAGCCTCGCGAGGGGCTGTTCTTGAGCTGGTGTGATGAACTTCTTGGGCGAGTTCAATTGCTTCTCTCTCTCTCTCTCTCTCTCTCTCTCTCTCTTTCTCTCTTTGATCGATCTGTCCCTCTGACCTATGGTGACTAGTCCTATTTACAGAGGGAGGCCCTGGGCCTCTTCCCAAATAATGAGCGGGAAGGGCGCCAACAATTGGCCATTTTGAAGGGGAACATCTAGTACACTTATCCTGACTAAAGTTGGTCTTCGGCTGCCAAAGGCTCTGACGATGACGCCGTCCTGGGATCCACGATGACCTCCATCCTGCTGTTCCGCTGGTCTTGGTCTTGTTGCACCGAAACGGTAACCTTTGCCTGATGCCTTCGCCTGTGCTTGCCCCCTTTGCACCAAAGGGGAAACAAGGACACTGCCCAGGCCGGCGCCCACCTGGCGCCCGCCTGGTCTCGATCGTCATGGCTTGCGTCACGAGCTCCTGCCTTGATCTCTCCGCCTCCTCATGAGCCTGCCTGATGAGGTTGCGCCTGAGGAAGCTTCATGTCGTCCGCCCCGCGAGGCTTGGCCCCTCGCGAGGGTCTTGAGCTTGAGCTGATGAAGCTGGGCTGCACTGGGCCCCCTACTTGAGCCACGCCGCAGGCCACAGGCAGGCAGGTCTGGGGACCCCCGTTCCCAGAACACCGACAGTAGCCCCGGGGCCCAAGGCGCGCCCGGACTTGGCTTAGCAGACAAGCAAAGGGGCAAGTGCGTAGCGCCGCGGGCCCCAACAGCCTGCAGCCTTGGGCACCGTGTGGCGGTTGATTGGACGTGGGCGTCTCCGCTTCCCCAAGACGCATCGGCAACCGTCCGTCTGACAAGAGGAGGTGCCCGTGTCAGACCTACTTGCCCCACTCTTGTTCGCCTTGCTCCAGATCCCCTTTCTCGCTCTTCTCCTTGCTTCTGAAATCCTCCAGATCTGTCTCAGTTCCTCCCATCGGTAAAGCCATGGCGCCTCGCAAAGTCCCATCCGAGGCCTGGTACTTGCCTGCTCTGGATCCCCCGAACATGTCGGAGAAGAATCTCGCCCTCACGCGCCTGATGACAGTGGCGCAGGGCAACGCGGGGGCGACTTTTCTCAAGGTCGGCTCCGCCCAGACAGAAGACAAGGGGAGCACCTTCTACCCGCTCTTCGTGAGCGCCATCATCGCCGGTTTGGTGCCTCCTTTATCCGAGTTCTTCCTTGTTGTTCTTTGCCAATACACCTTGCAAGCTCTATACCTCCACCCCAACTTTGTTCTCCTCCTGGCGATTTTCGCCTATTACTATGAGGCTCACGTTGGGGTAAAGCCCTCGGTGGCCTTGCTTCTGCTGCTGCTGAGGTCGTGAAAGGTCGGGCCGAGGCTCTGCTGGGGAGGTTCCGCGCCTTCAGCACCTTGCCCAGGCGCGACGCTGCCAGCTCCGCGGCCTTAGGAGGCGGAGCCGCATAGCGTGACTCCACCACAGGCGGTGACGCCACTGGAAAGTGATCCCTTCGCAGCTTCTGTTCTGTTTTAATTCCTGCAACATGCACCAGGCCTCGTGGAGGCGTTTAAACTTGTGCTTGGCGTTGTGAAACGATCTATGGCTTGTAATATCTGCTTTTGAATTCCCTGGAATTTGCACTTTTCCCACATATTTGCTTGTGTTCTACGTCGGCAGGGCCCGACCCCGCGCATACCTCAGCCACCGTTAGCCCCGACCGGAAACCAGGACGGGACTAAGGAGTGAGGGGCTATGTGGCAAGTTAGGCTCCTGAGTCACGATGCTCAAGACTCTCCCTTGACGCGCAAACAGCAACTAGGGAAGGGAGACACAGGAGTGGATTTGTCATTCTACATCGGCAGGGCCCGGCCCCACGCATACCTCAACCGCCATTAGCCCCGACCGGAAACCAGGACGGGGCTAAGGAGTGAGGGGCTACGTGACCAGTTAGGCTCCTGAGTCGCGATGCTCAGGAGTCCCCCTTGACGCTCAAACGAGTTTCCATACCTTTGCTCCGCTCGGGGAGGGGCGCGCGACGACCAGGTCCGGGGGACCTGGCTGGGTGGGGTGCGCTCGGGCGTGGCCCAGGTGCAGCCCCCGTGTCCAGCCCCCTCATGTGGCACTCCTGAGGGGAGGCGTTGCGACGGTGCCGGACACTGAGCTCTGGGCTCCCTGAGGTTGATACGGCCGTGCTCCGCCCTTGGTTTTTTATCACCAGCGCAGAGCATAGTGCTTCCGTATGTGTACGGGCATAGCTGCTCCTCGGCAGTGTCGTCAGCCAGCGCGGAGCATGGTGCTTCCACTGGTGCGTGGGAGGGGGATCCCCTCCGGGAGGAGCCCCCGGGGCATGTACAACCCCTCCCTGACACGTGGCCGGCACGGTAGGGCTAGGAGAGGTGTATCTGGGCACCAGTGAGCCAGCGCGGCACTCACGAGGCCCTACCTCGAGGAGGGTTGCGCCTGGCTCTGGGCCTTTATCAGTGGTGTGTTCCTGCAGGGTGGTTAGAATGCAAATGCTCTACGTCCTCAGGTCCCGGCTCTCGAGCGAGCTCAGCCGCCGCTGGTATGACAGGTCACGATGCCGTGGGTCAAGGCCAGGGGGTGAGGGCTGGAGAGCCAGTAAGAGCCCGTGAGTCACGATGCTCAGGTGCCCCCCTTTTAACGTGCAAGCGCTTTGCATGAGAGCGGAAAGGTCCGCGATAAGCAGCAGATGATAACCTTAGGAATCAGGTCAGGCGCGGAGGTGTAAATCCATTTAGATAGATGTAGAAAAGGCAAATGCCACTCGATCAGGCCCGAGAAGCTTGGGGATAATGCAGCCCGAGGGGCGCCCCCAACAAGGTAAGCAAAGAACATGAGCAAAATGGATACATGCCGTTGGGACGGACCCACGCGACCTGGGAATGATGCAGCCTTGCGGGCGCTCCCAGCCAAAAATGGAACTATGAAAGATGTCACCTGATATCGTTGAAGATGATGGAATGCTGAAGTAGTGGACGACGCGTGATGTGGAAGCCGATCCTCACGAGCCCCCAGGGCCCAGAGCCTCGGGAGGCTCCGGGGGCACACGTGTCTCTTCAAGGGCCATCTCCATCTCTGCCAGGGTTGCGTAATGCCTGACCTCCTGAGCCTCCATAATGCTCCTCAGCAGGCGCTGATGAGCGGCAACCGCATTCGGCAGACCGAAAGGCATGCGAACATAGCTGTGAGGTGGACCCTCACAATGCCCCACGCGTGAAGGCCAGAGGCGCTCCTGAGATGCGGCTCGGTTGAGCCCTGGTACGTTGATGCAGACGCGCAGCTCACCATCCTCGCCTGGATGGGGAGCTACGGCGGGTAGGCGGCAGCTACCGCGCATGACTCTTGACTCCTGCAGCTCCTGAATGCTTCTCGCGATGAAATCCTATGGGTTTGGCCCTCCTTGCCTCATACCTTCCTGAGTGAAATGTGCTTTGAAGCACGCCTCCAAGTGGTGCCCGAGCGCCTCCCTCGTGACCTCGGCAAAGTCGGTGGTTCTCCAAGAAAGAGCCCCCGAGCCCTGCCAAAGGAGGGCGCCGGGCGTGCCTTCCTATGCGACAGCGGGTGGCGCCCCCTGAACGGGCGCGAGTCCTGCCGCAACGCCTCCGGTGGTGCCAGCCTTGTGAGGGTTCGGGCCAGGTGAAGCCTTCTTCTTCTTGGGGACCGCCTCGGGAAGTCTTCCGCTCCTCTGATCTGGGTCTTTGATTGTCGCGGCTTGAAAAGCACGCTTAAGAGAACACACTGCATCCCTCTCCTCACAAGGCACCATGATGACTCCACCGCTTCCTGGCATCTTGAGGACATTGTAGCCGTGATGAGTCACTGCCATGAACTTGGCCAGGGCTGGGTACCCGAGGATGGCATTGTATGGCAGGCGAATGTGGGCGACGTCAAAGTCAATGAGCTCGATGCGGTAGTTGTTGCGCTGCCCAAAGGTGACAGGAAGACGAACTTGCCCTATTGGAACGGTGGAACCATCAGTGACTCCTGAGAAAGGCTTGGTTGGCTGAAGCTGGTCGTATGGCACTTGGAGATTGTTGAATGTCTCGACGGACAGGACGTTGAGTCCTGCTCCGCCATCAATGAGGGTCCTGGTGACTTGCACATTGCTGATGACTGGGGAGCAAAGCATCGGGAGGACTCCAGCCGTGGCTACGCACTTGAGCTGATCCGCTGAGCAGAACATGATAGCGCATGCTGACCACCTGAGAGGGCGCGTGGCCTCAAGCTTGGGGAGGACTGCATTCACCTCGCGAGCAAACTGTTTGAAGATGCGCTGAGAGGCTGGGGCCTGAGCGCCGCCCAGGGTGCAAGCGATTGCGCGCGACTCATGGAAGCCCCTAGCCCCTTTGTCCTGATGATGGTCTTCATTCCTCCTTGGCGGTGGTGGCAGAGGAGGTAGGCCTGCGTTGCCTTGAGGGCGATCCTCACGAGGTTGATCCCTCCAGCCTCCCTCGCGAGGCTGGTCCTGCCAGCGGTCCTCGCGAGGTCGGTCATGCCACCCTTGGAGAGGGCCACGGTCTTCCCATCGTCCTCCACCTCTTCCTCCTCCTCGGCCATAGCCCCGGTCGTTGCGCTCGGGGCATCGGCCGATACGCCCATCTCGCACATCCCTGAGCTCTTGGCATTCGTTGGTGTTGTGGGTGTGGAGGTCATGATACACGCAGTACCGGCTGCCCTTGGATGACTCAGGCTGATCCCTGCCTCGCTTGGTGTCTGGCTCTGCTGCAAGCACAACAGCCCCCTTGCGCTTCACGTCCTTGACCTTGGGCTTCTTCTCTTCTGGATCGGCAGCCGTAAGCTCGAGGAGGGAGAGGCGCCCTTCCTCAGCCCTGGCGCACTTGGTCGCCAAGTTGAACAGCTCCAGGGATGTGCACAGGTCTTCATGGATTGCTAGCTCCTCTTTCATCTTGACGTCACGCACGCCGTCAGAGAAGGCTGAGATGATGGCTTCCTCAGTCACCCTGGGGATCTTGAGGCGAGCGTTGTTGAAGCGCTGGATATACTTCTGCAGGGTCTCTCCTGGTTGTTGCTTGACGCAGCGCAGGTCGCTCATGGCCGGGGGCCGGTCGCGAGTGCCTTAGAAGTTGGCGATGAAGCGAGTGCGCGTCTCGTCCCAGGAGGAAATCATGCCAGGAGCCAGGTTCAGGAGCCAGGTGCGGGCACCGTCCTTGAGCGCCATGGGAAACCAGTTCGCCATGACCTTCTCGTCCCCGTTGGCGGCTTCGATGCCCAGCTCGTAGAGCTGTAGGAACTCCGCGGGGTCGGCAGTGCCGTCATAGCAATGGGGTAGAACTGGCTTGAACTTGCCAAGCCAGGCCACACCGCGTGATACGTCCATTTTGCATCATGCTTTTATGATAATATTTATTGCATTATGGGCTGTTATTTCACGTTATGTCACGATACTTATGGCTATTCTCTCTTATTTTACAAGGTTTACATGAAGAGGGAGAATGCCGGCAGCTGGAATTCTGGGCTAGAAAAGGAGCAAATATTGGAGGCCTATTCTACGCAACTCCAAAAGTCCTGAAACTCCACGGAATACCTTGAAATAAATAAAGAAAAATCATCACCAAAGATGAAGGCCAGGGGGCCCACACCCTGCTCACGAGGGTGCCCCCCCCCCCCCCCGGGGTGCGGCCCCCTACCTCGTGGGCCCCATGGTGGCTCTCCGACGCCCATCTTCTCCTATATGAAGTCTTTCGATGAGAAAAAAAAATCAGAGAGAACCTTTCGGGACGAGACTCCGCCGCCACGAGGCGGAACCTTGGCGGAACCAATCTAGGGCTCTCGCAGAGCTGTTCTGCCGCGGACACTTCCCTCCGGGAGGGGGGAATCATCACCATCATCATCACCAACGCTCCTCTCATCGGGAGAGGGCAATCTCCATCAACATCTTCACCAGCACCATCTCATCTCCAAACCCTAGTTCATCTCTTGTATCCAATTCTTGTCTCCAAGTCCGGGATTGGTGCTAGTAGGTTACTAGTAGCGTTGATTACTCCTTGTAGTTGATGCTAGTTGGTTTATTTGGTGGAAGACCATATGTTCAGATCATTTATGCATATTATTACCCCTCTGATTATGAACATGAATATGCTTTGTGAGTAATTACGTTTGTTCCTGAGGACAAGGGAGAAGTCTTGCTATTAGTAGTCATGTGAATTTGGTATTCGTTCGATATTTTGATGAGATGTATATTGTCTAACCTCTAGTGGTGTTATGTGAACGTTGACTACATAACACTTCACCATTATTTGGGCCTAGAGGAAGGCATTGGGAAGTAATAAGTAGATGATGGGTTGCTAGAGTGACAGAAGCATAAACCCTAGTTTATGTTTTGCTTCGTAAGGGGCTGATTTGGGTCCATATGTTTCATGCTATGGTTAGGTTTACCTTAATACTTTTGTTGTAGTTGTGGATGCTTGCAATAGAGGTTAATCATAAGTGGGATGCTTGTCCAAGTAAGGGCAGTACCCAAGCACCGGTCCACCCACATATCAAATTATCAAAGTACCGAACGCGAATCATATGAGCGTGATGAAAACTAGCTTGACGATATTCCCATGTGTCCTGGGGAGCGCTTTTCCTATCATAAGAGTTTGTCCAGGCTTGTACTTTGCTACAAAAAGGATTGGGCCTCCTTGCTGCACCTTATTTACTTTTATTACTTGTTGCTCGTTACAATTTATCTTATCGCAACACTATTTGTTACCACTTATTTCAGTACTTGCAGAGAATACCTTGCTGGAAACCGCTTATCATTTCCTTCTGCTCCTCATTGGGTTCGACACTCTTACTTATCGGAAGGACTACGATAGATCCCCTATACTTGTGGGTCATCAAGACTCTTTTCTGGCGCCGTTGCCGGGGAGTGAAGCACCTTTGGTAGGTGGAATTTGGTAAGGAAAAATTTATTTAGTGTGCTGAAATTTCCTGTCACTTGTTACTATGGAAAGTAATTGTGTGAGGGGCTTGTTCGGGGTATCTTCACCCCGTCCAGCAGAGCAAAGAGTTGCTCCTCAACCTACTCAACCTACTCAACTTACTGAACCTATTGAAAATGAAACTCCTTTTGAGATTCCTTCGGGTTTGATGGAAAAACGGCTAGCTAACACTTTTACAGGAGATGGAACAAAGCATCCTGATGAACATCTACATTATGTGGATGATGTTTTTGGACTATTTAAGCTTGCAGGTATACCCGATGATGATGTTAAGAAGAGGCCTTTCCCTTTATCTTTGAAGGGAGACGCATTGACATGGTACAGGCTATGTGATGATACGAGATCATGGAATTATAAAAGATTGAAATTGGAATTTTTTCAAAAGTATTACCCTATGCATCTTGTTCATCGTGATCACAATTATATATATAATTTTTGGCCTCGCGAAGGATAAAGCATCGCCCAAGCTTGGGGGAGGCTTAAATCAATGTTATATTCATGCCCCAATCATGAGCTCGCAAGAGAAGTAATTATGCAAAGTTTTTATGCTCGGCTTTCTGATAACAATCGCTCCATGCTTGATACTTCCTGTGCTGGCTCTTTTATGATGAAGAATATTGAATTCAGATGGAATTTACTGGATAGAATTAAATGCAACTCTGAAGATTGGGAGCTCGGCGAAGGTAAGGAGTCAGGTATGACACCCAAGTTTGAGTGTGTTAAATATTTTATGGATACCGATATTTTCCATAAGTTTAGCACTAAATATGGACTTGACTCTGAGATAGTAGCTTCTTTCTGTGAATCTTTTGCTACCTATGTTGATCTTCCCAAGGAGAAGTGGTTTAAATGTCATCCTCCCATAGAAGTGAAAGTAGCTGAACCTATTAAAGTTGAAGAAAAGATTGTCACTTATAATGATCCTATTGTTCCCATTTCTTATGCTGAGAAACCACCTTTCCCTGTTAGAATGAAGGATCACGCCAAAGCTTCAACTGTTGTTCGTAAAAGCAATATTAGAACTTATACACCCTATGAACAAGTCAAAGTAGAACCTAATATTGCTATTGTCAAAGATCTCTTGTCTAATAATATCGATGGGCATGTTATTCAATTCCAGGGTGAGACGGCTAGAATTGCTAAACCTTGTGATAAAGATAAACATAGACCTGTGGTGGGCGTGCCTGTTATTTCTGTTAAAATAGGAGATCATTGTTATCATGGCCTATGTGATATGGGTGCTAGTGCTAGTGTTATACCTTATGAATTGTAGAAAGAAATTAAGCATGAAATTGCACCTGCTGAGTTAGAAGAAATTGATGTCACAATTAAACTCGCCAATAGAGATACTATTTCACCAGTGGAAATTGTTAGAGATGTTGAAGTCTTGTGTGGGAAAACTAAATATCCTGCTGATTTTCTTGTTCTCAGTTCCCCACAAGATAGCTTTTGTCCCATTATATTTGGTAGACCCTTCTTGAGTACTGTTAATGCTAAGATAGACTAGGAAAAGAATGTTGTTACTGTTGGCTTGGATAATATGGTTCATGAGTTTAATTTCTCTAAATTTAGTAAACAACATCGTGAAGAAGAATCGCCTAGTAAGGATGAAATTATTGGTCTTGCTTCTATTGATGTACCTCCTAGTGATCCTTTAGAACAGTATTTGCTAGACCATGAAAATGATATGTTCATGAATGAAAGAAGGGAAATAGATGAAGTTTTCTTTAAATAGGAACTTATTCTACAACACAATTTGCCTGTTGAAATCCTAGGCGATCCCCCTCCACCCAAGGGTGACCCCGTATTTGAGCTTAAACCGTTGCCTGATAATCTTAAATATGCTTATCTTGATGAAAAGAAAATATATCATGTCATTATTAGCGCTAACCTTTCAGAGCATGAAGAGGAAAGATTATTGAAAACTCTGAATAAGCACCGTGCCGCTATTGGATATACACTTGATGATCTTAAGGGCATCAGTCCCACTCTATGCCAACATAAAGTAAAGTTGGAAGCTGATGCCAAACCAGTTTGTGATCCTGAACGATGTTTGAATCCTAAAATGAAAGAAGTGGTAAGAAAAGAAATACTTAAGCTTCTGGAGGCAGGTATAATTTATCCCATTGCTGATAGTCAGTGGGTAAGTCCTGTCCATTGTGACCCTAAGAAGGGAGGTATTACAGTTGTCCCTAATGATAAAGATGAATTGATCCCTCAAAGAATTATCACAGGTTATAGGATGGTAATTGATTTCCATAAATTAAATAAAGCTACTAAGAAAGATCATTACCCCTTACCTTTTATTGATCAAATGCTAGAAAGATTATGTAAACATACACATTATTGCTTTCTAGATGGTTACTCTGGTTTCTCTCAAATACCTGTGTGTAATGCACCTACTACCTTTCAAAGATGCATGATGGCTATATTCTCTGACTTTTGTGAAAAGATGTGTGAGGTTTTCATGGACGACTTTTCCGTCTATGGTTCCTCTTTTGATGATTTGTTAAGCAATCTTGATCGAGTTTTGCGGAGATGTGAAGAAACTAATCTTGTCTTGAACTGGGAAAAGTGCCACTTTATGGTTAATGAAGGTATTGTCTTGGGGCACAAGGTCTCTGAAAGAGGTATTGAAGTTGATCAAGCCAAGGTTGATGCTATTGAAAAGATGCCATGTCCCAAGGACATCAAAGGTATAAGAAGTTTCCTTGGTCACGCCGGATTTTATAGGAGGTTCATTAAGGACTTCTCAAAAATCTCTCGGCCTCTGACTAATTTATTACAAAAAGATGTACCGTTTGTTTTTGATGATGATTGTGTAGAAGCATTTGAAATACTTAAGAAAGCATTAGTCTCTGCACCTGTTGTTCAGCCACCTGATTGGAATTTACCCTTTGAAATTATGTGTCATGCTAGGAATTATGCTGTAGGTGTTGTTCTAGGGCAGAGAGTTGATAAGAAATTAAATGTTATCCATTATGCTAGTAGACTCTAGACAGTGCTCAAAGAAATTATGCTACTATAGAAAAGGAACTTTTAGCAGTGGTGTTTGCTTGTGATAAGTTTAGACCTTATATTGTTGATTCCAAAGTTACTATTCACACTGATCATGCTGCTATTAAATATCTTATGGAAAAGAAGGATGCAAAACCTAGACTTATTAAATGGGTTCTCCTGCTTCAAGAATTTGATTTGCATATTGTTGATAGAAAAGGAGCTAAGAACCCCGTTGCAGATAACTTGTCTAGGTTAGAGAATGTTCTTGATGACCCACTACCTATTGATGATAGCTTTCCTGATGAACAACTAAATGTCATAAGCGCTTCTCATAGCACTCCTTGGTATGCTGATTATGCTAATTATATTGTTGCTAAATTTATACCACCTAGCTTCACATACCAGCAAAAGAAAAGGTTTTTCTATGACTTGCGACATTACTTTTGGGATGACCCACATCTTTATAAAGAAGGAGTAGATGGTGTCATTAGACGTTGTGTACCTGAGGATGAGCAGGAACAGATCCTACGCAAGTGTCACTCCGAAGCTTATGGAGGACACCATGCTGGAGACAGGACTACACATAAGGTATTGCAATCCGGTTTTTATTGGCCTACTCTGTTCAAGGATGCCCGTAAGTTTGTTTTGTCTTGCGATGAATGTCAAAGAATTGGTAATATTAGTAGACGTCAAGAAATGCCTATGAATTATTCGCTTGTTATTGAGCCATTTGATGTTTGGGGCTTTGATTATATGGGACCTTTTCCTGCCTCTAATGGATACACACATATTTTAGTTGTTGTTGATTACGTTACTAAGTGGGTGGAAGCTATTCCAACTAGTAGTGATGATCATAACACATCTATTAAAATGCTTAAGGAAGTTATTTTTCCAAGGTTTGGAGTCCCTAGATATTTAATGACTGATGGTGGTTCACACTTTATTCGTGGTGCTTTCCGTAAGATGCTTGCTAAATATGACGTTAATCATAGGATTGCATCTCCTTATCACCCTCAGTCTAGTGGTCAAGTAGAGTTGGGCAATAGGGAGCTCAAATTAATTTTGCAAAAGACTGTTAATAGGTCTAGAAAGAATTGGTCCAAGAAACTTGATGATGCATTATGGGCCTATAGAACTGCATATAAAAATCCTATGGGTATGTCTCCGTACAAAATGGTCTATGGAAAAGCTTGTCACTTACCTCTCGAACTAGAACATAAGGCATACTGGGCTATTAAAGAGCTCAACTATGATTTCAAACTTGTCGGTGAGAAGAGGTTATTTGATATTAGATCACTTGATGAATGGAGAGCCCAAGCTTATGAAAATGCCAAGTTGTTTAAAGAAAAAGTTAAAAGATGGCATGACAAAAGGATACAAAAGGGTGAGTTTCATGTAGGTGATTATGTATTGCTATACAACTCTCGTTTAAGACTTTTTGCAGGAAAACTTCTCTCTAAATGGGAAGGTCCCTACGTTATCGAGGAGGTCTATCGTTCCGGTGCCATAAAAATCAACAACTTCACAGGCACAAATCCAAAGGTGGTAAACGGTCAAAGGATCAAACACAATATCTCAGGTAATCCTATAAATGTTGAAACTAATATTATTGAAACAGTGACCCTGGAGGAATACATAAAGGACACTTTCTAGAACGTTCAAGACTCCGAAAGGAATAGGTATGTGGTACGGTAAGTAAACTGACTCCAAAACAATTCTTAAGGCAATATTTCTCCGTTTTGGAATTTTTAGAAAAATAGAAAAATAAGCAGCAGTCCGGGGAGGACACGAGGCCTCCACGAGGGTGGAGGGCACGCCCTACCCCCTAGGCATGCCCCCTACCTCGTGAGCACCTCGTGTGCCCTCCGGACTCCGTTTCCTTGCACGATACGTATTTTGGTCGGTAAAAAATCATTATATATACTCCCGAAGGTTTTGAGTCTCGTATCATGCAAATATCCTTTGTTTTCGTTTCGAGCTGTTGCTGCTGCAGATTAAAGCAAGGTGTCTTCTCAAGAGTCAGTCAGAGAAAGCCGGGTATCTAACCCGGCACCGGAACCAATGGTAAACAGCGACGCTGACCACTTTGGGCCGGCAACGGAGGAAGATATGGAGGTTGACCTAATGAGCATAGATGCCATGGAAGATCAAGAAGTTACCTCTCGTCCCCGAGCTGGGTTTATGATGGGGGAACTACAGAGCTCAGCTATTCCAAACTCGGTTATCCCTTCCAATGCTAAATTTCTTTCCTATGAAAATATGAGGAGGAGTGTCTCTTGTTCTCCCGCAGCTATGCAACACCCTTGGGTGCAAGGAGCTTTAGCCGTTACAGGGAAGCTTCGCAAGGAAATAATGGACCTTAAGTAGCAAGTCAATAAGCTCGAGGAGGAGAACCGTATTCTGAGGGGAATCATTGCTAAGAATATTACACCAACAACAAAGAAGGAGAAATAATCACATGGGTATGGGCACTCCCCTTGGCAACTGCCAAGCTTGGGGGAGGTGCCCTGGTATCGTATCACCATCACAACTCCTATCTTTACAATTTTTCTTAGTTCAATCCTATTAGTAGTATCTTGATTTAGTAGAATAAAGTCATGGCATGATCTAGTTTTGAGTTTTGCTTTATGATCCTTCTTTGTAATCGAGTCTATGAGCTATATAATAAAGATTAGTGTTGAGTCAAGGGCTTGATTGTTTTGCCATGATCTTGGGTAAGTAGAAGAAAAGAACAAAAAGAATCAAGGAGCTCATATTGATCTTAGTGAAAGTAATGACTTCACATAGAAAGAGTATGATGATTAAAATTTGTTGGGAGTTGGCAAATATAGCTTTGGTCATCGTTGCAATTAATAGGAAGTAATAAGGAAAGAGAGGTTTCACATATAGATATATTATCATTGACATCTTTTATGATTGGGAGCACTCATTAAAATATGACATGCTAAAGAGTTGAGGTTGGACAAGGAAGACAACATAATGAGTTATGTTTTCTTACATTCGAGATAAAGTATGTTGTCATGGATCCTCTACCATGTTGAGCTTGCCTTTCCCCCTCATGCTAGCCAAATTCTTAGCACCAAGTAGAAATACTACTTGTGCTTCCAAATATCCTTAAACCAGTTTTGCCATGAGAGTCCACCATATCTACCTATGGATTGAGTAAGATCCTTCAAGTAAGTTGTCATTAGTGCAAGCAATAAAAATTGCTCTCTAAATATCCATGACTTATTAATGTAGAGAAATAAGCTTTGTACGAACTTGTTGTGAACACAATAAAAGCGACGGACTGCATAATAAAGGTTCATATGCAAGGGGCAATATAAAGTGACGTTCTTTTGCATTAAGATTTTGTGCATCAACCTTAAACGTGCATGACAACCTCTGCTTCCCTCTGCGAAGGGCTTATCTTTTATTATTATCCTCTACCTTACAAGAGTCACAGTGATCTTCACCTTTCCTTTTTTTCATTTTATCCTTTGGGAAGCTCAGCATGTTGGAAAGAGTATGATATACATATCTAATTGGATGTGGCAGAGCATGAATTATTATTGTTGACATTACCGTTGAGGTAAAAGGTTGTGGGGCAAAACTATAAGCCCCTATATTTCTCTGTGTCCGATTAAAACTCTCTAACCACAAGTATCGCGTGAGTGCTAGCAATTATGAAGGACTAAATGATAGTTGAGTATGTGGACTTGCTTTTGAGATCTGACATAGACTCTTTCCGATGTTATGATAAATTGCAATTGCTTCAATGATTGAGATTATAATTGTTAGTGCCCAATAAGTTTTTTGATTCATGCTTTGGCTTTGTGAAAAGATCATCACTTGAACATAAGTAATCATCTGACAAAATCTAATTATGTTGCTGTTATGAAATAATCATGATGCCTTCATGTCTATATTTTATTTTTATCGACGCCACTACCTCTAAACATGAGGACATATTTATTGTTATCGGCTTTTCGCTTGAGGACAAGCGAGGTCTAAGCTTGGGGGAGTTCATACGTCCATTTCGCATCATGATTTTATGATAATATTTATTGCATTATGGGCTGTTATTTCACGTTATGTCACGATACTTATGGCTATTCTCTCTTATTTTACAAGGTTTACCTGAAGAGGGGGAATGCCGGCAGCTGGAATTCTGGGCTGGAAAAGGAGCAAATATTGGAGGCCTATTCTATGCAACTCCAAAAGTCCTGAAACTCCACCGAATACCTGAAATAAATAAAGAAAAATCATCACCAAAGATGAAGGCCAGGGGGCCCACACCCTGCTCACGAGGGTGCCCCCCCCCCCGGGCGCGCCCCCCTACCTCATGGGCCCCCTGGTGGCTCTCCGATGCCCATCTTCTCCTATATGAAGTCTTTCGATGAGAAAAAAATCAGAGAGAACCTTTCGGGACGAGACTCCGCTGCCACGAGGCGGAACCTTGGCGGAACCAATCTAGGGCTCTGGTAGAGCTGTTCTACCGCGGACACTTCCCTCCGAGAGGGGGGAATCATCACTATCGTCATCACCAACGCTCCTCTCATCGGGAGAGGGCAATCTCCATCAACATCTTCACCAGCACCATCTCATCTCCAAACCCTAGTTCATCTCTTGTATCCGATTCTTGTCTCAAGTCCGGGATTGGTGCTAGTAGGTTGCTAGTAGTGTTGATTACTCCTTGTAGTTGATGCTAGTTGGTTTATTTGGTGGAAGACCATATGTTCAGATCATTTATGCATATTATTACCCCTCTGATTATGAACATGAATATGCTTTGTGAGTAATTACATTTGTTCCTGAGGACAAGGGAGAAGTCTTGCTATTAGTAGTCATGTGAATTTGGTATTCGTTCGATATTTTGATGAGATGTATGTTGTCTAACCTCTAGTGGTGTTATGTGAACATCGACTACATAACACTTCACCATTATTTGGGCCTAGAGGAAGGCATTGGGAAGTAATAAGTTGATGATGGGTTGCTAGAGTGACAGAAGCATAAACTCTAGTTTATGCGTTACTTCGTAAGGGGCTGATTTGGATCCATATGTTTCATGCTATGGTTAGGTTTACCTTAATACTTTTGTTGTAGTTGCGGATGCTTGCAATAGAGGTTAATCGTAAGTGGGATGCTTGTCCAAGTAACGGCAGTACCCAAGCACCGGTCCACCCACATATCAAATTATCAAAGTACCGAACGTGAATCATATGAGCGTGATGAAAACTAGCTTGACGATATTCCCATGTGTCCTCGGGAGCGCTTTTCCTATCATAAGAGTTTGTCCAAGCTTGTACTTTGCTACAAAAAGGATTGGGCCACCTTGCTGCACCTTATTTACTTTTATTACTTGTTGCTCGTTACAATTTATCTTATCACAAAACTATCTGTTACCACTTATTTCAGTACTTGCAGAGAATACCTTGCTGGAAACCGCTTATCATTTCCTTCTGCCCCTCATTGGGTTCGACACTCTTACTTATCGAAAGGACTAGATAGATCCCCTATACTTGTGGGTCATCAAAACTCTTTTCTGGTGCCATTGCCGGGGAGTGAAGCGCCTTTGGTAGGTGGAATTTGGTAAGGAAAAATTTATTTAGTGTGCTGAAATTTTCTGTCACTTGTTACTATGGAAAGTAATTGTCTGAGGGGCTTGTTTGGGGTATCTTCACCCCGTCCAGCAGAGCAAAGAGTTGCTCCTCAACCTACTCAACCTACTCAACCTACTGAACCTATTGAAAATGAAACTCGGCGCGAGCAGCCCGACACTCGGCGCGAGCCCAACGAGCGTCAGCCATGAATACGACGGAAGATCACACGCGACCAACAGAAGAAAGATTCCGGTGCACCCCTACCTGGCGCGCCAAATGTCGGATTTTGGGTTCCGGCAGACCCTTGAGGTTCGAACACTGGGGTGCGCACGAAGATCTCTCCCCTACCTGCTCACGTATCAAAGTCTCGCAAAGGATCTAAGCTAGAAAGAGGAACACACAAGGGACACGAGGTTTATACTGGTTCAGGCCACCATTGTGGTGTAATACCCTACTTTAGTGTGTGGTGTGGTAGATTGCCTCAGGGGCTGATGATGAACAATACAAATGGGGAATAGCCTCGCGAGGGGCTGTTCTTGAGCTGGTGCGATGAACTGCTTGGGCGAGTTCAATCGCTTCTCTCTCTCTCTCTCTCTCTCTCTCTCTCTCTCTCCATCTATCTATCTATCTATCTATCTCACTCACTTTCTCTCTCCGATCGATCCGTCCCTCTGCCCTGTGGTGGCTAGTCCTATTTATAGAGGAAGGCCCTGGGCCTCTTCCCAAATAATGAGCGGGAAGGGCGCCAACAATTGGCCATTTTGAAGGGGAACATCTAGTACACTTATCCTGACTAAAGTTGGTCTTCAGCTGCCAAAGACTCTGACGGTGATGCCGTCCTACGCTCCACGATGACCTCCATCGTGTCGTTCTGCTGGTCTTGGCCTTGTTGCACCGAAACGGTAACCTTTGCATGATGCCTTGGCCTGTGCTTGCCCCCTTTGCATCGAAGGGGAAACAGGGACACTGCCCAGGCCGGCGCCCGCCTGGTCTCGATCGTCATGGCTTACGTCACGGGCTCCTCACGAGGAGCCCTACCTTGATCTCTCCGCCTCCTCGCGAGCCTGCCTGATGAGGCTGCGCCTGAGGAAGCTTCCTGTCATCCGCCCCGCGAGGCTTGGCCCCTCGCGAGGGTCTTGAGCTTGAGCTGATGAAGCTGGGCTGCACTGGCCCCCCTACTTGAGCCACGCCGCAAGCCGCAGGCAGGCAAGTCTGGGGACCCCCGTTCCTAGAACACCAACAAATACATGGTCTTAATATACCGCCTGTTGAAGAAACACATCGTCTTGATAACCCGACATAGGTAGTAAAGGTAAATTCTCTCTATATATATGATAAAGTTGAAATCCCGTGTACTAAATTTCCTAGCCAATGTTTAGATGAATTTGATGATTTTATGGCTAGGCAAGAAATTTTTAATGCTTATGTTGGTAGAGAATTAAAGAGTAATGCTTACATGATTGGATGCTTGAGTGATGCTTACATGGCTAGAATTAAAGGTGAACTTAAACTCATTAGCAAATATGCTTCTATGGTTACCACTCAAGCTGAACAAGTACTTAAAGCTCAAAGTGATTTGCTTGATGAATTAAATAATAAACATGACTTTGTTGTTAGAGTGGCTACTAGAACTGATAGGATGACTCAGGAAACTCTGTATCCTGAAGGCCACCCTAAGAGAGTTGAGCATGATTCTCAGAGAAATAATTTAGATGCACCTAGTCCTTCTAAAAAGAAGAAAAAGAAAAATGATAGGACTTTGCACGCTTCTAGTGAAACTGTTATAGACACACCTGAGAATCCCAATGATATTTCTATTTCTGATGCTGAAACGCAATCAGGTGATGAACATGAACCTAGTGATAATGTTAATGATGATGTTCACGTTGATGCTCAACCTAGCAATAATAATGATTTAGCCCGTTGTTGATCTTGATAACCCACAATCAAAGAATCAACATTATGATAAGAGAGACTTTGTTGCTAGGAAGCACGGTAAAGAAAGAGAACCATGGGTTCAGAAACCCATGCCTTTTCCTCCTAAACCATCCAAGAAAAAGGATGATGAGGATTTTTTTAGCGCTTTGCTGAAATGATTAGACCTATCTTCTTACGTATGCGCTTAACTGATATGCTTAAAGTGAATCCTTATGCTAAATACATGAAGGACATTATTACAAATAAAAGAAAGATACCGGAAGCTGAAATTTCCACCATGCTTGCTAATTATACTTTTAAGGGTGGAATACCAAAGAAACTTGGAGATTGAGGGGTCCCAACTATACCATGCTCCATTAAAAGAAACTATGTTGAAGCTGCTTTATGTGATCTTGGAGCCGGTGTTAGTGTTATGCCTCTCTCTTTATATCGTAGACTTGAATTCAATAAGTTGACACCTACTGAAATATCTTTGCAAATGGCTGATAAATCAACTGCTATACCTGTCGGTATTTGTGAGGATGTGCCTGTTGTGGTTGCAAATGCCACTATCTTCACGGACTTTGTCATTCTTGATATTCCCGAGGACGATAGTATGTCGATTATCCTTGGTAGACCCTTTTTGAATACTGCAGGGGCTGTTATTGATTGCAACAAAGGCAATGTCACTTTTCATGTTAATGGTAATGAGCATACGGTACTTTCCGAGGAAACAACCTCAAGTTCATAGCATCAATTCTATTGAAAAAATTCCAACTATCATTATTGGAGGTTTTGAATTTCCTCTTCCCACTGTCAAGAAAAAATATGATATTCTTATTATTGGGGATGTTCATATCCCCGTTGAGGTAACCTAGTGTTATTCGAAATTTCTCCGGTTCCATGTTATTCGGAATGAGTTTGTTAACAAGACTTGATCAACCTTGTTAGTGGATTCCTTTTGATGATCATGAGATGGATGAAACTACAAGGCACAACCTTCTGTGCCCTCTTATTACTTTCTGTTATTTAGAATAAATAAAGCAAAAATAGTATTTTCTGTCTGTTTTCAGAATTATCCATGCAATAAAAAATATCCTGAAAATAAAAGTTCTCCAAATGCCCTGCAAATTTAGTATGATATTTTATGGAATATTTGAGGATTTTAGGTACTAAGAACACAGCAGGGGGGCAAGCACCTGGCCACGAGGGTCCAGGGCGCGCCCACTCTGACTGGGCGCGCCCCCTGCCTCATGGGCCCATGGTGGGCCCCCTCCACTTTTTCCTGCACCCACACACTCCATCTTCCTCCGAAAAAAATCCCCATCCATCTCAAGCACGAGTTCTAGCTCATTTTGCTGCGATTTTCGATCTCCTTGCTCAAAGCTCCATTCACAAAACTGCTTTGGGAGATTGTTCTTTGGTATGTGACTCCTCTAATGGTCCAATTAGTTTTTGTTCTAGTGCTTTATTCATTGCAAATTTTTGTTGCATAGGTGACCCTGTTCTTGAGCTTGCATGTCAAATTTATGAGGTCCCGAGTAATTCTAATGCATGATATAGGCTCTAGGCACTTAAGGGAGTAGTTGCTATTAGTTTTATTGAGTTTGATGCACTTTTATTTTGAAGTTACTAAAAATTTCAGAAATTTTCAGAAAAGATGAAGAGGTTGTTCTTGAGCGGCTCTTCTAGCCAAGGCTCCAAGGGTAAACAAGCTAAGGAGAAAGAAAAGGCCAAGTATAATCTTCCTCGTGTAGCACAAGTAAGGCTGTGTGAGTGACCTTGTGATAATTTCTTGAGAGCAGCCGGGATATATGAAGACTTTTATTCTTTGGCTAAAAATGCGGGCCTCACCGACTTCCTCCACGACCGGATCGAACAGTATCTCTTACTCACCAATACTTTCGTGCAAAACTTTTACTATTATCCTAAGAATTCACCTCCTTCAGCCTCTTTTCATTTATATGATGAAGCTAAGGAAATGTCATTACGTAATTTTTGCGCGGTTTGTAGAATATCCTTTGATGGCAGCCTAGATGAACCACATCGTAGAGATGTGGATGGTTTTATTGACACTATTACTGTAGGGGAATCGAGGAAGGTTTCCGATGCAAGAATAACTAGCATACATTTTCCTGTGTTACACTACTTTGCCATATTTGCTAGTCGATGGTTAATTGGTCGTGGAAACTGTGGAAACCTCAGTGTTCCTGATATTATTATTATATTCCATGCCTTATTTTGTGATAACACTTTTACTATGGGTGTCGTTATTGCTAAACGATTAAGCCTGAACCGTACCAAGGGCCCCATCTTTGGAGGTATCTTCACTGCACGCCTCGCTAAACATTTCGAGATACCTATTAGGCATGATGAGAAAGAGGAGACACTGCTCCCTCTTACCTTTTTAGATTACAGGAGCATGGTAGTGCATGAGTTTATTGTTGACAATGATGATAAGATGCTTCTGTATAACCTGAGATTTAATAAGAAACACAATGAGATTATTACCCTGCCTGCGCCTTCTTTGTTTGATTTAACTGCAGGCCATTACCTTGTCTTGCCAAAGGCTATGTACGCGCATCCAGGCCAGACATCCGCTCCAGAGCCTGAGCCAGAACCACCACTGGACCCTTATCGTCCATCATCTTATCAGTGGGATCCGGAGGAGATCACTAGCCAGTGGTATCCTGATGACGCTCCTCAGTACACCTGGGAGAGTAGCCGCTATCCATGGCCATAGACCAACTTAGGCCAAAAGCCTAAGCTTGGGGGAGTACGTATTTCTCACCGACATTACATTCATGTTCACACACTTATTCTAGTTGTCGGTGCTCATACTCTTTCATTGTATTATCCATGCTAGTTTAATTTATTTTTCTAGATTTCTTCTTATGTGTTTGATAAGCCTTAAGAAAAACCAAAAAAATAGTTAGTTTAATTTCCATGCTTGTAGTGGTAATTAAAATGAAAACCCAAAAAGATTTCTCGTTCTTCTTTTACTTGTTGGGAGCTTTCCCGTGTAAATAGTTTTATTTCTTTGCTTTCCTTTGGGGGTCGAGAGGAGAAGACCATAATGAAAATGTTTCGTGGCTCTCATATGCATGATTGTTGATTTAACTTGGAGCCCATATTACTTTGTCTTCTCCTTGAATTGAATGCTTGCGGATTCCAGCTTAGTCCAATGCACGTGCACTATTATTATTATACACACCGTTCGGTCGTGCAAGTGAAAGGCAATAATGACGATATATGATGGACTGATTGAGATGAGAGAAGCTGGTATGAACTCGACCTCTTTTGTTTTTGTAAATATGATGAGTTCATCGTTCCTGATTCAGCTTATTATGAATAAACATGTTTGCAATGACAATTAGAGATTATATTTCTTATGACATGCTTAATTAGCTAGGAGCTTATCATGGTTTACCTTGTGTGCCAACATGCTATTAAAATGGTTGTGATGTGGTATGATAGGGTGGTATTCTCCTTTGAACGATTCGAGTGACTTGACTTGGCACATGTTCACGCATGTAAGTTGAAAACAAATCAACATAGCCTTCACGATATTTTTGTTCATGGTGGATTATATCCTACTCATGCTTGCACTCAATGTTGATTAATTTTAATGCATGTTCATGACTGTTGTCGCTCTCTCAGTTGGTCGCTTCCCAGTCTTTTGCTAGCCTTCACCTGTACTAAGCGGGAATACTGTTTGTGCATCCAAACTCCATAAACCCCAAAGTTATTCCATATGACTCCACCATACCTTCCTATATGCGGTATTTACCTGCCGTTCCAAGTAAATTTGTATGTGCCAAACTCCAAACCTTCAAATGAAATTCTGTTTTGCATGCTTGAGCAGCTCATGTTTCAACTAGGGTTGTCTGTATCTTCCATGCTATGTGGGTTATTCTCAAGGGGAGTGGACTCCGCTCCTCATTCACGAGAAAATGGCTGGTAACCGGGATGCCCAGTCCCATGATCAAAAAGATCAAAGCAAATCAAAATAATTAAACAAAACTCCCCCAGGGCTGTTGCTAGTTGGAGGCACTCGTTGTTTCGAGCAAGCCATGGATTGATGCTTGTTGGTGGTGGGGGAGTATAAACTTTACCATTCTGTTTGGGAACCGCCTATAATGTATGTAGCATGGAAGATATCAAGATCTCATAGTTGTTGCGTTGACAGTGAAAGTATATCACTCAAAATGTTATTCATCTCTATTTCAAAATCAAGCTCTGGCACCTCTACAAATCCCTGCTTCCCTCTACAAAGGGCATATCTATTTACTTTTATGTTGAGTCATCACCTTCTTATTAAAAAGCACCCGCTGGAGAGCACCTCTGTCATTTGCATGCATTACTATTAGTCTATATTGGGTATGACTTGACTGGATCTCTTTCACCATGAATTACAATGTTTAGCAGTCCTAGATCTTTAAAGGTGATCTGCACTTATGTTTTGCGGTCTCAGAAAGGGCTAGCGAGATACCATCTTGTTATATCATATTATGATTGTTTTCAGAAAGTGTTGTCATCCAAGTTCTATTATTATTGCTCGCTAGTTGATTATGCCATTGATATGAGTAAACATGAGACCAAAGTGTCATTGTGAATATGGTTAGTTCATAATCTTTACTGAAAACTTGAATGCTGGCTTTACATATTTACAACAACAAGAGCAAACAGAGTTTGTAAAAGTTTTTGTTTATCACTTTCAGTTTGTCAACTGAATTGCTTGAGGACTAGCAAAGGTTTAAGCTTGGGGGAGTTGATACGCCTCCAACGTATCTACTTTTCCAAACACTTTTGCCCTTGTTTTGGACTCTAACTTGCATGATTTGAATGAAACTAACCCGGACTGACGATGTTTTCGGCAGAGCTGTCAGGGTGTTATTTTTGTGCAGAAAATAAAAGTCCTCGGAATGACCTGAAAATCTACGGATATAACTTTTGGAAAATATAAAAAATATTGGCGAAAGAATCAAGGCCAGGGAGCCCACACCCTGTCCATGAGGGTGGGGGGCGCGCCCCTCCCCCTGGGCACGCCCCCTACCTCATGGGCCCCCTGGAGCTCCACCGACCCCAACTCCAACTCTATATATTTGGTTTCATGGAGAAAAAAATCAGAGAGAAAGTTTCATCGCGTTTTATGATACAGAGCCGCCGCCAAGCCCTAATCTCTCTCGGGAGGGCTGATCTGGAGTCCATTCGTGGGCTCTAGAGAGGGGGATTCATCGCCATCGTCATCATCAACCATCCTCCATCACCAATTTCATGATGCTCACCGCCGTGTGTGAGTAATTCCATCATAGGCTTGCTGGACGGTGATGGGTTGGATGCGATTTACCATGTAATCAAGTTAGTTTTGTTAGGGTTTGATCCCTAGTATCCACTATGTTCTGAGATTGATGTTGCTATGACTTTGCTATGCTTAATGCTTGTCACTAGGGCCCGAGTGCCATGATTTCATATCTGAACCTATTATGTTTTCATGAATATATGTGAGTTCTTGATCCTATCTTGCAAGTCTATAGTCACCTATTATGTGTTATGATCCGACAACCCCGTAGTGACAATAATCGGGATACTTCTCGGTGATGATCGTAGTTTGAGGAGTTCATGTATTCACTATGTGTTAATGCTTTGGTCCGGTAATCTATTAAAAGGAGGCCTTAATATCCCTTAGTTTCCACTAGGACCCCGCTGCCACGGGAGGGTAGGACGAAAGATGTCATGCAAGTTCTTTTCCATAAGCACGTATGACTATATTCGGAATACATGCCTACATTACATTAATGAACTGGAGCTAGTTCTGTGTCACCCTATGTTATAACTATTACATGGGGAATCGCATCCGACATAATTATCCATCACTGATCCAATGCCTACGAGCTTTTCACATATTGTGCTTTTCTTATTTACTTTACCGTTGCTACTGTTACAATTACTACAAAACTGCTATCGTTACCTTTACCACTGTTACCATTATTATCATACTACTTTGCTGCAGATACTAAGTTATCCAGGTGTGGTTGAATTGACAACTCAACTGCTAATACTTGAGAATATTCTTCGGCTCCCCTTGTGTCGAATCAATAAATTTGGGTTGAATACTCCACCCTTGAAAATTGTTGCGATCCCCTATACTTGTGGGTTATCAAGACTATTTTATGGCGCTGTTGCCGGGGAGCATAGCTCTATTCTTTGAGTCACTTGGGATTTATATCTGCTGATCACTATGAAGAACTTGAAAGACGAAAGAACTAAGATTTTCCCCTCAACTACGAGGGGAGGTAAGGAACTGCCATCTAGCTCTGCACTAGATTATCCTTCTGTTTTGAGTAAGCTTGCGACACCTAAACCTGCTACTGCTATGAATTCTGATATGTCGCATGTTATTGATGATGCCACTTCTGCTATGCATGATACTTATGATGAAACTACTTCTATGCTTGATACTACTTTGCCATTAGGTGAATTTCTAGATGAACAACTTGCTAGGGTTAGAGAAAATGAAATTATTGAAAATGAAATTATTGATGATAGTGATGATGAAGGTTCTCCCCCTAAGTATGAATTGCCTGTTGTTCCTGAGGGTTATGTTATGGATGAAGAAGCTCCTAGAGCTATTCTTGCTTGCAATGATAGATATGATCTTAAGAAGTTATTAGCTAAATGGAAGCAACAATCTCTGAATGCTAGAATGAAATATGACCCTCCTTTTGCTACTTCACCTACTTTTATTACTGATAAGGATTATGAATTCTCTATTGATCCTGAGATAATTACTTTGGTTGAATCTGATCCTTTTTATGGCACTGAATCTGAAACTGTTGTGGCACATCTTACTAAATTGAATGATATAGCCACCCTGTTCACTAATGATGAGAAGTCTCGCTATTATTATATCCTTAAGATATGTCGTTCTCATTAAAGGGTGATGCTAAAACTTGGTTTAACTCTCTTGATCCTGGTTGTGTGCGTAGTCCCCAGGATATTATTTATTACTTCTCTGCTAAATATTTCCCTGCTCATAAGAAAGAAGCTGCCTTGCGGGAAATATATAATTTTGTGCAAATCGAAGAAGAGAGTCTCCCACAAGTTTGGGGGAGGCTTCTCCGATTACTTAATGCTTTTCCTGATCATCCTCTTAAGAAAAATGAAATACTTGATTTTTTCTCTAATGGACTAACCGATGCTTCCAAGGACCACTTGGATAGTTGTGCTGGTTGTGTTTTCAGGGAAAGAACAGTCGACCAAGCTGAATTGTTATTGAATAATATGTTGACTAATGAAAATAATTGGACTCTTCCTGAGCCAATTCCTGAGCAATTCCTGAGCCAATTGAGCCAACTCCTGAGCCTATTCCTAAACCAACTCCGAAGAAGAGAGGTGTTCTATTTTTCACTCCTAGAGATATGCAAGAGGGAAAGAAATCAAAGAAAGAAAAAGGTATTAAAGCTGAAGATGTTAAGAATTTACCTCCTATTTAAGAAATACATGGTCTTAATATACCGCATGTTGAAGAAACACATGGTCTTGATAACCCGACACAGGTAGTAAAGGTAAATTCTCTATATATATATGATAAAGTTGAAACCCTGTGTACTAAATTTCCTAGCCAATGTTTAGATGAATTTGATGGATTTATGGCTAGGCAAGAAAGTTTTAATGCTTATGTTGGTAGAGAATTAAAGAGTAATGCTTACATGATTGGACGCTTGAGTGATTATATGGCTAGAGTTAAAGGTGAACTTAAACTCATTAATAAATATGCTTCTATGGTTACCACTCAAGCTGAACAAGTACTTAAAGCTCAAAGTGATTTGCTCGATGAATTAAATAATAAACATGACTTTGCTGTTAGAGTGGCTACTAGAACTGGTAGAATGACTCAGGAAACTCTGTATCCTGAAGGCCACCCTAAGAGAATTGAGCAAGATTCTTAGAGAAATAATTTAGATGCACCTAGTCCTTCTAAACAGAAGAAAAGGAAAAATGATAGGACTTTGCATGCTTCTAGTGAAACTGTTATAGACACACCTGAGAATCCTAATGATATTTCTATTTCTAATGTTGAAATGCAATCAGGTGATGAACATGAACCTAGTGATAATGTTAATGATGATGTTCATGTTGATGCTCAACCTAGCAATAATAATGATTTAGAGATTGAACCCATTGTTGATCTTGATAACCCACAATCAAAGAATCAACGTTATGATAAGAGAGACTTTGTTGATAGGAAGCACGGTAAAGAAAGAGAACCATGGGTTCAGAAACCCATGCCTTTTCCTCCTAAACCATCCAAGAAAAAGGATGATGAGGATTTTTTTAGCGCTTTGCTGAAATGATTAGACCTATCTTCTTACGTATGCACTTAACTGATATGCTTAAAGTGAATCGTTATGCTAAATACATGAAG
Organism: Triticum dicoccoides; assembly: GCF_002162155.2. Lineage (NCBI taxonomy): Eukaryota > Viridiplantae > Streptophyta > Magnoliopsida > Poales > Poaceae > Triticum > Triticum dicoccoides. Next base: position 466,553,335 of record NC_041381.1, read on the forward strand.
GACATTATTACAAATAAAAGAAAGATACCAGAAGCTGAAATTTCCACCATGCTTGCTAATTATACTTTTAAGGGTGGAATACCAAAGAAACTTGGAGATTGAGGGGTACCAACTATACCATGCTCCATTAAAAGAAACTATGTTGAAGCTGCTTTATGTGATCTTGGAGCCGGTGTTAGTGTTATGCCTCTCTCTTTATATCGTAGACTTGAATTGAATAAGTTGACACCTACTGAAATATCTTTGCAAATGGCTGATAAATCAACTGCTATACCTGTCGGTATTTGTGAGGATGTGCCTGTTGTGGTTGCAAATGGCACTATCTTAACGGACTTTGTCATTCTTGATATTCCCGAGGACGATAGTATGTCGATTATCCTTGGTAGACCCTTTTTGAATACTGCAGGGGCTGTTACTGATTGCAACAAAGGCAATGTCACTTTTCATGTTAATGGTAATGAGCATATGGTACACTTTCCGAGGAAACAACCTCAAGTTCATAGCATCAATTCCATTGGAAACAATCCAACTATCATTATTGGAGGTTTTGAATTTCCTCTTCCTACTGTCAAGAAAAAATATGATATTCTTATTATTGGGTATGTTCATATCCCCGTTGAGGTAACCTAGTGTTATTCGAAATTTCTCCGGTTCCATGTTTTTCGGAACGAGTTTGCTAACAAGACTTGATCAACCTTGTTAGTGGACTCCTTTTGATGATCATGAGATGAATGAAACTAGAAGACACAACCTTCTGTGCCCTCTTTTTACTTTCTGTTATTTAGAATAAATAAAGCAAAAATAGTATTTTCTATCTGTTTTTTGAATTATCCATGCAATAAAAAATATCCCGAAAGTAAAAGTTCTCCAAATGCCCTGCCAATTTAGTATGATTTTTTATGGAATATTTGAGGATTTTAGGCACTGAGAACATAGCAGGGGGGCAAGCACCTGGCCACGAGGGTCCAGGGTGCACCCACTCTGACTAGGCGTGCCCCCCTACCTTGTGGGCCCACGGTGCCCCCCTCCACTTATTCCTGCACCCACACACTCCATCTTCCTCCCCAAAAAATCCCCATCCAGCTCAAGCACGAGTTCTAGCTCATTTTGCTGCGATTTTTGATCTCCTTGCTCAAAGCTCCATTCACAAAACTGCTTTGGGAGATTGTTCCTTGGTATGTGACTCCTCCAATGGTCCAATTAGTTTTTGTTCTAGTGCTTTATTCATTGCAAAATTTTGCTGCATAGGTGACCCTGTTCTTGAGCTTGCATGTCAAATATTTGAGGTCCCAAGTAATTCTAATGCATGATATAGGCTCTAGGCACTTAAGGGAGTAGTTGCTATCAGTTTTATTGAGTATGATGCACTTTTATTTTGAAGTTACTAAAAATTTCAGAAATTTTTAGAAAAGATGAAGAGGTTGTTCTTGAGGGGATCTTCTAGCCAAGGCTCCAAGGATAAACAAGCTATGGAGAAAGAAAAGGCCAAGTATAATCTTCCTCGGTAGCGGAAGTAAGGCCGTGTGAGTGGCCTTGTGATAATTTCTTGAGAGCAGCCAGGATTTATGAAGACTTTTATTCTTTGGCTAAAAATGCGGGCCTCACCGACTTCCTCCACGACCGGATCGAACAGTATCTCTTACTCACCAATACTTTCGTGCAAAACTTTTACTATTATCCTAAGAATTCACCTCCTTCAGTCTCTTTTCATTTATATGATGAAGCTAAGGAAATGTCATTACGAAATTTTTGCACGGTTTGTAGAATACCCTTTGATGGCAGCCTAGATGAACCACATCGTAGAGATGTGGATGGTTTTATTGACACTATTACTGCAGGGGAATCGAGGAAGGTTTCTGATGCAAGAATAACTAGCATACATTTTCCTGTGTTACGCTACTTTGCCATATTTGCTAGTCGATGGTTAATTGGTCGCGGAAACTGTGGAAACCTCAGTGTTCCTGATATTATTATTTTGTTCCATGCCTTATTTTGTGATAACACTTTTAGTATGGATGTCGTTATTGCTAAACGATTAAGCTTGAACCGTACCAAGAGCCCCCTCTTTGGAGGTATCTTCGCTGCACGCCTCGCTAAACATTTCGAGGTACATATTAGGCATGATGAGAAAGAGGAGACACTGCTCCCTCTTACCTTTTTAGATTACAGAAGCATGGTAGTGCATGAGTTTATTGTTGATAATGATGATAAGATGCTTCTGTATAACCTGAGATTTAATAAGAAACACAATGAGATTATTACCCTGCCTGCGCCTTGTTTGTTTGATTTAACTGCAGGCCATTACCTTGTCTTGCTAAAGGTTGTGTACGTGCATCGAGGCCAGACAACCGCTCCAGAGCCTGAGTCGGAACCACCACTGGACCCTTATCGTCCATCATCTTATCAGTGGGATCCGGAGGAGATCGCTAGCCAGTGGTATCCTGATGACACTCCTTAGTACACCGGGGAGAGTAGCCACTATCCATGGCCAAAGACCAACTTAGGCCAAAAGCCTAAGCTTGGGGGAGTACGTATTTCTCACCGACATTACATTCATGTTCACACACTTATTCTAGTTGTCGGTGCTCATACTCTTTCATTGTATTATCCATGCTAGTTTAATTCCTTTTTCTAGCTTTCTTCTTGTGGGTTTTGATAAGCCTTAAGAAAAACCAAAAAAATATTTAGTTTAATTTCCATGCTTGTAGTGGTAATTAAAATGAAAAACCCAAAAAGATTTCTCGTTCTTCTTTTACTTGTTGGGAGCTTTCCCGTGTAAATAGTTTTATTTCTTTGCTTTCCTTTGGGGGTCGAGAGGATAAGACCATAATGAAAATGTTTAGTGGATCTCATATGCATGATTGTTGATTTAACTTGGAGCCCATATTACTTTGTCTTCTCCTTGAATTGAATGCTTGCGGATTCCAGCTTAGTCCAATGCACGTGCACTATTATTATTATACACACCGTTCGGTCGTGCAAGTGAAAGGCAATAATGACGATATATGATGGACTGATTGAGATGAGAGAAGCTCGTATGAACTCGACCTCTTTTGTTTTTGTAAATATGATGAGTTCATCGTTCCTGATTCAGCTTATTATGAATAAACATGTTTGCAATGACAATTAGATATTATATTGCTTATGCCATGCTTAATTAGCTAGGAGCTTATAATGGTTTACCTTGCGTGCCAACATGCTATTAAAATGGTTGTGATGTGGTATGATAGGGTGGTATCCTCCTTTGAATGATTCGAGTGACTTGACTTGGCACATGTTCACGCATGTAAGTTGAAAACAAATCAACATAGCCTTCACGATATTTATGTTCATGGTGGATTATATCCTACTCATGCTTGCACTCAGTGTTGATTAATTTTAATGCATGTTCATGACTGTTGTCGCTCTCTCAGTTGGTCGCTTCCCAGTCTTTTGCTAGCCTTCACCTGTACTAAGCGGGAATACTACTTGTGCATCCAAACTCCATAAACCCCAAAGTTATTCCATATGAGTCCACCATACCTTCCTATATGCGGTATTTACCTGCCGTTCCAAGTAAATTTGTATGTGCCAAACACCAAACCTTCAAATGAAATTCTGTTTTGCATGCTTGAGCAGCTCATGTTTCAACTAGGGTTGTCTATATCTTCCATGCTACGTGGGTTATTCTCAAGCGGAGTGGACTCCGCTCCTCATTCACGAGAAAATGGCTGGTAACCGGGATGCCCAGTCCCATGATCAAAAAGATCAAAGCAAATCAAAATAATTAAACAAAACTCCCCCAGGGCTGTTGCTAGTTGGAGGCACTCGTTGTTTCGAGCAAGCCATGGATTGATGCTTGTTGGTGGTGGGGGAGTATAAACTTTACCATTCTGTTTGGGAACCGCCTACAATGTATGTAGCATGGAAGATATCGAGATCTCGAAGTTGTTGCATTGACAGTGAAAGTATATCGCTCAAAATGTTATTCATCTCTATTTCAAAATCGAGCTCTGGCACCTCTACAAATCCCTGCTTCCCTCTGCGAAGGGCCTATCTATTTACTTTTATGTTGAGTCATCACCTTCTTATTAAAAAGCACCCGCTGAAGAGCACCTCTGTCATTTGCATGCATTACTATTAGTCTATATTGAGTATGACTTGACTGGATCTCTTTCACCGTGAATTACAATGTTTAGTCAGTACTTGATCTTTAAAGGTGCTCTGCATTTATGTTTCGCGGTCTTAGAAAGGGCTAGTGAGATACCATCTTGTTATATCATATTATGATTGTTTTGAGACAGTGTTGTCATCCAAGTTTTATTATTATTACTCGCTAGTTGATTATGCCATCGATATGAGTAAACATGAGACCAAAGTGTTATTATGAATATGGTTAGTTCATAATCTTTGCCGAAAACTTGAATGCTGGCTTTACATATTTACAACAACAAGAGCAAACAGAGTTTGTAAAAGTTTTTCTTTATCACTTTCAGTTTGTCAACTGAATTTCTTGAGGACAAGCAAAGGTTTAAGCTTGGGGAGTTGATACGTCTCCAACGTATCTACTTTTCCAAACACTTTTGCCCTTGTTTTGGACTCTAACTTGCATGATTTGAATGAAACTAACCCGGACTGACGATGTTTTCAGCAGAGCTGCCATGGTGTTATTTTTGTGCAGAAAACAGAAGTTCTCGGAATGACCTTAAAATCTACGGAGATAACTTTTGGAAAATATAAAAAATACTGGTGAAAGAATCAGGCCCAGGGGGGCCACGCCCTTTCCACGAGGGTGGGGCGCGGTCCCCTGCCTCGTGGGCCCCCTGGACCTCCACCGACCTCAACTCCAACTCTATATTTGGTTTCTTGGAGAGAAAAATCATAGAGAAAGTTTCATCATGTTTTACGATACAGAGCCGCCGCCAAGCCCTAATCTCTCTCGGGAGGGCTGATCTGGAGTCCATTCGGGGCTCTGGAGAGGGGGATTCGTCGCCGTCGTCATCATCAACCATCCTCCATCACCAATTTCATGATGCTCACCGCCGTGCGTGAGTAATTCCATCGTAGGCTTGCTGGACGGTGATGGGTTGGATGATATTTACCATGTAATCAAGTTAGTTTTGTTAGGGTTTGATCCCTAGTATCCACTATGTTCTCAGATTGATGTTTCTATGACTTTGCTATGCTTAATGCTTGTCACTAGGGCCTGAGTGCCATGATTTCAGATCTGAACCTATTATGTTTTCATGAATATATGTGAGTTCTTGATCATATCTTGCAAGTCTATAGTCACCTATTATGTGTTATGATCCGACAACCCCGAAGTGACTATAATCGGGATAATTCTCGGTGATGACCGTAGTTTGAGGAGTTCATGTATTCACTATGTGTTAACGCTTTGGTCCGGTACTCTATTAAAAGGAGGCCTTAATATCCCTTAGTTTCCATTAGGACCCCGCGGCCACGGGAGGGTAGGACCAATGTTCGGGATATCGCTTATCGGGAACTTATCGGTTGACCCATGATAAGGGGTAAATCGGCCAGTTTATCAGCATATCGGCCGATTTGTCGCCATATCGGATGAATTATTGGCCGATTTATCTTATCGGTTAGACAACAGTAAGCGCTAAATCGTCCGATTTATCGGAATATCGAAAGATATCTTGAACAGTGGGTAGGACAAAAGATTTCATGTAAGATCTTTTCCATAAGCACGTATGACTATATTCGGAATACATGCCTACATGACATTGATGAACTGGAGCTAGTTCTGTGTCACCCTACGTTATAACTATTACATGAGGAATCGCATCTGGCATAATTATCCATCACTGATCCAATGCCTACGAGGTTTTCACATATTGTGCTTTGCTTATTTACTTTACCATTGCTACTGTTACAATTACTACAAAACTGCTATCATTACCTTTACCACTATTACCATTATTATCATACTACTTTGCTACTAAATACTTTGCTGCAGATACTAAGTTATCCAGGTGTGGTTGAATTGAAAACTCAACTGCTAATACTTGAGAATATTCTTTGGCTCCCCTTGTGTCGAATCAATAAATTTGGGTTGAATACTCTACCCTCGAAAACTGTTGCGATCCCCTATACTTGTGGGTTATCAGTCCCAAAAATAGTATAAAAGTGTATAATAAAGCACATTAAACACCCAAAACAGATAATATAATAGCATGGAACATTTAAAAATTATAGATACGTTGGTGACGTATCATGCACTAACCATTGTATTCCTGAGTGTCGTTTGTGTTTGCTCTTTTTGCATGTACACCACTCCGAAGACACCTTGAAGTACTTGGATTTCACCATGACTTCCACTCCATCCAATTACAAGTTCGTCCAGGACTACCGTTTCCATGCATGGTGATGGGGTTTATGATCTGAGATTGGATCTTACCCAAGGGGGGGGGGGAGATGATGCGGAGCATCCCTCGACCATCCCCATGCACATTCCGTCACCACCACAAACACAAAGAGGACCGATGACAAGAGCACGCGCATGTGCCATCGAAATAGAGGTTAACTCTTTCCTCTTCAAGTTTCATTTTGATTCACATGTGAATTAGTTCTACCTCAAATGGAGATATTATGCATTCATAGATACCAAGAAGAAGTCCATGAAGAAGCTACGAGGGAGACCCAAGCACCTATGGAGGATGAGAAGGAAGAAGGGAGCGAGGAGAGCGAAGTTGGGGAGCCCATATACACTCTGGGTGCCCGAACCCCACTGCCTGGGCGCTGCCCTTGCCTGCCTCGGGTGCCCGGCCACCCCCGCCTGGGAGCAAGCGGCTCACCTCGGGTGCCCGGGCCATCACCCTCGGGTGCCCTGGCCATCACTCCCGGGTGCCCGGTCTTCTACAGCGCCAAGGTCGGTGAAAGGATCGAGAAGAGGTGTCTAGAGGGGGCTGATTAGACCCTCAACAAACAAAGTTGGCAGTTTTTAAGTTTTTCAAGTTGAGGTGGTAGTTTAACACAATTTCAAGCATACACATTACAATTCAAGCAAGCATGCAAAGAGTATATGAGCAACGGAAAGTAAAACATGCAACTTGCAAGAAAGTAAAGGGATGGGATTGGAGTGTGCAAACGCAATTGGAGACACGGAGATTTTTGGCGTGGTCCCTATAGGTGGTGCTATCGTACATCCACGTTGATGGAGACTTCAACCCACGGAGACTAACGGTTGTGGGAGTCCATGGAGGGCTCCACCCATGAAGGGTCCATGAAGAAGAAACCTTGTCTATCCCATCATGGCCATCGCCCATGAAGGACTTGCCTCACTAGGGTAGATCTTCACGAAGTAAGCGATCTCCTTGCCCTTACAAACTCCTTGGTTCAACTCCACAAACTTGACGGAGGCTCCCAAGTGACACCTAACCAATCTAGGAGACACCACTCTCCAAAAGGTAATAGATGGTGTGTTGTTGATGAACTCCTTGCTCTTGTGCTTCAAATGATAGTATCCCCAACACTCAACTCTCTCTCTCAGATTTGGCTATGGTGGAAAGATGATTTGAGTGGAAAGCAGCTTGGGGAAGGCTAGAGATCAAGATTCATATGGTAGGATTGGAATATCTTGGCCTTAACACATGAGTAGGTGATTCTCTCTCAGAAAATGAGTAGTGGAAGTGTAGGTTTGTTCTGATGGCTCTCTCCATGAACGAAGAGTGGGTGGAGGGGTATATATAGCCTCCAGACAAAATCTGACCGTTACACACAGATTCCCAAACTCGGTGGAACTGAATCAGCAAACTCGGTCAGACCGATTTAGTTCAAAATGTGAAGTTTAGGATTTTCGGTGGGACCGATATAGTCATCCCGGTGGAACCGATGTGCAGGGGGTAGGGTAAAACCTCAACTCGGTTTGACCGATTACTCAAACTTGGTGGGACCGATTTTGGTAATAAGTAAACAGAGGATTGGTCAAGCAAACTCGGTGAGACCAACTGCACAAATTCAGTTAGACCAAAAGTGTTGCACCAGATCACAGAGAGATTGCAATCCCATCTCGGTGAAACCAAGATCCCATGGGTGAGACCGTAACTAGGGTTTGGCAGTGGCTGAATAAGATGAAACTCGGTGGTGTCGGATATATCAAATCGGTGGGGCTGAGTTTGACATTTAGGATTAGGACATATGTGGATGTGAGAAAGTGGCTGAGGGTTTTGGAGCATATCACCAAGCACTTTGAGCAAGCAAGCCATTAAGCAACACCTCATCCCCTTTTAATAGTATTGGCTTTCCTATGGACTCAATGTGATCTTGGATCACTAAAATAGAAAATGTAGAGTCTTGAGCTTTTGCCAATATTTGTCCTTAGCATCTTGAAGGGGTTCCACATCCTCTTGTCCATGCCCATGCCACTCCAATGTTGAACTTATCTGAGATGCACTAGGTAGAAGTATTAGTCCAACAAGAGATATGTTGTCATGAATTACCAAAATCACCCAGGGAGCACTTGTGATTTCAATCTCCCCCTTTTTGGTAATTGATGACAACATACATCAAAGCTTTTAGATAAAGATATAAGGAAATAGCAAGTAAAGCTTTGGAAAGACATGCAACATGCATTGGCTCCCCCTACATGTATGCAATCATGTGATAAATGATCATAAGAGTATGATAATGCATAAACATGCCAGAACATGCAATGAGTTACATGTATCTTGGCTATATGCATCAGAGCAAATGATATAGATACTGGAATTGTACCTTCATGTTCATGACTCTCTCTTGCAAATAATATGTACCACAACAAGAGATCTTCATGCACATGAGTGTGATGCATATACTAGGTATTGAGCTAGCTTGAAGAAGATGTACATGGGTAAACAAGGTTAGATAACATAGGAACATCTACTAGACAGAGCAAGAACTAAAGAGCACAAGAGTATCAATACTGGGATGACATGTATAGTGTGAGTACTAGGTACTATATTTGGATATTGACATGTCCCCAAGAATAAAGATATGGAATGAATTCCAAAGATTTTCTTCCCTTATATGTCTTTCTCCCCCTGAATCTGGCATGGGATAACGGGAGTAGGTAGGGTGGTAGAAAATCAGAGCAAACAAGAAAATAACCAGAGCAGATAAAGTCATAACATATACTATCATGTCTTTCCCCTCTTGAAGACATGAGACAACTTTCCTCTTAAGAATAAGAGCATCAGGAGAAGCTCTTATGAGTGCATTCTCTCTTATGTGATAAGCTTAGATGTGCTCTCTCTTCCCCTTTGACATCAATTTCCAAGAAGGGACTTCTGGAGCATGAGTCAAGTGGATTTGATCCCAGAGTCACATTACAATGCCACATGTAATATATTAATGCTGGTAGAGGACAAGTTACAAAGAGTGGAGCTGGGACAAATATGCAGAATGCAAGTGACACAGATTTTGTCTCAGGACTGAAATCGGTAGCACCGAGTGGTTGCAATCGGTGGCACCAAGTTGATTCGGTTCAGCCGAAGTAATCAATACGGTGAGGCCAAGTTCAACCCAGAGTGTAACTTCTTGTCACCTCAGCTCACTAGGCAAATAAGATATCACAAGGATATGCAAGGAATTAACTGAATGATTTGCAATGAATTGGATGCAGGGAAATGCAGAAAAGAAAAGAGAAAAGAAAAGAATAGAAATCTAGATGAAGTTTTTTTGAAAGGGGAACTAGCATGCATGAGACAAATGCAAGGGCACAAAGAAACAACAGAGAACTTCATCTAGAATTGATCGGCAACAAAGTCACCTATGTTAGAGTATATTGACTTTGGAGTTAAATGAAGACACTTGATCATAGGTCATACTCATCGTTTAAGCCCAAAATGGGGTTGCCATTTTTCGTTTAAGCATTTTGATGTATTCTCATCTTGTTGAGTTGCTTTGACCCATGTCTTGGGGTTAAGCTTCTCTAAGATGGAATGACATACCTTGGGTGGTGGTGATGAACTTGGTCATGTAGATGAACTTGTGTAGGGTGCTCAAGTTGATGTAGATCATCAAGAGTTGGGAGCACCACTTGTAGTTGAAGTTCATCTTCCTACATGGGTTAGTCTTGCAAGGAAGAGCACTTGTGTATCCAAATGACAATCATAAAATTTGATACCAATTGAAATTTGATGTATGGAATTTGTCAAAGGATATATTAATTGAATGGATTCGTGCTTCCTTGTATTCATCCACCATTGTAGAGACTTGGAGATGTAGAGATTACTTAAAATGTGATTGAGCTGCAATCTCATCGAGCTGCGCTTTTCCAAGTACCGACAAGGGTTAGATAGCATGCAATACTACAAGAGTATCCAAGACATATGATTATCATCATAAGAGAATGGTCAAGAATTAGTCTAGTAAGGCTCATGCCTTGCATGCATCCACATGCAGTTTCTACTCCAAATTTGAGGCATCAATGATGTTCAATTCACCTCTCAACCTGCAAAACACTTTCTCATCAAGTGGTTTAGTGAATATATCCGCCAATTGCTTGTCGATACGAACATGCTTACGTTTGATATCTCCCTTGGCAACATGATCTCGAATGAAATGATGACGAACTTGAATATGCTTAGTTCGAGAATGTTGCACAAGATTATGAGCAATCTTAATAGCACTCTCATTGTCGCAAAGAAATGGAACATGCTTCACATATATCCCATAATCTTTAAGAATATGGGTCATCCAAAGTAATTGAGCACAACATGAACCAGCGGCAATGTATTCCACTTCGGCGGTGGATAAGGATACCGAGTTTTGTTTCTTGGAGGACCAAGACACAAGAGATCTACCAAGAAATTGACAAGTACCCTAAGTGGACTTCCTATCAACCTTGTCACTGGCATAGTCCGAGTCGGAGTGGCCAACAAGATCAAAATAAGACCTCTTAGGATACAAAATGCCAAAAATTGGTGTATGTATTAAGTATCTCACTATCCTTTTCACAGTCTTAAGATGACATTCTTTGGGGGTGCTTGATATCGTGCACACATTCACACACTTAGCATGATATCGGGACGGGATGCACATAGATATAACAATGAACCAATCATAGAGCGGTAAACCTTTTGGTCAACCCGTTCGCCGTCCTTTGTCAAGTCAAGATGTCCACTAGTAGGCATGGGGGTATTCATACCATTGCATTCTTGCATGTTGAAATTCTTGAATAAGTCCTTGGTATACTTCGTTTGAGAGATAAAGGTTCCCTCCTTAGTTTGCTTAATTTGCAAACCAAGAAAGAACTTGAGTTCACTCATCATAGACATCTCAAACTTCTCCGACATAAGCTTCCCAGACTTCTCACTAAAATGAGGGTTAGTTGATCCAAATATGATATAATCAACATAAATTTGGCACACAAATAATTCTCTATTAACCCTTTTGGTAAAGAGTGTAGAATCAATTTTACCAATTTCAAACCCTTTATCAAGAAGAAACTTAGTCAAGCATTTATACCAAGCTCTAGGAGCTTGCTTAAGACCATAAAGAGCTTTGTGAAGTTTGCAAACATGATTGGGTTTCTTAGGATTAACAAAGCGGGGAGGTTGTTTAACATAAACTTCCTCCTCAATTTCACCATTAAGAAAAAGCACTTTTGATGTCCATTTGATATAAGGTAATGTCATGATGACTGGCATAGGCATGTAAGATGTGAATGGACTCAAGTCTAGCAACGGGGGCATAAGTCTCACCATAGTCCATACCTTCGACTTGAGTGTAGCCTTGAGCAACGAGATGAGCCTTGTGGCGTACAACTTGCCCATCTTCATCTTGCTTGTTCCGAAATACCCATTTGGTTCCAATGGCATTGTGCTTTTCATCGGGCTTCTCAACCAATGTCCATACTTGGTTCCTCTCAAAGTTGTGTAGCTCCCTGTGCATGGCATTTATCCAATCCGGATCTTCCAATGCTTCTTCAACCTTCATAGGTTCAATGCTAGAAATGAATGAGTAATGTTCACAAAAGTTAGCCAAGCGAGTTTTAGAGTGAGTAATTCTCCCGGTTTGAATGTTATCAAAGATTTGTTCGATGGGATGATCTCTTGAGACTCTTGCTTAAACTCGTGATAGCTTTTGTTTGGGTTGGGGTTGAACATCCTCTCCATTGTCATGTTCTTCTTCTTGTCTTTATTCGTTGTTGTTGGCATGATCGTTCTCTCGTGGAGGTAGAGAAGGAGGTCTTCGAGGTTCATCTTGTTGTACATCCTCATTATCATCATCTTGATGTGTCCCACTTGTGGATGCCTCCAAGTCAGCTCGTGGTTCACCTTGGCGTGAGGTTGAGGCTTACACTTGGATAGACGAGGTACTCTCCTTCACCTCTGTTGGGTGAATCTTGCCGATAGACAAGTCTCGGATTGCTTCCGAAGGATCTTTGTCACCTACATCAATTGGCAATTGCTCTACTTGTGGGCCATTAGATTCATCAAACTTCACATCTACCGTCTCTTCAACCTTCCGAGTGAAATTGTTGTAGACACAGTAAGTGTGACAGTTTCAGCCATAACCGAGTAGGAAACCTTCATGAGACTTAGGAGCAAATTTGGAACGACGATGCTTATCAAGAATGTAACACTTTGAGCCGAATACCCGAAAGTATCCAACCTGGGGTTTGTTACCAGTGTGGAGCTCGTATGCCATCTTGCCGAGTAGCTTGTGAAGATATAGATGATTCGTTGCATGACAAGCTGTCTCAACCGCTTCTGCCCAAAAGTGTTTTGGTGTCTTGTATTCATCAAGCATCGTTCTCCCCATTTCGATGAGCGTCCGATTCTTCCTCTCAACAACTCCATTTTGTTGAGGTGTGTACGTAGACGAGAACTCATGTGAGATCCCTTCTTCATCAAGAAAGGTGTCCACATTGGCGTTCTTGAACTCCATTTCGTTGTTGCTGCGTACCTTCTTGATCTTCACTTCAGATTGGTTTTGGGCCTTCCTAGCAAAGTTTTTGAAGATCTTTTGAACCTGTGCTTTATCATCAAGAAAGAACACCCACGTAAATCTTGAAAAATCATCAACGATGACTAGTCCAAACAAGTTACCACTGAGACTCTTATAGGCATTGGGACCTGGGAGATCCATGTGAAGTAGCTCGAGCGGTCTTCTCGTGGTCATGATGTTCTTCACGGGGTGGCTTCCTCCAACCTGTTTTCCTGCTAGGCAAGCGCTGCAAAGTCTATCCTTATCAAATATGACATCTTTAACAACAAGGATATGATAACCTTTAATAAGCCTGCCAAGGTTTCGCATGCCCACATGACCTAACCATCTATGCCACAACTAGCCTTTGGAAGATTTAGAAATTAAGCAAGTTCTATGTTGAGCCTTTTTAGTGAAGTCAACAGTGTATAGATCACCTCTACGTATGCCGGTAAAGACCATTTTATGATTATCTCTTCGAAACACTTGGCAGTCTACTTTGGTAAATAGGACATTGAAACCAAAGCCAGCTAGTCTAGATACAGAAAGAAGATTATAGCCAAGGGATTCAACGAGCATAACATTTTGTATGGAGCTATCATGTGAGATGGCCACCTTACCGAGGCCAACCACCTCACCCTTTGAGTTATCATCGAAAGTGACATACTTTCGAGGGCTATCGTTTTCAGCAAGCTCATGAAGCATATCTTTATCTCCGGTCATGTGATCGGTACATCCACTATCAAGGACCCATTCCTTTCCTCCAGCCATGTAGCCGTGAAGATTAGCCACAAGACCAAAGTGTCTCATAAACTCTTCAAGATCAAGGTCATTATCATCATTCTCATCATAATATCCATGTTCAGCATCATCTTGCAAATGATCATTTCCTGGAGAGAGTTATTCATCAGATATATGATTTTGACAATGTTCATCTCTATGAATTCTAATAGCTTCAGAAATGATATTGCTAATGATTCCAACATCTCCTTTGGAACACATAAGATTTGTAACTTCAAATAAACAATCTCCAAACTTAGGATCATTGCGATTCATCTTATTCAAAGCAATAGACTTGTGAAGAATCTCATCTAAGTTTTTTAAGGAACAGTCTAGAAATCATTCCTTAAGAAATCTCCATATAGTATAAGCACAATCAAGAGTAGGCAAGTGACCAATCAAATTTCTAGGCAAGCCTCTAGTGATAAGATTGATAGTTCTATGATTGTGAATCATGTCAAGAGACTCATCATGGGTAGGATGCAAGGGATCAACAAGGGGTTCACAAGGAGTAGTAATGTACTTGTTCAAGTGATATTCATGAAAAATTCCAAGCATCTCATTTTTCCACTCACTAAAGAACTCTCCATCGAGCATAGCCACTCTAAATTTAAGACTCCCCAACGTAGACTCATCCATCTTCCTCCAATGGTGATTAAACCAAAGCAATGGAGAACAAAGCTCTGATACCAATTAAAAGGATCGAGAAGAGGTGTCTAGAGGGGGGTGATTAGACCCTCAACAAACAAAGTTGGCGGTTTTAAAGTTTTTCAAGTTGAGGTGGTAGTTTAACACAATTTCAAGCATACACATTACAATTCAAGCAAGCATGCAAAGAGTATATGAGCAGCAGAAAGTAAAACATGCAACTTGTAAGAACGTAAAGGGATGGGATTGGAGTGTGCAAACCCAATTGGAGACACAGAGATTTTTGGCATGGTTCCGATAGGTGGTGCTATCGCACATCCATGTTGATGGAGACTTCAACCCACGGAGGCTAACGGTTGCGCGAGTCCACGGAGGGCTCCACCCACGAAGGGTCCACGAAGAAGCAACCGTGTCTATCCCATCATGGCCATCGCCCACGAAGGACTTGCCTCACTAGGGTAGATCTTCACGAAGTAGGCGATCTCCTTGCCCTTACAAACTCCTTGGTTCAACTCCACAATCTTGACGGAGGCTCCCAAGTGACACCTAACCAATCTAGGAGACACCACTCTCCAAAAGGTAATAGATGGTGTGTTGTTGACGAACTCCTTGCTCTTGTGCTTCAAATGATAGTCTCCCCAACACTCAACTCTCTCTCTCTCAGATTTGGCTATGGTGGAAAGATGATTTGAGTGAAAACAGCTTGGGGAAGGCTAGAGATCAAGATTCATATGGTAGGATTGGAATATCTTGGCCTCAACACATGAGTAGGTGATTCTCTCTGAGAAAATGAGTAGTGGAAGTGTAGGTTTGTTCTGATGACTCTCTCCATGAATGAAGAGTGGGTGGAAGGGTATATATAGCCTCCACACAAAATCTGACCATTAAACACAGATTCCCAAACTCGGTGGGACCGAATCAGCAAACTCGGTCAAACCGATTTAGTTCAAAATTAGAACATTAGGATTTTCAGTGGGACCAATATAGTCATCTCGGTGGAACCGGTCTACAGTGGTTAGGGTAAAACCTCAACTCGGTTTGACCAATTAATCAAACTCGGTGGGACCGATTTTGGTAATAAGTAAATAGAGGATTGGTCAAGCAAACTCGGTATGACCGACTGCATAAATTTGGTTAGAACGAAAGTGTTTCACCAGATCATAAAGAGATTGCAAGCCCATCTCGGTGAGACCGAGAGCCCATCAGTGAGACCGAAGTAACTAGGGTTTCGCAGTGGCTGAATAAGATGAAACTCGATGGCGCCAGATAGATCAAATCGGTGGGGCCGAGTTTGATATTTAGGATTAGGACATATGTGGATGTGGGAAAGTGACTGAGGGTTTTGGAGCATATCAACAAGCACTTTGAGCAAGCAAGCCATTAAGCAACACCTCATCCCCTTTTAATAGTATTGGCTTTCCTATGGACTCAATGTGATCTTGGATCACTAAAATAGAAAATGTAGAGTCTTGAGCTTTTGCCAATATTTTCCCTAGCATATTGAAGGGGTTCCGCATCCTCTTGTCCATGTCCATGCCACTCCAATGTTGAACTTATTTGAGATGCACTAGGTAGAAGTATTAGTCCAACAAGAGAGATGTTGTCATGAATTACCAAAATCACCCAGGTAGCACTTGAACTTTTAGTCGGCCCTCCTCTGACCCGTCCAGGTGCCCGGGCCTTCGACCCCCAGGTGCCCGGCGCCCCTCCGTGGCGCCTATCTCTGACCAGTCTAAGTGCCCGGACCCCTTTACCCCGGGTGCCCGCACATGTCCGGCTGTGCGTGCATGCAGTAGGGGCATAATGACCCTTGTACCCCCGTTTTCCCCCAATTCGTCCCTAGGCTATAAGTACTCCTCATATAGCTCATTTGTGACGATAGCAAAGTATTTGATAGACAATAGAGAGCTTTGCTCCTTGTATCCCCTCCTCTTGGAGATCAAGCCCCCATCTTGGCAAGAATCCTTGTGGATTTTCAAGGCCTCCTCTTGGAGAAGATTAACATCAAGCCTCATCTCCTAGGAGTGGGAAGAACTTTACCCTAGTGCTATTTTCCTTGAATTGTTCTTGTATGCTTGTGGATCTCACTTATGCTACTCTAGTGGATGTGTTATTTGGGTTTGTTTGAGTGATTTCCTCCTTGAGTTCTTGTGTGTTCTTCCTCTTTTCCCCCTCCAAGTGTGAAAATATCCCATCTAGGGTTTCACCCTACAACATATGATCTTCCAACAAATAAACCAACTAGCATCAATTACAAGGAGTAATCAACACTAATAGCAACCCATAGGTACCAATCTAAGGTTTTGAGACAAAGATCGGATACAAGAGATGAACTAGGGTTTGGAGAGGAGATGGTGCTGGTGAAGATGTTGATGGAGATTGACCCCCTCTCAATGAGAGGATCATTGGTGATGACGATGGCTTCGATTTCCCCTCCGGGAGGGAAGTTTCCCCGGTAGGACAGCTTCACCGGAGCCCTAGATTGGTTCTGCCAAAGTTCCGCCTCGAGATGGCGGCGCTTCATCCCGAAAGCTTCTTTTTGATTTTTTTTTCCAGGTCAAAAGACATCATGTAACGGAAGATGGGCACCGGAGGCCTTCCAGGGGCCCCACAAGACACAGGGGCGCGCCTAGGGGGGTAGGGCATGCCCCAACCTTGTGGCCACCTGGTGGGTCCCCTTTGGTATTTTCTTCGCCCAATATTTTTTATATATTCCAAATTAATTCTCCATAATTTTTCAGGACTTTTGGAGTTGTGCAGAATAGATCTCTCAGATTTGCACCCTTTCCGGTCCAGAATTCCAGCTGCCGGCATTCTCCCTCTTCATGTAAACCTTGTAAAATAAAAGGGAAAATGCATAAGTATTGTACCATAATGTATAATAACAACTCATAATGCAATAAATATCAACATAAAAGCATGATGCAAAATGGACATATCAACATTTTCAACCAACATGTCAAATGCAACGTAAAAAACCTGCCCATATTTTATTTGAATGTCATCGGCATAAGAGGTTGTAGGCGTTAGTCCCATCACTGTCCTTTGCAGGGCACCAACTCTTGTCCCTGGATTTACTGTAAGTTTGTCAGCACAAAACATTTTATACATACCACGTCTATTTTTTTCTAAAATTTTCAAACTCACCATAAAATGCCCCCGATAACTGATGTTGGTGCCTTGGATGTGTAGGATTGCTAGGCGCACCTTGTTCTTTGCTTCAGTCACACCTGGTAGTTGTGGTTGCATCAACCAGCCCTGCATTCTTTAACCATTCAAACATTTTACATTCATGTGCAAGTTTTTTTGTTTTTTGATTCAGGTGTGTAGCCTATACCTACGTCCACGTATTGTTGCAAAAGTGGCAGCAAAAGTCCAGTTGAGTTTAGCTCCTCATAATATTGCGCACTCCACGGCGGTGCTTGTAGAGAGTCGTAGAACTAGTGATTTCCCCCATCGCTTGTATTCATCCTTGCTCCTTTTTTAACTCTATGCCCAAATAAAACATCAAACCATTTTTTAGGTCATTGCAACAGGGACATATAGCATGGCAATTATGGTTCATGTAGTCTGAAATAGGTCCCTCATACATAGAATGCAAAACATACATGCACATGGCAATAATAGTAGGATACACATGGCAAGAATCATTTCATACACATGGCAATAACAGGGAACGACAACTTCTTTTCATTTTCACCTTTCGTTTTCGAATTCATAAACACACGGCAATTCTTGGGTGACGTTGTAGTTTTTCCTGGCATCTATATGTAGACTTTTTAGCCATTCAAATTCACATATTCTTATTATTTTTCCTGTATAAACAATCTATGTTGCATCAACACGTGGCAACATCATGTCAATTAGGTTGGCAATTTTCTTCAAACATACAATGGAAATTACGTGCAGAACTCGGCTAAACTAGCTCCCTCGTATCTACAAATACAAAACACAACTGCAGATGTCATTATTAGTAGGAATTACATGGCAAGAACCATATCATAGACATGGAAAAAATAGGGGATGTCAACCTTTTTTCCTTGCTCTATTTTCTATTTTCAAATTCACCTTCACAAACCCTCCCATCAAACAAACTCCCACACATATTATTCTTGCAAACAGATATACACATGGCAAGAATAGTACAACACACGTGGCAAGAACTGTACATAATACATCGTAATTTGTTCATGCCAAGACTGACACAAAATCCAAGCCCTAGGTTCTTCTTGTCACTTACCGTACCACCCACATGGCAACATTTGCAAGGGAAGAGATGGGGACGGGGATGGGAGGTTGGGAGGGGGTGAGCAAAAATAACATGATTACACTTCAATTGGCTCAAATTTGGCTACTTTTCCACAGATCTAGTCATGGCAACTTTAATGGAGAGCAATGGATGGAGGAAAGGGGAACAATGGAGGGGATTAGGGGTGGAGAGCGGAGGCGAGGGCGAGTTGGATCTAGTGAAGGTTTGGAGGACGACGTCAGGGAGTAGCCATGTTGGATCTAGCAAGGGTTTGTAGGACAACGTCAGGGAGTAGCCGCGTTGGATCTAGCAAGTTTTTGAGGTCTTGCATGGGATGGGCTTATGACATTCGGGCTATATAGAAGCTACGTAGCACTGATATGGCAAAAATTGGTGTATCGGTGTACCGCACGTCGCCGATACGGCGATACATGAAGGAAATATGCCCTAGAGGCAATAATAAAGTTATTATTTATTTCCTCGTATAATGATAAATGTTTATTATTCATGCTAGAATTGTATTAACCAGAAACATAATACATGTGTGAATACATAGACAAACATAGTGTCACTAGTATGCCTCTACCTGACTAGCTCGTTGATCAAAGATGGTTGTGTTTCCTAACCATAGACATGAGTTGTCATTTGGTTAACGGGATCACATCATTAGGAGAATGATGTGATTGACTTGACCCATTCCGTTAGCTTAGCACTTGATCATTTAGTATGTTGCTATTGCTTTCTTCATGACTTATACATGTTCCTATGACTATGATATTATCCAACTCCCGTGTACCGGAGGAACACTTTGTGTGCTACCAAACGTCACAACGTAACTGGGTGATTATAAAGGAGCTCTACAGGTGTCTCTGAAGGTACATGTTGAGTTGGCGTATTTCGAGATTAGGATTTGTCACTCCAATTGTCGGAGAGGTATCTCTCGGCCCTCTCAGTAATGCACATCACTATAAGCCTTGCAAGCAATGTAGCTAATGAGTTAGTTGCGGGATGATGCATTACGTAACGAGTAAAGAGACTTGTCGGTAACGAGATTGAACTAGGTATTGAGATACCGACGATCGAATCTCGGGCAAGTAACATACCGATGACAAAGGGAACAACGTATGTTGTTATGCGGTTTGCCAATAAAGATCTTCGTAGAATATGTAGGAGCCAATATGAGCATCCAGATTCCGCTATTGGTTATTGATCGGAGACGTGTCTCGGTCATGTCTACATAGTTCTCAAACCCATAGGGTCTGCACGCTTAAAGTTCGGTGACAATCGGTATTATGAGTTTTTGTGTTTTGATGTACCGAAGATAGTTCGGAGTCCCGAATATGATCACAGACATGACGAGGAGTCTTGAAATGGTTGAGACGTGAAGATCGATATATTGGATGACTATGTTCGGACACCGGAATGGTTTCGGATGGTTTCGGGCATATAATGGAGTGTCGGGGGGTTACCGGAACCCCCCGGGGGGTTTATTGGGCCTCATGGGCCCTAGTGGAAAAGAGGAGGGGCGGCCAGGGCAGGCCGTGCACCCCCTCCCCCTCTAGTCTGAATTGGACAAGGAGGGGGGCAGCTAAGGGAGTCCTGGATTAAGGGGTCCTCGGACAGCCGGACTATATACTTTGGCCGGACTGTTGGACTATGAAGATATAAGATTGAAGACTTCGTCCCATGTCCGGGTGGGACTCTCCTTTGCATGGAAGGCAAGCTTGGCAATCCGGATATGCAGATCTCCTTCTCTGTAACCGACTCTGTGTAACCCTAGCCCCCTCCGATGTCTATATAAACCGGAGGGTTTAGTCCATAGGACAACAACAATCATAATCATAGGCTAGCTTCTAGGGTTTAGCCTCTACAATCTCGTGGTAGATCAACTCTTGTAATACTCATATCATCAAGATCAATCAAGCAAGAAGTAGGGTATTACCTCCATCAAGAGGGCCCGACCTGGGTAAACATTGTGTCCCCCGCCTCCTGCTACCATTAGCCTTAGACGCATAGTTCGGGACCCCCTACCCGAGATCCGCCAGTTTTGACACCGACATTGGTGCTTTCATTGAGAGTTCCACTGTGTCGTCATGATAAGGCTTGATGGCTCCTTCAATCATCTGCAACGATGCGGTCCAGGGTGAGGTTTTCCTCCCCGGACAGATCTTCATATTCGGCGGCTTCGTATTATGGGCCAACTCGCTTGGCCATCTGGAACAGATCGACAGCTACGCCCCTGGCCATCAGGTCAGGTTTGGAAACTTGAACTACACTGACGACATCCGCGGAGACTTGATCTTTGATGGATTCGTGCCCATGTCAGGAGCACCGAACAATCACGACGAGCATGACTTAGATTTGCCATCGGACGGTGTTCGAGAGATGGCACCTGCAGCTGCCCCGGCCCTTAATCTGGAGCAAATCGCGCCATCCGAGGATGGGTGGATGGACCCCGCCATGGAGGCCGCACACTCATCGATGCTGGATCCAAACACAGACTTCACCTCCGAAGAGATCTATGTCGTGGGACCCTCGGACTCGTCTCCGGCCATAGGTTCCGAACCACGTGTGTCTGTGCCTATCGAATCTGGTTGGGCACCGATCATGGAGTTTATCTCCGTGGATATCTTTCAGCACTCACCCTTGGGTGACGTGCTAAATTCACTGAAATCCCTCTCCCTATCAGGAGACTCTTGGCCAAACTATGTCTGGCTTGAGTGGGAAGCGGACGATGAAGAAATTCGTTGCCCACCCACCACCCACTTAATAGCCACTGTCGATGACTTAACCGACATGCTTGACTTCAACTGCGAAGACATCGACGGTACGGACGACAATGCAGGAGAAGAACAGGAACCAGAGCCCGCAGGGAGCTGGACAGCCACCTCATCATATGATATATATATATATATGGTGGACACCCCCAAAGAAAGCAATGGCGATGAGGCAACGGAGGATAATCCCCGTGAGAAGCAATCTAAGCACCGGCATCATTAGCGCCGCTCTAAGACCCGCCATAGCAAAAATAGTGATACCGGCACAAGAGACGATAGCAATCCGGATGATGCCAAAGATGAAAACAACCCCGCCCAGCCAGGCTTCGAGCAGGCCGAGCTGGAGGATGGGAAAGCTAGCCCTAAGGAACAGGCAACAGATGGAGAATCAAAGGATGACAATTACATACCCCTCTCCAAAGACGAAGTAAGCCTTGGCAACGAAGAATTCATCATGCCTGAGGATCCCGTCGAGCAGGAGCGCTTCAAGCACCGGCTTATAGCCACTGCAAAAAGCCTGAAGAAGCAGCAACAGCAGCTTCAAGCTGATCAAGACCTGCTAACTAATAGATGGACAGAGGTCCTGGCGGCTGAGGAATACGGACTCAAGCGCCCAACCAAAACTTACCCAAAGCGCAGGTTGCTACCTCAACTCGAGGAGGAGGCATTAAAGCCCACACTACCAGCGCACGATGCGGCTGACCAGCCACCTCGTGGCCGAGACAAAGTGGCGTATCAGCCCGCACCCCGTCGCCAATTAAGCAAAAGCACAAAGGCCCGGGGCTCCACACATGACCTACGAGACAAATTGAAAAACAAAGCAGGACAGTCAAGATTGATCTACATATCAAGGGGGCGCGCCCCAACGTGTGATGATGACCGTCACGCCGGATATACTAAAAGAAAATTTGGCTGGGCCAAATACAACAGACCAGACTCATTTGAACTGCGTCGTGATGTAGCCTGGCATAGAGGCGCCGCACACCCCTTATGCTTCACGGACGAAGTAATGAATCATGAATTCCCAGAAGGGTTTAAGCCCGTAAATATCGAGCCTTATGACGGGACTACATACCCCGCGGTATGGATAGAAGATTTCTTTATCCACATTCACATGGCCCGCGGGGATGATCTACATGCCATCAAGTACCTCCACTAAAACTTAAGGGACCGGCTCGGTATTGGCTGAATAGCTTGCCGGCAAACTCCATCGGAAGTTGGGAGAACCTGGCAACCACATTCCTGGATAACTTCCAGGGCACGTATGTGCGACCACCGGATGCTGACGATTTAAGTCACATAACCCAACAGCCCAGAGAGTCAGCCAGGAAATTCTGGACTCAGTTCCTAATGAAAAAGAACCAAATTGTCGACTGTCCGGATGCCGAAGCCCTAGCGGCCTTTAAGCATAATATCCGTGACGAGTGGCTTGCCCGACATCTCGGCCAAG
The DNA here is from genome assembly GCF_002162155.2 of Triticum dicoccoides. Taxonomy (NCBI): domain Eukaryota; kingdom Viridiplantae; phylum Streptophyta; class Magnoliopsida; order Poales; family Poaceae; genus Triticum; species Triticum dicoccoides. The sequence continues at coordinate 466,576,154 of NC_041381.1, forward strand.
AAAAACTGAAGTCCATGGTAGCCCTCATGACACTCATGACCCGCTTTTGTGCGGGCGAGGATAGCTGGTTGGCTCGTAGCGACAACACAGCAAGCAACCTTGGCACATCAAAGGCCAGGGATAGCAACGGCAAGCCCCGACGCAACAAACAGAAGCATCGCAAAAATGGGGATAACACCGAAGACACGGCAGTCAATGCCGGATCCAGTGGCTCTAAGTCCGATCAGTGGAAAAAGCCATTCAAAAGAAACAATCTGGGCCCGTCCAGTCTGGATCGCATACTCGATCGCTCGTGTCAAATTCACGGCACCCCCGATAAACCAGCCAACCACACCAACCGAGAATGTTGGGTCTTCAAACAAGCCGGCAGGTCAGGTGTCGCAAACAAGGAGAAAGGGTCTCAAAGCAATGACGATGACGAGGAGCCCCGATCACCAAATAAAGGAGGACAAAGGAGATTTCCCCCACAAACCAAAATGGTGAATATGATAAACGTCATCCACATCCCCAAATGGGAACGGGCATGCACTTTTAGGGATGTCAACCTAACAGAGTCAGTCGCCCCGCAATATAAACCATGGCCGATCACTTTCAATCATACGGATCGTCGGGCCAATACCAATCAGGGTAATTCAGCCGCACTTGTCCTCGACCCAATAATTGATGGGTTCACCTCACACGATTCCTTATGGATGGAGGCAGCAGTCTAAACCTGCTACATTAGGACACGGTGCGCAAGATGGCTATTGATCATTCAATGATCAAACCTACTAAAACCACCTTTAAAGGGGTTATACCAGGTGTGGAGGCCAATTGTATAGGCTCCATCACTCTGGAGGTAGTCTTCGGATCACAAAACAATTACCGTACTGAAGAGTTAGTCTTCGACATCATCCCTTTCCGCAGTAATTATCATGCACTGCTTGGACGAACCGCGTTTGCGCAATTTAACGCGGTGCCACACTACGCCTACCATAAGCTCAAGATGCCCGGTCCTCGTGGCGTCATAACGGTTAATGGCAAGACCGAACTCCACCTCGGTGTCGAAGAGTATACCACCGCTTTAACAGCAGAAGCAACGAGTGGCACCTTTCAATCGAACCTCGAGTCAACGTCCAAGCTCCCGGACACCGCCAAAGGAGTCCGAACTACTTCGCGGCAAGATAGCCCGGCTCATCCGGAGCTCAATTAAACACTCCGGCAAAAGCTAGGAAAGGCCACACACTGCGGCTCAACCGCTCTATGGCGCACAAATATTTCTCGCATTTTCTTTGTAGGTTCACTTTTGCGCAGGCCAAAACTGGTGACATGGAAACAGCTCGAACGCGCAAGGGAATCCGTAGACATTCCCCTCGATGAACATCCGATTACATTCCGAATCCGCACACAGCTTCTTCCCGCCTGGTCTCAGCAGGTTCCATAGTCATATTTCTTTTACCACATTACATGTACCCATATGCATCGACGTATTACTTAAATACAACATGTAGATTTATATGACGCTTGTCTGCTATTGTTTCTTACTGACACCCTTTGTCGAAATGGCATCCGTATATCATGATATGCCTTAATATACCAAGGGGCTTTATCGTATCCATAATACGCTAATAAAGTCCGAACACCTTCGTGGACGTTCGGCACCCTGAACTTATAGCATTATATGCATCAGCTCCGAATCATGTCTTGGGTCAATAGTTGGGTTTGCCCGGCTCCTATGTTTTGTTGCCTTACGTTTCGCTATATCGGCTAGGGCGGCATAGGGAGAACTACTGTGATTGTGTCCCGGTTCTTCCGGACGAGCACCTCAGTAGAGAAAGCCAAAAACTGGCTGTCATGATACAGCGAGAGCTGGTCAGCTGTTTGAGAGGTTGTAAAATCTTTAAGGATTTCTTCCGCATAATGCCATAACCAATGCAGTGTGCGATGGATCGGCTTTTCTTCCGATCTGGTGCTTACATAGCCCCTCGTGCGGTCTTCCGAACACCAGGGGCTGCGCCTACCTTCCTTTTGTCAAACTCGTAAGGCTAAGTGAGAGTGATAAAGCCCTATAGTCTGATTGCCTGGTTCGTTGTGCTGAACACCTCCTTCAAGGACCCAAAACTGGGATAAAGAGTGCTCAGGTTTATCCAGAACACCCCCGTACTTCCTACGTGGGGGCAGAAGCCGACGACTGGCCAACTCTCAGGATTAATATATAAAACGACCACACAGGAGGAAAAACTTTTAAATAATAGGCAATAAATAATAGAAATGACCTTGTTCAACATTACAAAGGACAACATGACTGTATTCATGGAAATATAATGTCCTTGGTGCATTGCTCCACCGCAAGGCGGGCTCCTTTCAGGACACTATCATAATATAATTCGGGCTTGCGGTGCTCCTTCCCCTCCGGCGGTCCCTCAGTCATCAGCTTTTCCGCATCCATCTTCCCCCAGTGCACCTTTACGCGGGCGAAGGCCATTCGCGCACCCTCCATACAGACCGACCGCTTGATGAATTCGAGTCGAGGGCAGGCACTCACAAGCCACTTCACGAGCCCGAAGTAACTTCTTGGAATCGGCTCGGCGGGCCATAGCCGGATAATCAAATCCTTCATGGCTAGTTCGGCTGCCTTATGTAGTTCGATCAGCTGCTTCAGCTGATTGGCAAATGGCACCTGATAATTTGGCGCCAAATACTGCAACCAGAAGAGCTTCTCCGTAGTACTCTTTTCCTCGGCTCGCTAGAATTGGGCGGCATCAGATATGTTGCGTGGCAGCTCCACAAATACCCCTGGAGAAATCAGAATTCAAATTATCAACTTGATTTTCTCCTTTCAAATACCAGTTGTGTATAGAAAAAGCCTTACCAGCCGCAATCATCCTCGCCTCCTGGATTTCCTTCAGGGCACCTTGGGCTTCCCCCCGGGCATCACTTGTGGCTTGGCGAGCTTGAGAGAGTTTGGATTCTTTCTCCGTTAAACTTTGCTCCAAGGTCTCGCATTTGTTTACGGCCTCTTGAAGCTCTTGCTCAGCTTCAATAACCCTGGCCTCGTGCTTCTCACGAAGAGCCCGCTCTGCGGCTGCCCTTTTCTCGGCCTCGGCCACAACCTTCTTAAGAGCCTCGACTTCGGTCATCGCCCCTAGAGCAAACCATGAAACATATTTTTATCATACTAAAAATTCATTCGCACTGAATGCAAGCAAGGTTCGTGCATACCTTGTTTATCCTCCAATTGCCTTCTTAACCGGCCAAGTTCTTATTTGGCCCGCTCCAGACTTTGATTCAGTCCGGAGACCTCCACAATATGAGAGGCAGCAATCGCTACAGACGCCTACTTATAAAAGAAGGGAGTTAGATGTCATCAAGTGAGTCTCCTGCGAACATAAATTTGATCCTCTGTTCGGTTCTTTCTTTCACCGAACAGTGTATCAGGGGCTACTATCTATACTATGACACTCTTCGAAACCTCATAAAACATACCTCAAAGCCTCTTATAAGGCCGATGCAGGCTTCATCCAGTCCACTCTCAGCAGACTGAATCTTCTCAATCACCGCACCCATAAGGGCACGGTGTTCATCGACAATGGAGGTGCTTTTTAGCGCCGCCGATAAAGTATCCGGCACCTTTGGTTGGACAGAGGTTTCCGGTGGAGCAGGCACACCCCCTCCAGCCGAGGGAGGCCGCCTGCCTGATTCTAGAGCCGTAGTGGTCTCCGGGATTGCGTCCGACTGAGGGCTGAATTCAAGATCGCCCCCGCCATCGACGTCCATGGGAGCCTTCTCTCCCATGTGTCTGGCCCCTGAAGTTTGACCTCCTGGCGCCGCCTTTACAGTCTTCCCCCCCCTCCTTGGTCTCGGTCCTTCTGGGATGAAACCTCAGTGTCATTCACATGTTTGGGGGTAGGGGCCTTAGGGGGTGTCCCGCTCTCCATAGCATCCGAACCCAGCAAATCCTCCAACGAGGATTGTTCGGTGCGGGACCTCGCCGGACTACAAAAAAGTATGGCTCAGATTAAAATATTATTCCATGACGAGCCTGGACGCATAAGCGTGTTCGGATTTTATATACTCACGAGTTCACCAGGGGCTGGGCCCTAGGATCCCACTCCATGCTATTATCGGCGGCGACGGTGGACTCCTCTGGAAGAGGAGTTTTTCCCCTCTTAGGCGACTCGGCCTCCAAGGATATGGAGGTTGTCCTTTTCTTTCTTCCCCCCGCTGGGGATTCGTCTTCCTCCTCCTCCTCCTCTTCGGAGGAAGAGCAGGCATTGGAGTCTTCGGATTTTGTGTCCGAGGTGCCACGGCGACGGAGGCTGCCCCTAGTCTTCTTGGCCTCCTTCTCGGCCTTCTTCTTCGGCGGCTTGCCGGGACCAGCATCTTTGTTAGAAGTGGGCCGGCCAGTTCTTCTGGCAATGGGGCCAGACAGTAGATCCGCCCCGCCTTCTTCATCCAGCCCTAGGAGAGTTATGGAAAACACATTAAGCATTTTCCTCAGGATATGCGAATAAAACATACGAATTGCCAACATAACAGTGATTTACCGAACTTGCAGGGCGGGACAGTTGGTACCCGCGGTCCTTGGCGGAGTCCGGCCACGATTTGCCGGACTTAAAATGCACCTTCCAGATGTCCTTGTGCGAGGAGCCAAAGAGATCCAGTACGGTCTGGTGCTTGGCCGGGTGGAATTCCCATAAATTACAAGCCCGATGTTGACAAGGAAGAATCTGGCGAACTAACATCACCTGGACTACATTGACAAGTTTGATATTCTTGTCTTCCATATCCTTGACGCGCGTCTAGAGCACCGATAGTTCGTCGGACGAAGACCAGTTCAGGCCCTTCTTGGGTCAGGGCGTAAGCCGCAGGGGGCTCCAGATCGGAATTCAGGAGCAGCGGCCCATTCCATGCCGCATGGCTCAGTGATGTAAAACCACTGCTGCTGCCACTCCTTGACAGAATCATTGAAAGTACCTGTTACCCATGTGACGTTGGGAATCTTCCTCACCATGGCGCCTTCGCACTCGGCGTGCTCGCCGCTCACTACCTTGGGCTTCACATTATAAACCTTCAGCCATAAGCCGAAGTGTGGCGAGATGCGGAGAAAGGCCTCGCACATGACGATGTATGTCGAGATGTTGAGGAAGGAATGGGGGGATAGATCATGAAAATTGATCCCGTAATAATACATGATACCGCGAACGAATGGGTGGAGGGGAAACCCTAGCCCGCGGAAAAAAGAGGGAGGAATACAACCCTCTCGTGGGGTTCCGGCGTAGGGACGATCTGTCCCGCTGTCGGAAGACGGCGGCCGATCTTCTTGGCCAGATACCCGGCCTCCCGAAGCTTTTTAATATCCTTCTCCCGGATGGTAGAGGCCATCCACTTGCCTCCTGCTCCGGATCCAGACATTTTCGGAAGACCTTTTTGGATGAAGGAGACGAACGCTTGGGCGCTAGGGCTCGAGCGAGGGGGAATGGATGAGCAGAGGAAGAAGAAGGCGCGGGTGAAAAAGGGAGTCATTATCCCCTTATAAAGGCAGCAGGGATCCTGCGCCTCCCCACTTGCCCGATAAACTCACTTATTCCCCAAGCGCCGCGTTGATGGCGCGGTTGGGTTACCCACACCCGTATTGATGAGAATCCCGTGATAAGGGGACATGATCTCTGCTTCGACAAGACGTGCCGATAAAACCGCCTTGCGATATGTGCGGTGGCATATTGAGAAAAACGGTTCGCATAATGACCGGGCCACGGCGTGATGTCATGCTATGAAAAGTTGTCAGTAGATTAGATTTGTGAAATATTGTACTCTCTACGGTGGTATGTGGAATTTGTTTTGCAGATCCGGACACGATCCTCATATTTAAGATCTTCTATGGAGTATTCGGAGAAGGAACCCGCCTTACAATGCCGAAGACAATCTGCGTGTCGGACTCATCGTCATTGAAGCCTGGTTCAGGGGCTACTGAGGGAGTCCTGGATTAAGGGGTCCTCGGACAGCCGGACAACTTTGGCTGGACTATTGGACTATGAAGATATAAGATTGAAGACTTTGTCCCGTGTCCGGGTGAGACTCTCCTTTGCGTGGAAGGCAAGCTTGGCAATCCGGATATGCAGATCTCCTTCTTTATAACCGACTCTGTGTAACCCTAGCCCCCTCCGGTGTCTATATAAACCAGAGGGTTTAGTCTGTAGGACAACAACAGTCATAATCATAGGCTAGCTTCTAGGGTTTAGCCTCTACAATCTCGTGGTAGACCAACTCTTCTAATACTCATATCATCAAGATCAATCAAGCAGGAAGTAGGGTATTACCTCCATCGAGAGGGCCCGAACCTGGGTAAACATTATGTCCCCCGCCTCCTATTACCATTAGCCTTAGACGCATAGTTCGAGACCCCCTACCCCAGATCCGCCAGTTTTGACACCGACAGCGGCACCCCCCC